>NW_027468680.1:3580629-3710629 GCF_046254945.1 Alosa pseudoharengus
TGTGTTTGCGCGCGTGTGTGTTTCTTGTTCACCTTAACAGCTGTGGCATATTAAATCTACTGGATGGGCTTTTATTCTGTCCCAGCAGAGTCAAGGACATGCACGCACACACACACACACACACACACACACACATAATAACTTAACATAGCCTATGAAAGGAGGTGTGTGTGTGTGTGTGTGTGTGTGTGTGTGTGTGTGTGTGTGTGTGTGGTGGGGGTAGAGAGTGGGATCAAGAAAGCTAAAAAGACAAATAATGAAACGATAAAAAGAAGGAGGGGGAGGCAGGGGGATGGTCAGAGCAAGAGAACGAGAGTCAGTCAAATATGCCTCTCATCTATGGCAGTGAACTAGACATCTTTGGTGTAAGGATAACACAAGGCATTTGAAGACATAGGCTAAATATCTTTGGTGTAAGGATAACACAAGGTATTTGAAGACATAATCTTGGGCTAAATATCTTTGGTGTATGAATAACACAAGGCATTTGAAGACATAATCTTGGGCTTTTGGGAAACAATAATCAATATGTTTTATTAATCAAACAACCAAATTTAATCAATCGATAAATGGATAAAATCATCTGCAGATTAATCGACTATAAAAACGATTGTTAGTTGCAGCCCTATAGTGTGCCATCATTAGGAATGACTGGCCCATGGCTACACGGCGGTTGACCGATTATCGGCCTGGCCGATATCCAGTATTTTTATCGGCATCGACCATTTTTTAAGCGAATTTTGCGATAAAGTACATTCATTTTAAAATGTGCTACTTTGGCAGCCGCCTGCCTCTGTCTGAACTCACCACTCTGTGGCCAAGAGCGAAGTCTTGCTCAGCACCACCACCTGATTGGCTATGTGTCACGAGTCCAACCAATCAACACTGAAGGCTGAGGGCACTGAATGTTTTGCATTCTGACCGAAGCCAGGCAGGAGTAGTTTCATTGATTTCGTGGAGTTGATGCTCGAAGGTTACTCAGACATGGATGAAGTTGCAATAAGTCACACTCCTCTATGCTGAAGTTGCAAAAACACCGAAATACAATCTGTGAGTATTCACGATTAATGCATGTTGTTGTAGTGACGGACATAAGGAGATAATGGAGTTTACTCGAGGTGACGGCGAGGAGAGGTGGCCTTATGTTGGTACCAGTGCACCTTACACCTACTTCAGCATCTCACCATTGGGCCAACGTAACCATATTATTCTACTACTCGCTGGTATACTACAGGCCAGTACCGGCCCTCTCACTGCAAGTGTCTCATGCTTGTTCACCCTCAAGCACACTGTGGATTTTTTTATTTAATTTATATAGTATATTTAGTTTTTGTTAGTTTTTCTTTCTTATCTTCTACTGTCTCTATTGTACAGTGGAGTTTTGTTATATGTATATACTTATATTTACCCTTTCTGATGTAAGTGCATGTTGTGTGTGATGTCTGTATGCTACTGAGACCTTGAATTTCCCCTTGGGGATCGGCTAAGTGAATGTTTTAGAAAGGTTCAGTAGGCCGAAGGTTATTGTTGCCTTCTGTTTAACCAATGGCCAGTTTAGTAGTGCTATCAAAATGTCAACAAGTTAATTTGTTGATTACCCTCGGCAGTGTCCTGAACTGGTCAGGGATGTTGATGACGTGAAATCTAACTTTTAGACTCAAATAATTGGAATCTAAAAAAATAATTGTATTCTTAAATGAAAAGTTGTTCATTGTGAAGTTGTTATTCTAAATTTTGACACCAATTTTCATTTTTAAAGGAGACATATCAGTTCAAAATATCAGTTATCGGTCTCCTTGATTAGTAATGATTAGTAATAATCAGTATCAGCCCTGAAAAAGCCATATCTCTGAGAGAGAGAGAGACAGAGAGAGAGAGAGAGAGAGAGAGAGAGACAGACTTGTGTGCACTGCAAAAACTGCTTATCTAACAAAATCTAACCAAGTGTTATTAATCTTATATCAAGATAAAAAAAACTAGTTGGTATTGTTGGTATTGAAAACAAGCAAATTTGTCTGCCAGTGCGTTAAGCAAATTTGTCCTAAAAACAAGCAAATTTGTCTGCCAGTGCGTTGAGCAAATTTGTCTTGATAAGAATCCTTAAAATAAGTTAAAGTCTTCTTAAATTAAGTGAAAATGATCTTTTGAGAGGGCGCTAGGTAAGTCTTTTCATACTAAAAACAATACCAAATAGATTTTTTAATCTTAATATAAGATCAATAACACTTGGTTAGAATTCATTTTTTGCAGTGTGCATGGTTTCCTTGTGAGGCAGAGCAGGTATGAGACGAACTTTGACCCCACAACAACTCACACACACGTGCGCGCACACGCACGCACACACGTTCCAAAACTCTGAGCCAGAAACAAAGCTATGGCCCTTCACATTTACACACACACACACACACAAGACTCTGAGCCAGAAACAAAGCTATGACCCTTCACATTTACACGCACACAAGACTCTGAGCCACAAAGGTGACTACACAGACTCTGGATAATCATCAACTTTTGTTGACCATCACTACAACATTGTGTGCTTGACAGGGTCGAGTCACGTTACACACACACACACACTCACACAGACACGCACACACACAGTGACACACACACACAAACACACAGTGACACACACACACAAACACACAGTAACACACACACACAGTGACACACACACAATGTCCCACATGTGCATGGCTGTATTGTAACACATCCTGTGGGTCAAGTTCAAATGCGGTCAGCGCCACCTCATTTCCTGTTGGTCCGGAATGAAGCCGCAGCACAATGCTGTGCTGTGAGGCAAAGTGTCATTTTCAGATGTTGAACATGACATATATGACTATTTCATGGAAAATATATGTTGAAAATGACATATATGACTAATTTATGGAAAACATATGTAGAACATGACATATATGACTATTTCATGGAAAATATATGTTGAACATGACATATATGACTATTTCATGGAAAATATATGTTGAACATGACATATATGACTATTTCATGGAAAACATATGTTGAACATGACATATATGACTATTTCATGGAAAATTTACGTTGAAAATGACATATATGACTATTTCGTGGAAAACATGACTGGGTATGAAAAAGAGCATCCCAGAAAGGCAGAGTAAAGAGGTAGAGGTATTCATCACTCTGTAAACCTGTGTGGACAAAGGATGAAACGATATAATTATAATGCTTTTTACATGAAATTCCAAAGTATTTGGAGAGTTCATCATCTACAGTACATACTATCATTAAAATCCAAAATCCATCATTGTATGAGATCAGGTAAACCTCTGATAACCACTGTCTATAAACACAGTTTGATACTCACATTCACAAATGCTAGTGTAAACTTTACCATGCAAAACAAGAAATTGTATTTAGCCGTGATACAGAAATACCAGGGTCTTATCTGGGCCTGAGCTTGTTTAAAATGGACTGAGGTAAAGTGGAACAAGGTCCTCTGGTGAGATCAATCAACATTTTCTATTCTTTCTGGAAATCATGGACTTCTCTGGGCTAAATAGGACCGGGCCTATCCAACTATCACCAAACAATCCAAACAATCACAGTTATCGATCCCTGGCTATTCCACCACCACTACCTCTGAAGTCAAAAAACCTTGGTGTCATAATCGACTAACCTCTCATTTGATTAACATTAAATGCATCACTAAAACAGCCTTTTTCTACCTGAAAAACATTTCCAAACTCCATTCCTAACTGCTTTCATTACCTCCAGACTTGACTACTGTAATGCTGTAAAGCTCTTTGGTGTCTCATACCGTCATAGCCTCCAGACTTTACTACTGTAATGCTGTAATGCTTTTTGTTGTCTCAGCAAAGAGAATAAACAGAACACAATACATACAAAATGTATGTAGGCAATGTCTTTTTGGGGGAAGACCTTGAATATTTCAGGAAAACAATGCCAAAATGAATTCTGCACATACATAACCAGTGTGTCTCCATAGAGGAAGAGTCCAGGTGCTAAAATGGCCTGTTTGTGTTCAGACCAGTCAAATTAGGTGCATCATGGAATGAAAAACATGATTAAGAATACTTTATACTGTTTAGCAACTGAAATCCTATATCGGGCAGGAATGGGACAACATTTCATTCTCAAAACTTAGTTCCTAAACATTTTTTAGGGCAGCCGTGGCCTACTGGTTAGCACTTGTAACCGGAGGGTTGCCGGTTCGAACCCCGACCAGTAGGCACGGCTGAAGTGTTTTGAGCAAGGCACCTAACCCCTCACTGCTCCCCGAGCGCCGCTGTTGATGCAGGCAGCTCACTGCGCCAGGATTAGTGTGTGCTTCACCTCACTGTGTGTTCACTGTGTGCTGTGTGTGTTTCACTAATTCACGGATTGGGATAAATGCAGAGACCAAATTTCCCTCACGGGATCAAAAGAGTATATATACTATACTTAAACATTAACAGAATGTTGTTAAATGAAGAGGTGAAGCAGCACAGTAGTAAACATGCCCCCATGAAACATGTTGCTGGCATTTCAAAATGAACAGATAGCCTAGTCTAACATCACTGTAGCTTAAATCATCAGTAGGTGTGCCTTGGCGTATTGGTTTGACCTTTGGTGTGCCATAGTCTCAAAAAGGTTGAGAACCTCTGGTCTACACCATCTCCGACACACACATACACACAAAAAAACTTCAGAAGATCATCTAAAGATGGTCTTAAACCAGCTAGAAAACACACACACACACACATACACATGCACACACACATACACTTCTCCACAGCCTCATACACTCATAGACTCGTCTCTCCCCCCATATACACTCTGACAACACACACGAACATGAACTCTATGGAAACAATCTCGCCAAACATTCAATCATGTTCAACTTTCCTATACTCTAGAACAGAATGTGCAATCATGTTCAACTTTCCTATACTCTAGAACAGAATGTGCAATCATGTTCAACTTTCCTATACTCTAGAACAGAATGTGCAAGTGACTTTGTTGTTCAGTTTTTCACTGAACATGCATTACTTTGTCACACATGTAGTCAAAACACACACACACAGCCTTCACACACACACACACACACACACACACACACACACACACACACACACACACACACACACACACACACACACACACACACACACACACACAGCCTTCAGGTAAAATAGATGAAAGCAATGACGATACTGCAATTGTGGGGTGTATCAGGAACGGGCAGGAGGAGGAGTATAGGAGCCTGGTGGAGGACTTTGTGCAATGGTGCAAACTCAATCATCTCCAACTCAACACTTCAAAGACCAAGGAGATGGTGGTGGATTTCCGCAGGTCTAAGCCCACTCTGCTACCAGTCTCCATTGATGGGGTCAATGTCGAGGTGGTAAGCACCTACAAGTACCTGGGTCTCCACCTGGACAATAAACTGGACTGGTCAGCCAACACTGACGCACTCTACAAGAAAGGGCAGAGCAGGCTGTACTTCCTGAGGAGGCTGCGCTCCTTCAATGTGTGCAGCAAGCTCCTCAGGATGTTCTACCAGTCTGTTGTTGCCAGCGTCCTCTTCTATGCAGTAGTGTGTTGGGGAGGAAGCACAAAGAAGAAGGATGCGGGGCGAATTGACAGGCTGGTAAGGAAAGCTGGCTCTGTAGTGGGAGCTGAACTGGAGTGCATCACTTCACTATCTGACAAAAGGACCCTGAACAAACTGATCAACATCTTGGACACAGTACCTCCACAGTAGAGGTCTGCGCCCGCCCGCTCCCGCAATATTCTGTCCCGCTCCCGCCTGCTCCCGCATTAATGTGTCATTTTTAGTCCCGCTCCCACCCGCATCTGTAACATGATGTCCAGCTCCCGCCCGCTAAAGCCCGCATGCAGGAGGGATAGCCTATTCAGTTTTTCTTTCTGTCTCACGAAAGGAGCACACACACCTGAGAAAGACTCCAGATGTCAGTTTCTTGGTTCTGAATGTAGGCTAACAACTGAAGTAGGCCTAGTCTGGTGCCCTCTTCCTCTGTCATGCTTTCGATTTTTGAGTTTTGACAATAAGCAGCAGGAACAAATTGAACCCACGTAAACGACAATATAGGCTATAGGCCTGCTATCCGTCAGTTATGCTTAAACCCCGTTTTTTAATGCTGCCTAACAGAACATCCAGCTGAACTATAGTTATGAACACTACTTTAATCGTTTCCATATTTAATGTTACGCACATATTTAATTTGCAGGAGTACAGTGAATCATCGGTTTGTCCCGCACCCGCGAACGCACCTCTCTCATCCCGGCCGCTCCCGCAGAGAGCTTTCAAAAGTTGTCCGGCGCCGCACTCTTTTGCGTCGGGACCCGCAGGTCCCGCGGGTCTACTGCGGGAGTGCTGACCTCTACTCCACAGCACTATTATTAAGCAGAAGAGCCTGATTAGCTGGAGACTTCGCTCACTGCCTTGCACAACAGACAGACTGAGGAAGTCATTCATCCCCCAAGGCCATTGAACTGTTCAATGCTTCACTTAAGGGAAGAGAAGAAATAGACTTCTCCGCATAGTCTGTCTGCCTCTTCACCACCTCCATGTCTTGAACTGTCTGTCCACTAGCCACTTTACCATTGTCTTCTGCCTCACTGTTTGCGTGCTTTATTAGCACATATGCACAACCCCTCCCTCCATGCCACAGCCGAACTGTGACCACACTTATACCTTTCTTAATATAGTTATTTATACATAGACATATAGACTTTATTCTTGCACTGTTGCACTGTTTGACTTACTCATTTGCACCATCACCATGACACTCATTCACAAAGAGCACCTTACCTTACCTTATGCACAGAGGACCACAGGCTCAGTCCCTGCTTCAGTCATTGCAAGCGCACCTGACTGATTAATCACCCACTATGTGGATACTGTTTTTTAGAATTGATTTAGATTTATTTAGTATAATTTGTATTTTAGTATATTCTTTATCTTCTACTGTCCTTATTGCTTAGTTGTGTTTTTTATATTATATACTTTTAATTACTTTTTCTGCTGTTAGTGAATGTGTGTGTGTATGTTGTCTGTATGCTACTGTGACCTTGAATTTCCCCTAGGGATCAATAAAGTATCTATCTATCTATCTATCTATCTATCACACACAGCCCTCAGGTAAAATAGATGAAAGCAATGAAAGCATTAGCAACAGTGAACAAATTAATCTTGCCTAAGAGACACATGCATGCGTGCGCACACACGCACACACACGCACACACACACCTTTCTCTCAGAGCCTCAGGCGGTGGTTATCTTCTGAATTTTTCATTTGCGCTGGCTCTGTGTTCTCCGAGTGTGGCCTGGGGCATTGCCGAGGGACTGAGGAAGGATGATCGGACATACACACACACACACACACATTCAACTCAGTGTCGCTTTTTCAGCTTCATACACACACACACACACACACACACACACACACACACATTCAACTCAGTGTCGCTTTTTCAGCTTCATACACACACACACACACACACACACACACACACACACACAAACACATTCAACTCAGTGTCGCTTTGCAGCTTCATACACACACACACACACACACACACACAACTCAGTGTCGCTTTGCAGCTTCATACACACACACACACACACACACACACACACACACACAAACACATTCAACTCAGTGTCGCTTTGCAGCTTCACAGCTTGATTTTGTGTGTGTGTGTGTGTGAGGGGGGGGGTCGCTTACTATGCTTAAGTACTAGAATATTTAATTAATACTAGAAGATTTCTGACGAGTGCAATACTATACAAAATACAATACGATTTCTAAAAAAAAAAATGTTTTGCTCCGGGTGACGTTGTTGTAGGCCTATGTTGGAGTGTGCGGACAGTTGCTTTATGACCAAGGTCCAACTCATGACGAGGAAGCAGTTTAGCCTAGGTTATGTTGTATGGGGGATAATGAGAAAGGCCTACCTTGGAACAGGGATTAAAGTGAAAAAAAATCGTTTGACTGAACTTTTTTCAGGCCATAAGTCATACGTTGTTCATATGTACCTATAGAGATAGCACCCCTTTTGCGGTCGCGACCTATTGGTTTTTAATGTGCAAAAAGATGCAAACAGCAAAGTAAAGGGAGTATTCGCCTTATTCACACGGCGGCCATTGTTTAAACCAAAACGAGGCTACAGGGTACACTTACTATATAATTAATGCCACCTACAGGTGAATGCATAGAACATAACAATCCTATGGTTTGTGTACCCTGTAGCCTCGTTTTAGCCGCCAATGGCCGCCATGTGAATAAGGCGAATTGAGTGTTCTTGATTGAGATTTCCTGATGAACAAAAATATATTTTAGTACCATCCCTGACCATTGCTGATTAGCCATTGCTGTTCTTTTCTACTGCAGCAATATTGTAGAAAGGCTTTAACACACTCTTATTTAATTACTTCAGGCCAAAAGTGTTTAAAGGGGAGATTTTTTTCTTGTTAATATGCAATTCAACACCAAGTAAAATCTATAAAATCAAGTTTGCAAGACTTCCCATTTCCTCATCAAAGTAACGAATCAGAACATTCTAGATATTGTTCATATTTCCATTTGTTGCCTCATCCGCATTTAATGAAAACATGGTCATTTTGAGTTTCAGACAACTCAGTTTTCCAATGAGCAGTCTCTCAGTCTGTGTGTGCTCATGCAGGAGGTCTGCGCATTTCATAACGACAATCTGGAGACGGTGCTTTTGTCTTCAGCAACAGATTGTATAAGGTTGACAAGAGGTTGCGATATGGTGAGGGACAGGTCGTGTTGTTGCGCTATGAAAGAACATGCGTAGCCTACTTTCTAAACGTAAAAACGGTCAGCCATAGATAAACGTAGCCTACCTCTGTCGTGGTGGCTAGTTGCACCAGGTAGGGAAGATGTCCTGAAGTGCACGAACGTTAACCTTATGGCGGTCTTCTGATTGGTGGCGTGCTAAAACTTTTTCCTATTGCATCCATAAACAATTTTCTTGCAGCGAACCGCGCAAAAGCAAACCCCTGGCACTTTAATTTCTTTACACCATGGCTTGTTAGTTCTCCCCCGTTTCCAACAGCTGCCCATCTCCATTTATTTTTTAACTTTTGACACCTGCCTTGCCTTCCTTTAGCAACAACGCATCCATGACAGCTAGTGGCCTTGCCAAATAGACGCACACAAATCATGACGCTAATATGCGAGGTTCTGGTAGGCCTACTGGTTATGGTTTTGTGCTATAAATTAATAATATTTTATAGCAAAGTTTTAAGTTGACTATTTTAATTGTATGGTTATTTTTTGTCAACATACACTCACAACCTACTGTCGTTAAAAGTGAGGCCTAAGCAAAATAGGCTACAAGGCTGTCTGTGCGTCACAAACAGACTGACCCCCTCACTCAACAGTTCGCGATGATGACAGTGATATTATTATTTTTCACATTTTGGGCAGATGATCCTCACATACAGAATGATATATGGTAAAATAAAAAAAAATCCTGTTAACTGTCCACATGGTGAAATGAGAAGATGAAAACAGGCTTTTTGAAAATCAAGCCCAATTTAATAAAAACGCTCTGACAATATGATAATGTTAACAACGAAAGTTAATGCATGGACATGACCTTATAATCCATACATGAGTGGGGAAAAAATCTGATGAATTTGTGTCACATACTTTTTGAATGAGAAGCCCTCAAAGGTGATGATGTCTTTTCACATTATGAATTTATAGCCATTTTCAGAGCTTTGCAGAGGGGAAATTACACAAGATACACCTGATTTGATTGGATTGTTTAATTCAACAGGAAAATGTACTTCTATTCACATAGTTTCACTCATGTGTGTGAAATACTAAAAGAGCCAATAATGTTGGAAGTTGAACAAAAAGGATTGTTCACCACGATGCTTAAAATGACTTGAAACTTCAAAGGGCTGTAGTTTTGGAACCATTAGTGATACAGATATACTATTTAAGATTTATGCATAGGTTTGGTCTACAAACACCTGTGATTTTTTTCAGATTTTTTGGGAGAGGGTGACCTGCCAGCCACTGGGTGATTTGACACGGAATGACCCTAAGGGATTGCATTGTCCCTTGTGCCTTGCTCAAGGGCACAGTGTCGGAATGCTACTGAATGCTAGCCCAGCTCCTTAATCACTACCATGTTCTTACACTACTGTACACTACCCTGGATATTTCAAGTAGCGCTAATGATTGTAGTGGGAGAGAGAGAGAGAGAGAGAGAGAGAGAGAGAGAGAGAGAGAGAGAGAGAGAGAGAGAGGTGGAGATCAGGAGGTGGAGGGTGAGTGTGAGGTCATGCCCTCGGTTCCTGTGGTCAGGAGTTTGTGTTTCTGTTTGTTGCTGACAAGACTTCCTGCCATTACAGTGGAATTCACAGTGAAACACACATACACACACACACATTCTTTCTTGCTTTCTCTCTCTCTCTCACACTCTCTCTCACTCACACACATGCACACTCACTCTCTCATTCACTCACTCACTCATTGACACACACACACACACACACATACACACACACACACACACACACACACACACTCTGAAAAAAAAGCCTAGTTGTGCAAATGTTGTGGTGACCCAGCTGGTAGCATTTAGACCTTCCTGTTGCATGTGGTAAGTGCAAGGTGTGACCTGGGGTGTGGCAGAATCACCAGTGTGTGTGTGTGTGTGTGTGAATGAGCAGAATCACCAGTGCTGCTGTATTTAATCTCCACTGTATCCAGTGTGTGTGTGTGTGTGTGTGTGTGTGTGTGTGTGTGTGTGTGTGTGTGTGTGTGTGTGTGATTCTGCTGTATTTAATCTCCACTGTATCCTGTCTGTGTGTGTGTGTGTGTGTGTGTGTGTGTGAATGAGCAGAATCCCCAGTGCTGCTGTATTTAATCTCCACTGTAGCCACAGAGATTTCCACCCAGTGGTCAGCAGCCCAACTGTTGTCTGAGGGTATTTGCTGGGGGGTCCCTGAACATAGAATCAACAATGTAGTTTCAATGTGAAATCAGTATTTTCATACCTCATACCTTTCCTAGTCAGAATGGGTTATAATCAGTAGTATTTAATGTCTAGTGCAACTAATGCTGTTTGTATGTAATATCTAGCGAAACCGACGTGGTACATTACATTACATTTAGCAGACACTTCTTGACCAAAGTGACTTACATTTGTCAGCTACAGCGGAGAAAATAAGTATTGAACACATCAACATTTTTTTCAGTAAGTATACTTCCAGAGAGGCTATTCGCATGAAATTTTCTACAGACATTAGTATTAACTTAGATAATCCACCCATATTAAAAAATCCAAACATTAAAGTCCCTAAGTAGAGTTATGAGTAAAAAAGTGTAATGGCACAGGGAAAAAGTATTGAACACACTAAGAACAGTACACAAAGGCAAGGAATGGCAAGGAACGAGCTGGAATCTATACATAGTTAGAGAGTAATTATCCCTCCTATCTGTGCAAATTAATGTAAGCTGGGTTAGTACATATTGATGAGCTATAAAAAGGTTTTTCGTTACCAAGTTGTTACACAAGAAACATGTCATGATGGGTAAAAGCAAAGAGCTCTTCCAAGACCTTTGCAACATTATTGTTGCAAAACATATCAATGGAACTGGTTACAGATGCATTTCAAAACTTCAGAATCATCCAGTAAGCAGTATTGGAGCCATTATCTGCAAGTTGAAGGAACATCACTGCATCATCAATCGGCCATGCACAGGATCTCCTCACAAGATTTCTGACCAGGAAGTCAGAAGGATAGTCAGAAGTGTAGCCTAAAAGCCAAGGACCACTCCAGAAAGACTGGGAGGCAGCAGGTTCAATTGTTACAGAGAAAATCATAGGTAATGCACTCCACCGCCATGGCCTCTATGCGTGCCCACCCCACATGACTATTACTGAAGAAAAACATGTTGAAGCTCATGGAAAGTTTGCTACACAACATTTGGACAAGCCTATGAAATACTAAGAGAATGTATTCTGGTCAGGTGAGAGCAAAATTTAACTCTTTGGATGTCATACTACACACCATATTTGGAGGAGAAATGGCACTGTGCATCACCCTAAAAATATCATACCAACAGTGAGGTTTGGAGGTGGAGGCATCACGGTGTGGGGCTGTTTTTCATCTCATGGTACTGGCAGACTTCATACAAATGATGGAGACATTTTTTCTGGGAGAATCTTGCCATCCACCAGAACAATGAGGATGAGACATGGCTAGACCTTCCAGCAGGACAATGATCCAAAGCATTCAGCAAAGGAAACACTCAATTGGTTTCAGAGAAAGGAAATTCAAGCCCTGACTTAAATCCAATTGAACAGTTTTGGAAGTTACCTAAAGATCAGGATTTACAAGAGGGACCCCTGGAATCTTCAATATCAACCCATTCGCGCTGGATGCTGCATGACGCAACATTGACCCTCCCGCTGGATGCTGCGTAGCGCAACATTGACCCTCCTGCTGGATGCTGCGTAGCGCAGCATGCTTTTTATGTCATGTTTCTAGGTGCTACAGAGGCTTAGATATTACATTTTGGTAAACGTTGACAATTTTTAGTATGTTTTCAGAAAACCCTCAGGAAATAAGGCTATTTAGTCTAAAATGCCATAGGATTCTATAGGCGTTTTTAGCAGGCATTTTAGGAGTAAATGGGTTAAAAGACTATCTGTTTAAAAGAATGGGCCAAAATCACACCTGAATACTGCGACTGATTAGTTTCGTCATAGAGGAAATGCCTTGAAGCTCTCATTTTAAATAAAGGGTTCTCCACAAAGTATTTAAGACATTTCAGTAGGCGTGTTCAATACTTTTTTCCTGTGGGATTCCACTTTTTTACTCATAACTCTACTTATGAACATTAATGTTTGGATTTTTTTTATATGTGTGGATTACCTAAGTTAATACTAATGTCTGGTGAACATTTCAGGCAAATAGCCTCACTAGAAGTATACTTACTCAAAAAAATGTTGACGTGTTTTATCTCTAGTGATACAGCAATGTTGTGGTATTTGATCCTCAGTGTAGGTAATGCTAGAGTATTTTATCTCTATTGCAACTGCAATGATGTAGGCCTACTTCATCTGTATAGCAGTAACGTTGTAGTATTTGAACACCAGTAACAGTAACACTGCAGTATATGATAGTAAGTAGTAATATAATAGTACAGCTTTAGTATTTGATGTCCAGTAGCAGTAAGGCTGTAGTATTTTATGCTGTGGTACTTGATGTTGTAGTATTTTATGCTGTGGTACTTGATGCAGTATTTTATGCTGTGGTACTTGATGTAGTATTTTATGATGTAGTACTTGATGTAGTATTTTATGCTGTGGTACTTGATGTTGTAGGGTCATTCCGTGTCAAATCACCCAGTGGCTGGCAGGTCACCCTCTCCCAAAAAATCTGAAAAAAATCACAGGTGTTTGTAGACCAAACCTATGCATAAATCTTAAATAGTATATCTGTATCACTAATGGTTCCAAAACTACAGCCCTTTGAAGTTTCAAGTCATTTTAAGCATCGTGGTGAACAATCCTTTTTGTTCAACTTCCAACATTATTGGCTCTTTTAGTATTTCACACACATGAGTGAAACTATGTGAATAGAAGTACATTTTCCTGTTGAATTAAACAATCCAATCAAATCAGGTGTATCTTGTGTAATTTCCCCTCTGCAAAGCTCTGAAAATGGCTATAAATTCATAATGTGAAAAGACATCATCACCTTTGAGGGCTTCTCATTCAAAAAGTATGTGACACAAATTCATCAGATTTTTTCCCCACTCATGTATGGATTATAAGGTCATGTCCATGCATTAACTTTCGTTGTTAACATTATCATATTGTCAGAGCATTTTTATTAAATTGGGCTTGATTTTCAAAAAGCCTGTTTTCATCTTCTCATTTCACCATGTGGACAGTTAACAGGATTTTTTTTTATTTTACCATATATCATTCTGTATGTGAGGATCATCTGCCCAAAATTTGGGCTTGTTGCTGAGTTTCTTCATTGAGATAAGATTTTTTTTAAATATTGTCTATAAATCCACTGAATTTGTACTGGATCTGCAGTACCACTTTGCACCACATGTGGTGCTCTTTTAATACAATGGAAGTCAATGGAAGAGTAAGAGAGTCACTTGTTTGCTGCACATATCCAATCTAAACACACAGTTTATGGTTCATATGGTTCAAGTAAAAAGGGGTTTCTAAAATTCAGTGCATTGTCAGATGCAGAAAAATCAATACTAAAGATTTATCATCTTTTTACAAATGCCTCTTGGATCCACGAGTCCTCAAACCTTGTTATGAATACTTGTGATGGAAACACACATGGTCATCTTCATCAAGTGAAATACCTTGATGAACTGAATTTTAGAAACCCATTGTTTGATTGTTTGTTAAAGCACTGATCTCCATCTTGATGCTCTTTGTCTATGTATCACAGAGGACTGCATCCCAAGCATATGACGATGAATATAGACTTTGCCTAACCAGCTGGCTAAAAATTATTAAAGTGCTCACATAGGCACTGATAGGTTGAAGCTGGTGTAGAAAACTCATTACAAAGATGGTAATTATGCTAAATCCTCTTGCTGCATGTATGATGACCAGTCAGTCTTATGTGTGTATAATTTACTTGATCTGTTTATTTTCTCTAAATAAGATTTATGTATGAGTAGTATGTTGTTCATGTTGCAATAATTATTTGGACCAATTCAACTATGAACCATAAACTGTGTGTTTAGATTGGATATGTGCAGCAAACAAGTGACTCTCTTACTCTTCCATTGACTTCCATTGTATTAAAAGAGCACCACATGTGGTGCAAAGTGGTACTACAGATCCAGTACAAATTCAGTGGATTTATAGACAATATTTAAAAAAAATCTTATCTCAATGAAGAAACTCAGCAACAAGCCCAAATTTTGGGCAGATGATCCTCACATACAGAATGATATATGGTCAAATTAAAAAAAATCCTGTTAACTGTCCACGTGGTGAAATGAGAAGATGAAAACAGGCTTTTTGAAAATCAGGCCCAATTTTTAAAAAATGCTCTGAAAATATGAAAATGATAACAACCAAAGTGAATGCATGGACAGGACCTTATAATACATATATGTGTAGGAAAAAAATCTGATGAATTTGTGTCACATACTTTTTGAATGAGAAGCCCTCAAAGGTGATGATGTCTTTATACCTACGAGCCTACTTCAGTCCATCAGCCCGACCATCGCACCAGCTATCACACACGTGATCAATGCCTCGCTAACCTCCGGCACATTTCCAACAGCGTTCAAAACGGCCCGGGTAACACCGTTACTTAAGAAAGCTTCTCTCAACCCTGCTCAAGTCGAGAACTACCGCCCTGTCTCACTCCTGCCTTTCTTATCCAAAGGCATTGAACGAGCAGTCTCCAAACAGGTCTCTGACTTCCTTTCACAGAACAACCTTCTGGATCCAAATCAGTCTGGGTTCAAAAGCGGCCACTCTACCGAAACGGCTCTGCTGTCTGTAACAGAAGCCTTAAAAGAAGCCAGGGCGACCGCTCGGTCATCAGTACTCATTCTGCTTGACTTATCGGCTGCCTTTGACACGGTTAATCACCGCATCCTTCTCTCTATACTCGCTAACATGGGAATCTCCGGTTCTGCTCTCTCCTGGTTTGAATCCTACCTCACAGGACGCTCGTTTAACGTATCATGGCTTGGTCAGCTATCTGCACCTCACCATCTCACCACAGGGGTCCCCCAGGGCTCAGTACTGGGCCCCCTTCTCTTTGCTATCTACACCACCTCCTTGGGACAGATTATCCGTTCGCATGGCTTCTCATACCACTGCTATGCAGACGACACACAGCTCTATCTGTCCTTTCCACCTGATGACCCCTTGGTTTCAGCACGGATCTCGGATTGCCTCTCAGACATAGCTACATGGATGAAGGCACACCACCTCCAGCTGAACCTCTCAAAGACTGAACTGCTGGTCCTCCCAGCTAAACCTACCATACACCACGACATCAACATCAAATTTGACTCTCTGTCTGTTTCACCTACCAGGACTGCAAGAAATCTAGGAGTTGTTCTCGACAACCAACTAAACTTCTCAGATCATGTTGCCTCAGTCGCCCGGTCATGCCGTTTTGCACTCTACAATATACGGAAAATCAGGACTTACTTAAATCAAGATGCCACCCAACTTCTGGTTCAGGCAATAGTCATCTCACGACTCGACTACTGCAACGCCCTCCTGACAGGTCTCCCAGCCTGCACAGTGAAACCACTTCAGATGATCCAGAACGCGGCGGCGCGCCTGGTCTACAACCAACCCAAGAGGGCACATGTTACCCCGCTACTCATCCAGCTACATTGGCTACCTATGGCGGCCCGCATCAAATTCAAGGCTCTAACGCTTGCCTACAAAGTAGTCTCCGGTTCTGCTCCCACCTACTTGAATGCCTTCATACAGACATACGCTACCTCCAGACCGCTGCGCTCCTCAGACGAACGACGTCTAGCTCTACCTCCGGTACGCTCAGGCCAATCCAAACTTTTCTCATCTGTTGTTCCTCGCTGGTGGAACACACTGCCAGTTCCTACAAGGGCAGGGACATCCCTCTCCATTTTCAAAAAACTCCTGAAGACCCAGCTCTTTAGAGAACATCTCCTCTCATAGCAACACTTACAACAAGTCTTGCTGATCCTAGCACTCACCAGCCGTCTTAAACTGACACGTAACTGTTAAAAACAGCACTCACTGATGCACTTATTCTTACTGTACTCTAATGTTTTTTAAATTGTCCTAATATTGTTGAGAATTGCTCTAAACTTAAACTGTTTACCATGTTGTTAGTCGCTTTGGCTAAAAATGCGTCAGCCAAATGTAATGTAATGTAATGTAATGTTAATGTCTTTTTACATTATGAATTTATAGCCATTTTCAGAGCTTTGCAGAGGGGAAAGTATACAAGATACGTCTGATCCGATTGGATTTTTTAATTCAACAGGAAAATGTACTTCTATTTACATAGTTTCACTAATGTGTGTGAAATACCAAAAGAGCCAATAATGCTGGAAGTTGAACAAAAAGGATTGTTCACCACAATGCTTAAAATGACTTGAAGTTTCAAAGGGCTGTAGTTTTGCAACGATTAGGTATACAGATATACTATTTAAGATCTATGCATGGATTTGGTCTACAAACACCTGTGATTTTTTTCAGATTTTTTCGGAGAGGGTCACCTGCCAAATTGCGCTGAAATTGGGTGATTTCACACGGAATGACCCCTTATAGTGTTGTCACGATACCAAAATTATGACTTCGATACGATACCTGCCATAAATATCACGATGCTCGATACTGAATACGCCCACTTGCCTAGATGCGTGCAAGGAGCAGTGAGAGCAGCAGTTCACACAGATTTGTATCGAAGTATCGATTCTAAAAATGTCGGAAATCGTAATGTTTTTTTTGCGTGAAGGCCTTTTCGTGATACCTTTTTAGTATCGATACACCGTGCAACACTAATCCCTTAGAATCCCACTTTAAACATTCTGTATGTAGTAAGCACTGCAGTCTACAGGCCTACATCTTATCTAGCTACTTATCTACAGGCCTACACCTTATCTACACAGTGTTTCCCACAGAATTAAATTCTATTTGTGGTGGCAGGTTTGCAGAATTAACTTGAATGCAACAGTTTTTAACAAATTAGCACAGCATGGTTATGATGCTAACTAGATTTAAGCACAATGTAGTACAACCTGGAATATCATTGTGTGGTGGTCAATGTTGATATTGTGGTGGGCCGCCATAAATAAGTCAATGTATGGGAAATACTGCTACAGCACTGCCAAGTCTTGATATGATATGAATTTCTTATTTGACCTCGAAGACACCCAAACAGTATTTCTTATTATTTATATCCAATAAATAATATTTTGTCTCAAGCTCTCGTCATTTCCAGATAAAAGACGACATGTATTGGTCAAATACTATTTTCCTATAAATCCAAATCTAGGATGACATCATTATGAATACTTTTGGGGCTAAACTGAAAGTTTAGCTTTAGAATCTCCACCTACATTCCCAATGTGGCATCACACCTACTCCCAAACACACACACACACACATACACACAGACAGACACACACACACACACACACACACACAGACAAACACACACACACACACACAGACAAACACACACACACACACACACACACACACACACACACATACAGACACATACACACACACACACTTGGCATCTGTCTTACTCTCCACCTCATTTTTCACCTCTTAAAGATCTGCTATATCACTTCTGCACAGAATGTAGAGTAGTGCTAGACTGCTGAGTGTGTGTGTGTGTGTGTGTGTGTGTGTGTGTGTGTGTGCGTGTGTTTGGGGGGAGGGCAATATGAAAGTCTTCTTAAGTAAAAGTGAGTTCTCCTCATGCATACACTCAGCTTTGATCTAAAGCCCTAAGGCTCCATCTAAACTCTCTTACTTTCTCTCTCTCACACTCTCTCTCACACACACTTTCACTCTCTCTCTCTAACACACACACTTTCACTCTGGCTCACACTCAGAAATGCCCTATCGCTGTCCTTACACAAATAACATGTCTCTCTCCCAAACCAAACCCAAAGCAAACACAGCAGACCCAAAGACTCTCACACATCTCACACACTCACACACCTGCTCTGTTTTATCGGAACTCTGCAAATGGAGCTGTACTGTGGGATGGGACGACAGGACAGGTGTGTGTGTGTGTGTGTGTGTGCAGTGTTTCCCACAGAATTGAATTCTATTTGTGGTGGTAGGTTTGCAGAATTAACTTGAATGCAACAGTTTTTTAACAAATTAGCGCAGCGTGGTTATGATGTAGTACAACCTGGAAAATCATTGTGTGGTGGTCAGTGTTGATACTGTGGTGGGCCGCCACAAATAAGTCAATGTATGGGAAACACTGGTGTGTGTGTGTACTAAAGCTAGCTGCTTAGAGTCCACATCAACAGGGCCTAAGCATTTCTTAGCCTAAGCATTTGTTAGCAAAGCCTTTATATATTTATACTTAGCATAATAGTATTTCTGATATGTTGCTGATTGGATCATAAACAGCCACAGCAATGAAGAGGAGTGACTGACTCTATGATTGTGTTACATGCTCCAAATGTAAAGCACTTTGAGCTGCATTCTGTGTATGAAAGGTGCTATACAAATAAAGCTTATTATTATTACTATTATTATAATTATTTATTATTATTATTATTATTATTATTATTATTATTATTATTATTGTGGTCTTGATGCTTCCCTGGGGCATTTCTCATCTAACATGTTCTCAGCATCTTTTGAAAAAACGATGGCAGACAAAGATGTGACCACGATGTGAAGAGGACCTCAATGCATGGTCACCTCACGGTTGTGTGTGTGTGTGTGTGTGTGTGTGTGTGTGTGTGTGTGTGTGTGTGTGTGTGTGTGTGTGTGTGTGTGTGTGTGTGTGTGTGTGTGTGTGTGTGCGTGCGTGTGTGCATGTGTACATCTGCTGATAAGTGATCAAGTGAAAGAGGCTGTTAGGATTCAAAATAACACAATAACATGAATGGGACAGCACCTGTGGCATCGATACATTTACACCAAAAACACCTAACACACCAAACACACCTAACACACCAAACACACCAAACACACCTAACACACCTAACACACCTAACACACCAAACACACCAAAAACACCAACAACACCCAACACACCAAACACACCTAAAACACCAAAAACTCCTAATACCAAAAACATGAATGGGACAGCACCTGTGGCATCGATACATTTACACCAAACACACCAAACACACCTAACACACCCAATACACCCAACACACCAAACACGCCAAAAACGCCAAAAACACCTAACACACCTAACACACCAAACACACCAAACACGCCAAAAACACCTAACACACCAAACACACCTAACACACCTAACACACCTAACACACCTAACATACCAAAAACACCTAACACCAAAAACACCTAACACCAAAAACACAATTCCATTTCCTTCCTTTGGGTAACCCTGTGTTTCACACCACAACACTATGTATTGTAGCTAATTCCCTTGGGTAAAGTCTGCAAGAATGCTGACTTACGGAAAGCACCCAGCAAGTCAGCGGGCCAGCGAGCCCTCATGCACTTCACGACTTTACAGTGGGACAGCCCTAAGCATCATGTCTGTGAGTGCTTTACCGTGGGACAGCCCTAAGCATCATGTCTGTGAGTGCTTTACCGTGGGACAGCCCTAAGCATCATGTCTGTGAGTGCTTTACAGTGGGACAGCCCTAAGCATCATGTCTGTGAGTGCTTGAGTGAGGAGAATGGGACTGAGCCACCACCCCCTCCTTCACCCTCTGCACACACACCTCCACCTTCACACATCTCCACCCTCTCCTTCACATCTCCACCCTCTCCTTCACACACATCCCCTCTCCTTCAGCCCTCCACCCTCTCCACACACACCTTCACCCTCCACACACACCTCCACCCTCTCCACACACACCTCCACACACACCACCACCCTCTCCACCCTCTCCACACACACCACCACCCTTGCCTGACCTAAGGGGTGTTTGGTGGGCAGGTGAGACAGATCACAACCCCTTAAAGAGAACCTGAATAATTCACAAGCAAATAGCCCAGAGAAAATCTGCTGCCACCTCACTCATCTCTCTCAAACATGCACGAACAAACGAACACACACACACACCTGGCTTCTCCAGATGCCAAACAAATAAATAATTCATGAGCCTTTAGACATATACATACACAAACTAAAACATATCCAAATGCACAGAAGCCATTTAATAGTATGATTTGACGTGTGGGTGTGTGTGTGTGTGTGTACTTTGTTCTGTGTCCTACAGTTATTGTGTGTCTATTTTAGACC
Source organism: Alosa pseudoharengus (assembly GCF_046254945.1). Taxonomy (NCBI): domain Eukaryota; kingdom Metazoa; phylum Chordata; class Actinopteri; order Clupeiformes; family Clupeidae; genus Alosa; species Alosa pseudoharengus. The sequence continues at coordinate 3,601,610 of NW_027468680.1, forward strand.
TTTGGCCCACTGGCTTGAGCTGCTGTGCTGCAGTTTTAAGCACCATGACAATGCTGTAAGCTATCTCTATTTAGGACATTAAACTAACACAGACACCACATTGTCAGAGTGCACTCTTAATACACACACACAAAATCCCTGCCAGCTTGAGAATTAGAATAGCCCATGCCAAACTGCACTTTACAGCTTGACCAGCAGGGCAATGTTGGAGTCTGCCCTGAATTGCCTTCTGTTAAGTAAAAAAAAGAAAGAAAAGTCGCCAGTGTTGAACAATTGGGGTAACCTCCACAAAACGCCTTTGCTAGACGCACAACAGACAGCCGAAGTGATACGGTTCCCCTCGAGTGAGGTAGGGCAGAATAGACATAGCTTAAATAGGTCTTTCTGGCTGAAGAACCAAATGAAAGCTCATTTAAGACCTGGATAACAAAAGCGATGCGCAACCGGTCCTCCCCCGGGCAGTGTAAAATTAAATCGACCTGTTCAAAACGGGTGGCATGCCGATGCGCAGGCTGTCTAGGACGGCTATCTGCGCCTGTCCACCCCTCTCATAGCCTAGCCTACCTCTGCTCTGAAAGTTCCGTTTGGTAACTTGACTTCAATCGATGAAGCAGCGCGCATCTTCCAGGCCACTTCGCTGCTTAGCATTAGTGGCTAGCTAAGTGTGGCAAGTTTTACTATCAGGAGCAAAGTGATACTCATCGACTAAGAAAGGCGTAGACTAACCTATATGCCTATATGCCTTAAAGAACAGCTGCCCTGTCGCCTAGCTGACGCTTTGTTTACAAACCCTAAAGTGGAGCAAAGAGTGCCAGTGGTTTTGGAGTAAGTTATGATGTTTGGACTTCTCGGCTGGTGCGTAGCCTATATCCGAGGCAGTAACTCAAGCTACAAGACAAGCCCCGGCGAGCTATGCGAGGCTTTAAACCTGTACTAAACATAGATAACTGCCATAAAGTACAGAGCAACAGTAACCTATGCCTCTGCTGTTGCTCAAGACGAGCAGCTAAAACAGCTACAAGGCAAAACCTCAGGCCCCCTGCTGGACTCGCTCCATGGACTCTGGCACCACCGCCATGTTGCTCTCATCTCCCGGCTTGCCCTGCAACATTGTTTCCCGGTGTATCCCAGAGCGAGCTGAGCAGGCAGACACAAACACAAGAGCGATCTCGCGCAACAATGGAACACACTTACCTTGGCGATGGCTTTCTTGTAGCGCGTCACAGCCTGCTGAATGAGCGAGTGGATTTTGATATTCCCGTCCCCGCACGGGACCACCACCCGGGTTCGACCGAAGCACACCGTCACTTTCATTCCGAAGTTCCCCCGGCGCCCGCGCTCGAATCCCGGCGGACAAACTCAAGTCCGACGCGCCGACGGTTCCGTATCCGTGCGCATGAATCTGGACAGTCGCGCCGTTTGATTTCTGTTAAAAACAAAAGCGCTAGAGTAGCCTAGAATATCCCGTAGGCGTTTGATGTAGGCGCATTGTACGGCACTGTGTGTGGGTGACCACCTGTTTAGTGTATGCGCTGCCCCGCTCCGTGGTTCCTGCTCTAGCGACCGAGGGGAGGGGAGGGGAGGGGGGCGGTTGGTGTTGATCTCAGCCGCCGACTGAGTGAACCGACGACCCTCGGTGGTCAAACGAGAGAATTGCCATATAGCCTATGCCATGATTCCAGGTGAGGGACTGGGACCGCATTTGTGACACCTCCAAAGAGTAGAATTAATTGATCATGAATATTTCATAGCGAAATCATCCCTATGCTTTGATCCAGAGGCCAGGAATATTAACCAGAACCTGCAGTAACCGTCGGGTCCAATAGCCTGTTATATAACCACACTGCCACCACAGAGGCCTGTGAGGGAAAAAGAAGGCCTAGTATAAGGAATTCACAATGAACACAAAGGCTTTTGAGACTCTGCAGGGTGTGTTGAAAAAGAAATCCATTTCATGTTTTAATTCAAATGTTTATGAGTCAGCCTAGGAGTTTTGCTGTTCTAGGATAACTTCCCTTTGCTTGCATCTTCATACATTCACAATAGACACAATTTCAGTTAGTTGTAGAAGGAAGTATGCATTAGAAGTCAAGTTAGAGTTGATGAATAAGACTGCCATTCAAAAGTTTGGGGTCACTTAGAAATGTCCTTGTTTTCATCATTAATGTTGTAAATGACTGAAATGGTTGATCTTTAATGCAAAATCTACATGATCAGCTATCAGCAGCCATTCATCCAATGTTCCAAAGACACATTCTGTTTACTAATCTGATATCATTTTAAAGGCTAACTGAGAAATCATTGGAGAACCCTTTTGCAATTATGTAAGCACTTATTGTAATCTGAAAACTGCTGCCCTGATTAAAAAACAATACAACCAATCTCAGCTGGTATTCTGTCTATAATGGAGTGGAATGAAAATTTCTAAGTGACCCCAAACTTTTGAACGGTAGTGTATATCAGAAGGGAATAGGCTTATGGGTCTAGGACAGTGGTTCTTAAACTTTTTGTCTGGCGTACCCCCAAAAACCATTAGCCAAGTCCCTCCAACCTGCAAAAACTAAATGTGTTCTCTCATAGCTAGGCTATGTCAACACCAAAGGTATTATCAATGGCATCTTCTGATTAAATCTGATTAAAGGTGCTCTAAGCGATGCTGGGTAACGTCACTTCTGTTGACTTTCAAACAAAACAGAGAGCTAGCTCGCTACTTCCTCCCCCTCCCTTGTGTGCTGCTCCCGTGCAATTGAAACTCTCCTAAACGCGCATCTCGTCTGTGATTTGCTGGAACAGTTTGTTATGTTTTATGGGCTAGGTTTGCCCAGGTTGTTTTTGTTGCCGTTTTTGGAGCCTGGGATGTCCACAGAGATCGCATTTTTTTTTTTTACAGTGTATTCAGGACACAGAACGCTAGCGGTTGGTTAGGTGATTGCAGTAAGTGACATAAAATGTTTTAGCCTAAAAAATGCGTGGCATTGCTTACAGCAGGGGTTCCCAAACTTTTCCACGACAAGGCCCCCCAAATACCACTAGGTTCTGGCCAAGGACCCCCTTGATGTGTTATTAAACCCATCGACGATACTACGGCAAATGTAAAAATACATTAAGCTAATCCTAATAATTATTTTAGCCACAAGCACTTCGCGATGGAGCATACAGTGTGTAAAAATTGTATTTGGGGCTTTCTGCTATATGAGAGCTATCACTCTACTATTATTCCCAGTCATTATCATGGGAAATATAATGTTCAGATATGCCTCACATTATGGCATTGTATAACAACCCTCATAGTAATAGGTATATTTTACATTTTTCAAATGTATTTATTTTTTGGCTTTTATTTTTCCTTCCAACTTGCTGAGGCCCCCCTGGCATCCCCTCGCGGCCCCCCAGGGGGCCCCGGCCCCCACTTTGAAAACCACTGGCTTAGAGCACCTTTAAACATGTTTGTCTAAAAATTAGGGGCTGTCAATCGATTAAAAAAATGAATCTAATTAATTACATACTCTGTGATTAATTAATCTAAATTAATCGCATATATAATTTTTGCTGAGAAAGTATTTTAAATATTTAAATTCAAATGAATGATTGAATAATCAGCATTAGTGACATTAAAGTTCAAAAACTCTTTTATTATTATTTTCACTGTTCAAATAATGGCCACAATAATCTATGATATGACCTAATATGCTGAGGAAATAAATTCAAAAGTGCTTCGGGAAGAAGTTTTTTTCACATACAAGGCATTTCAGTCCACAGATATAACCTAGGGGACACAATGAAAATAAATGAACACTCCCCTCAATGTCAACACTATTTCTTTCCATTGATGTGCGACTTTAGAGTTGACAAACTCCGGTGATATGCAAATTCCTTGCTGCAAACATTGCAGAGGACTTTATTTTAATCAACACTTTATTTTTGTCAACACCATCAGGCCGTTTTTTTAAAAGTAAATGTTCCAATCAATGATCTAGGCAGCACATTTTCTTCTCTCTCCTTCATTTTACAGTAATGGTTACTAACTAGAACGGCTCGGGGTCAAAGGTCATACAGAATCGATTAATCTGCGTTATTTTTTTTAATCAGTTATTTTTTCTCAAATTAATTAATCGAAATTAATCAGTTATTTTGACAGCCCTACTAAAAATGTTTACAAAATAATTTTGAGACCCCTCTCATACTTTTGGCGCCCCCCTGGAGGTCCCAACCCCTAGTTTAAGAACACCACTAACCACTCGGTAAGTTGCACAGTTTTGAAAATGAACGTTAAGGGTTGTTTTAAGGACATGTTTGTGCATGCCCATAAGCAGCCACTCTGAAGTAGTCAAAGGCGATTCAAAACGAGTCAGAAAATTCGAGACAGGACCCATCGTCAAAATTTCAGTGTCCACCACTCTAGTTCATCCAAAACAAACCAGAAAAGGGACTCAATTACTTATAAATAAATACTGTAATTATTCTTTAAGAGGATGTATCCGAAGTGAATATGGTTTAGGTTGCATCAGAAGTGCATATGGGTTTAGGATGCATCAGAAGTGCATATGGGTTTAGGATGCATCAGAAGTGCATATGGGTTTAGGATGCATCAGAAGTGAATATGGTTTAGGATGCATCAGAAGTGCATATGGGTTTAGGATGCATCAGAAGTGCAAATGGGTTTAGGATGCATCAGAAGTGCATATGGGCTTTTAGTGAATATGGGTTTAGGATGCATCAGAAGTGCATATGGGCTTTTAGTGAATATGGGTTAGGTCATACGTAGATGTGGTCTGACGTATCAGATCTCGATGTGGTCTGACGTATCAGATCTCGTACAGACCTGACACACGTATCTTGCTTATTTACCAGGTGTGAATGGGGTTATACACACTGATTCCTGTACAGTTTTAACACAACATAACTCTCTTTCTCTCTCTCTCTCTCTCTCTCTCTATCTATATATCTATATATATACAGTATGTGTATATGGGCTGTATTTTGGGCACCAGCGCATTTTTTCGTATTTCGTTTTTCACCCGCGCAAAGTTGAATTCGGTATTTTGCACGTTTATTTTTTAAGCATTGCGCCCAGGGCTGTGGCAATTAACAACCTAGGGAGGGTCCTAGCGTGTTGTCTAAAAATCGCTATCATACACCACCTAAACCTGGTCAGAAATCAATGGCGAGTTGTTCATATGCTATTTTAAGAGCGCATGTCAACAGTCATATTGGCAGGTGCACGCACCATCCTTCTATCATTCATGAACCCACACCAGCGCACGTCCATGCAAAGCATTACAAATTGCACGATTACAATGGGAAACATAATTAGAATAAAGATATTACGAAATACTGTACATCTCATGATGAGTAGTTATTCACCATCATTTGCAAATTGGTAATGACGGTTAAAAGTGATTAGGGGAGAGGCGAGAGACACGTATGGAGCACAGCTGAAGACGCACTGTCACGAGATATAAGCAACTCCTTTGCAAGATACAGTAAATGTTGTTTTATTCAGTCATTTGAGCATTATTAGGGTAAGTGTTTTTCCAGCCTATGTTTTCGGTGGTAACCCATTGTCAGTCAATAGTGAAAGTAACTGCATATAACTGTCTTGTCGTTGACTGACTCCTTGGTGAAGTTAGTTTCACTTTGCCAATGAGTTCAAATAATAGACGAGTGGAAATGTGTGAAGGCTATGCTAGGTTTTAGTAAAGCATGATTTAAGAATGACTATTCCATACGGTCTCGCAAGCAGCCTTCTTCAAATGCGCCGTTAAATGCCAAAATACTGATGCATTTATTTGACATATCGCGCCTTGCGCCGTTAAAGGGAATGACAGATGTCATTCTCATTGGTTTAAATGATGTTACGCCCCAAACACACCCATATGACTGATTAAAAAACCTAGGAACACCTTGTTGCGCCATGCGCTCCACTTTTGATAACGAAACCCCTCCCAATGTGAACTGGACATCCTACTAAATTTGAATAGACTTTTGACGAGTGACGATGCGCTTTAGAATGTCATGATAGGGCCCTTTATGTATATATACACACACTGATTCCTGTACAGTTTTAACATGGCCTCTCTCTCTCTCTCTCTCAATTCAATTAAATTCAGTTCAATTCAATTAAAGAAAGCTTTATTGGCATGAACGTTTCAGTAACATTATTGGCAAAGCTCAATTACATGTACACAAAAATATTAATGTTTTAACAGAATTGGACATTCAGTAAGACATAAACGTTTAACAACAATTCTAAAAATAACTAGATGTACCGCAGAGCGGTACAAAATATGACCGCCGCCCAGTCCAGCACATTTCTTCCACAAAAATAAATCACGCTGAAAGGCCTATATGATTCTAACTGTCTCACTGAATTGCATTATCCACACTCAATTCTCACTACAACAAGTACCAAAACATGATTAGTTCATAGATTTCACATGTAAAATTAATTTTATACAACCCCACCCCCATCTTGCCTGTTCATAATTCTGAGAAATTCTTGAATTGTGTGCATGTGTGCGTGTACACGTTTATGTTTATGTGTGTGGGTGTGTGTGTGTGTGTGTGTGTGCGTGCTTGTGTGTTTGCCTGCGTATGTGTGTTTGTGCATGTGCATGCATGCGTACATATGTCTACTGTGTGATTATTTTATTGTAAGGCCCCCCATGAACGAAAGTTCACAAAACTTGGCATGCATTCGGAGTGTGTCATAATAATCCTACACTTTCAATTTCGTGCAGTTTTGACCATGTCAGCCAGAGATATTGTGATGAAAACACCTAATTTGTTGCTTTTTCATTTTTAACTAGGTGGCACTATACATGAAATAAGTGGTAATGGGATGGGTTGACATGCCCCCTTAAGACCAACATAGAAAAAAAAGGTGGACCTCCTAGGCCCTACGGTTCTCGAGATATTCACAGAAAACTGTCTCCGGCCACCTACAGGCCAGTTGGTGTATAGTAACATAAATTAATTTATTGTGTGGCCCCCCATGAACGGAATTCCACGAAACTTGGCATGCATTCAGAGGGTGTCATAATGATCCTACACTTCCAATTTCGTGCAGTTTTGACTATGTTAGGTCACAGATACCTGCGATTACAACACCTCATTTTTACTTTTTTGTGTTTAATTAGGTGGCGCTATACATGAAATGAGTGGTTATGGAATGGGTTGACATGGCCCCTTGAGATCAACATACAAAAAAATATGGTCCTCCTAAACCTTACGGTTCTTGAGATATTCACAGAAAACTGTGTCTGCCCTACCCTCCTTTCAGGGGGTGCAGTCCAGCGGGGGGGCTACAGATCAAAACGAAAAACGATGGTTCCATGCTATCCATATGGGGTTACATGCCCACCAAGTTTTGTCTACCCCGGTCTTTCAGTGTCCCGGGAATCCTTGACGGAAATTTGGACATGCGAAAAAGAAAAAAAAAAAAGAAATCTGACTAAACCTTTATGACCGCCGCGCAACCTATATGACCGCCGCTTCGCTGCGCGGCGGTCATAATAACAATCATACAACATTGTTGATGGCTGTCCCTCAGGTTATGGCAGGCTGCTACACATTTTGCAGCTGGAATGGCCACCTCACTCTCTCCGAGGATGAAAGGCAATTTAGCCTCTTTTGTCAAAGTTCCAAACTCCTCATTTGGAATTTTGGATATGAATTTCCTCATATTTCGGCCATTCTGTTAAGAAGTGCAGCTCTCTCCCTCCCTCCCTCTCTCTCTCTCTCTCTCTCTCTCTCGTGCTCTCTCCCTCCCTCTCTCTACAATTCAAATTCAAAGGTGCTTTATTAGCATGACTGTATACATCGTTGCCAAAGCAAAGACAAAATGATAAAACAAGGCCATTTAAAGGAGAATAAAATGTGGAAAAATACAGCAATGTATTTGCTCTCTCTCTCTCTCTCATTCACACACACACACACACACACTGTCCATCCCCAATGCATTTTGAATTCCACATGGCCACATTTGTCTACTGGAAGGTCAGAGAGCTCAGATATACTGTAACTTACTAAAGACAGCTGGACATCTGGGATTACACTCACACACATACCGCTCCCTCTCTCTCTCTCTCTCTCACACACACACACACACACACACACACACTCACACACATACCGCTCCCTCTCTCTCTCTCTCACACACACACACACACTCACACACATACCGCTCCCTCTCTCTCTCTCTCTCTCACACACACACACACACACACACATACTCCACATACACACACACACACTCACATAACGCTCCCTCTCTCTCTAACTCTCTCTCACACACACACACGCACACACACATACTCAACACACACTCACACACATACCGCTCCCTCTCTCTCTCTCACATACACACACACATACTCCACATACACACACACATCTCATATAAAACGCACACACACACACACTCATGCTTCAGATAAAACAAACACACACACACACACACACACACGCATACCCCACACAGACACTCATTCACACACACACATACCTCACATAAAACAAACACACACACCAAGAACACACTCGCTCCATATTCAGAAATGTTTCACACCCACAAGCACGTATGCACCCTTGCAATATATTTGCACCCTCACACACACTGATGGTAGCCTGATGATCTCAAAGCTCCTTTAGGATCCCCAGCCTCCCTCCCTCCCTCCCCATATGGTCCCCTGTATCAGCCCAGGGTGAGGGTCACACACACACATGCACACACACACACACATGCACTGAAACACATTCTTTTGACGTTAGCACACATGCACTGAAACACATTCTTTTGATGTTAGCACACAGCTCATCAGAATACTGGCCAAAGTTACCTTGGATTGAAGGCGATTCCAACCTCTGGAGGTCTGACCTCCCCTCAGGCCTGATGGAGACACACACACACTGATCACTGACCCCAGGCCTGATGGAGAGACACACTGATCACTGACATCAGGCCTGCTGGAGACACACTGATCACTGACATCAGGCCTGCTGGAGACACACACACACTGATCACTGACTTGGGCAACTGATTTTGTGCTGCTTTGTCTTCATTACTGAATCTTCCAGAATCTTCCAGAGTCTGAAGTCCTCTGATTTCAGTTTGGCATTAAGGGCTTTTTTACAGACATTTTCCTGAGTGCATTTCAGAGAAAAAAAAAATCCTATTTAGGAATTTAGCGATTACAGAACCGCCCTAACTTAAGAGCTTCCCAAGTTAGGGATCTAGATAGCATAGGCCCTGTCCTAAATCAAAAATAACTTGAGAACTTCCCAAGTTAGGAATCTAGATAGCATAGACCCTGTCCTAAATCAAAAATAACTGTGGACATGATCACAGCAGTCCAGTAAGATCTGCATTGTTTTGAATTTCCCCTTCCCCTTGATCTAGTTTTGAATTTCCTCTTGGGGTTCAATAAAGTATCTATCTATCTATCTATCTATGCATTGCAATGCAAATGCAATGACTTACTCAAAGTATTTTTCACTGTAGGATAATTAAATTTGTTTATTCATTTGTGTTATGAAAATCATTTAATTAAAATAAAACAATAAATGTAGGTAATCAATACACATCAATATGTGTGTTTATTTAATATTTGTGTACATCTCAAAAATCAATATGTGTGTTTATTTAATATTTGTGTACATCTCAAAAATAAATAGTCCCCCTTTTAGCTTCCCGTGTTTTCCAATGTGCTTTCACAAATTAAAATCTGAGCCTCGTGATATTCTTGTGATAGTTTTGGGACTTTCAAGAAATGTTTTAAGACTCATATATTCACATTGCACTTCATTCATTCTCAACTTGTTTTGTTCAATATGAGAACTCATCATTTTCATTGTGGTTATTATTACTATCATTATTATGTTAATGTAGCCTTCTTGACTTTATTTTACACTATTATTTTTAACTAATCATGTCACTTTGGACAAAATAGCATAAACATAAACAACATAACATCGTTTATTGTGTGTGAGTAACTGAGCTTGGGCAATAGCCTGCCACTGACACGTTCATGCCAACATGCATGCCAACATCCATGCCATGCCTTTGCCGAAGTCATGGAACATGCATGCCCGTGACTCGCCACAAGATGACGACACCAAACCACCAGTCATCTCGACTGGATGCTTTGCTAAGGCTTTGCTGAACTTGGTTGATTTCACTCAAGCATGAGCAATTATTGCAACATAGGCCTATAATACTACGACAATGTGAATAAAACAAAAATATAGTTGGTTTTGATAGGCCTTATTTGTCTGAACAAAGTCCTTCTCTTAAGCCTCTGTTTTGCAGCATTGTCGTTTCTTTGGGAGCATCTGGTGAGGTAACAGAATGTGACTTTAACGTGACATTTTGGCTACTCTGTTACCTCAATGTCTTATCTTCACTGTCAGATAGCCGAAGGTATATCAGATCGTGTTGTCTACAGAGAAGCATAAATGTAGGCGCTTATAGGGCCTTCCTCGGAGCCCCTTCGCCCCGCCCTGCCTCGCTGTAGTTTTTGCAACCGTCGGGTGCCGTCTGCATAGTCGACATTTTTCAGCCGCATCATCGCAGCTGACGTGGGGACTACGTGAGCGCCGACTCGGGGCCATCCACTCCTACCGTAATCAGTGACGAGGCCCTCTACGTAAACGCTCGGTAAGTTCGTTCTGGCATTCCGCAGAACCAACTGGAGAGGCGAGACAAATTCAGAGCAGACTATGAACTGAAAGACCAACGGAAGTGTCAACCTCAAGCAACATGTCGCCTGCTTTCGCTAACCACATGCAAAATGCGCTAAGCTTAGAAGGTGGGACAAGATGGCTAGCAACTTAAGATAGCCCTAGCTTAGCAAGGGAGCCTATCCGGTAAACACTCAGTCGAAACGTTTAAACTTTCAGCATAAGTGTTTTCCCAACCCTGCTCTGACATAGTATGCCACAAATGCCACTCTTTTCTGCTAATAAACGTGGAAAAACTGTTATCCTACACATGTTCAAGGAAGTGTGTTCAAGTTTTAACCAGAAAGCTAACTTGCTGGAATGACGCAACACCGCCCGTTCCCCAAAGCTTAACTTGGCATTTATGCGACGCTATCTATTAAAATTAATTAATTATATCACACTTCAGATAAAAAAATGGTCATTTTCTAAATGCTGGGAAGTTCATTTGTCTGGGTCTTCATACTACACCAAGATAAACCAAGTGTTGTTTAACAAGCGATAGGCTACCTTTCGGTAGTTATCGTTAGACTGTTGTGTTGCATAACGTTAACAGTAAAGTGCTAATATGAAGCACCTGCCCTCGTGACGCCGTGGTTCAACCCCGACGGTGTCGGTTCAGTTTAACGTCTTTTGTGACGAACAGAGATGAGTCGATGGATGTCTTTGTCTGTGCTTCAAAAGGGAGAGCTTGGTACGTTAGCCAAATCGCCTGCGGGAGCGAGTGTCTAATGGCGCTGGGCTCAATCAGGAAGTGATGGAAGTCGCGGGTGCGTCAAGCGCGAGCGTTGAACCGAACACGCTGACCAACAGGCACATCTCTCAGCTTCCCTGACAGCGCCTGTGTTTACTGTTTACACAACACAAAGGCGTGACGCGAACATGCATATCTTTACTTCAAAGCACTGTTATCTGTGCTAAGCACTAGCGGAACTTGCTCACAAGGAATCCTATGGTGTCGTTAACCTCCCTTTTCAGCACTTTTTAGCGCCCCGACTTACTCTTACTCTCTGAATAACAAATATGGAAGTAATAAGACAAGGAGACGGTTTATGGATATATAATAACATAGATCTGGAAAGAAAATATACAGACACTGGCGTTTGTTAAGTTTTTCTTTCATTGGTAAGCATTTCTGTCACTAGCTCAGAACAGCGCCACAAATTCTACCAGTGGCCAAAACTAGCAGTGTGTACAGTGAACTGAAGGAAAACCGAAAACTGGTGAAGACCTAGACTGGATCACTGGGAGCTAGCCCTGGCCAGAGCACATTCTGAAAGGAATGCAGGCAGGATGATGCCACCATTAACAGGGAAGAAAGGAAGTGTGTTGTAAAGACCCAGTAGGAGTTGAGACACACACACGCACCACACCACACCATCTGATGGTATTACACTATGAGTGTGGAGTGGCTAAATAAATAGGCTTGTAATATGTTTATTTGTTTGTGTTTGTTGGCCGGTGTCTATTGTTGTGTGCGTGCATCATAGTGTGTGTTTAGATGTGCATCTCTGTGTAGTGTGCTTTCCAGTCACCTAACCTGGAGGTCAAAGTTCACTTAGGTCTCTTGCCCTCTGCAGCTCCATCACCATGGAGACAGTGGTTTCCGTGCAACAGGACGGCAGTGTAAGTGACTCTTTGACAGACGGTGAGTCCAGTCAGATCAACAGTGACTCCAGCCCATCCCCCGCACCATTGGCACAGGTAATACACACACACACACACACACAACACACACACACACCAACTTGGTATTATGGTTTTGCGTAATTATACACGCCACTTCAAAAATAGCCAACTGGCGTGTTATCATTTTGAGCTATCTCTCCTCCTCTCTCTCTGCTCCTCTCTCTCCTCCCTCTCCTCCTCTCTCTCTCTATCTCCCCCCTCTCTCTCTCTCTCTCTCTCTCTGCTCCTCTCTCTCCTCCCTCTCCTCCTCTCTCTCTATCTCCCCCCTCTCTCTCTGCTCCTCCCTCTCTCTCTCTCTCTCTCTATCTCCCCCCTCTCTCTCCTCCCTCTCCTCCTCTCTCTCTCTCCTCCCTCTCCTCTCTCTCTCTCTATCTCCCCCCTCTCTCTCTCTCTCTCTGCTCCTCTCTCTCCTCCCTCTCCTCCTCTCTCTCTCTATCCCCCCTCTCTCTCTCTCTCTCTCTGCTCCTCTCTCTCCTCCCTCTCCTCCTCTCTCTCTCTATCTCCCCCCTCTCCTCTCTCTCTCTCTCCTCCCTCTCCTCCTCTCTCTCTCTATCTCCCCCCTCTCTCTCTCTCTCCTCCCTCTCCTCCTCTCTCTCCTCCCTCTCCTCCTCTCTCTCTCTATCCCCCCTCTCTCTCTCTCTCTCTGCTCCTCTCTCTCCTCCCTCTCCTCCTCTCTCTCTCTATCTCCCCCCTCTCTCTCTCTCTCTCTCTGCTCCTCTCTCTCCTCCCTCTCCTCCTCTCTCTCTCTATCTCCCCCCTCTCTCTCTCTCTCTCTCTGCTCCTCTCTCTCCTCCCTCTCCTCCTCTCTCTCTCTGCTCCTCTCTCTCTCTCTCTCTCTGCTCCTCTCTCTCCTCCCTCTCCTCCTCTCTCTCTCTCTATCTCCCCCCTCTCTCCTATCTCTCCTCCTCTCCCTCTCCTCCTCTCTCTCTCTATCTCCCCCCTCTCTCTCTCTCTCTCTATCTGCCCCCCTCTCTCCCACCCTAGTCTGGGGTGACAGTGTTTCAACTCCCTGGTGGTCAGACTGTGCAGGTGCAGGGAGTCATTCAGGCCCAGCCTGCATCCGTGATACAATCTCCACAGCAGGTACACACACACACATACACATACACACACACACACACACACACACACCTACATACCATAACACACACACACACACTCACATGCACCATGACACATGCATGTACACACACACACACACACACACACACACACACAGACACACACAATGGTTTAGAAGTTTAGTGTGTGTGTTGTGTCCATGTTTGTGAAATAGAGAAGCTGTGCTGTAATGAGATTATAGAGAGGAGAAGAATCTGCATCTAAGCTTATTAGTCTAACCCCCCCCCCCCCCCTCAACCACACTCACATACTCACACACAGTATAACACACTCACATACAATATACACAGTGCCAGTAAAACACTGTCATATCCACACACACAAGTTACATAAACACACTCACACAGTCACAGTGACATTGTGGAGCACACCTGTTTGTTTTACAGTATTTAGGACAGTAGGAACTTTATGAGAGTCAGGTGATTAACTGTGTGTGTGTGTGTGTCTGTGTGTGTGTGTGTGTGTGACTAGACTGGAGTTGAAGGTGACGGTGACTCTGCAGTAGACTCCCAGAAGAGGCTAGAGATCCTCTCCCGCCGACCCTCTTACAGGTGAGCCATCGCCCTCATCCAATCACATCGCACTGTGCTCAGCCCTTGACCAATCACACAACAGGACACTCACACTCCCAGCTCACCACATGCCTGAACCGTCAGACTGTAAACGCGCGTGTGTGTGTGTGTGTGTGTGTGTGTGTGTGTGTGTGTGTGTGTGTGACTGATCATCAGAGGTACATCCTGTATTGCTAGGCTATATTTTTTTGGCACATAGTCCAAATATTGTGACGGTACTGTATTTCTGAGGCAAAACGAGGTGAGGAGCTAGCAATATGCGCCCTAAAGGCTGTTTTGTACTTCTGCATGATCTCAGTCCACTAAGGGCTGCGTGATTTGGGGAAATATCTAATTGTAATTTTAACAGATATTATTGGGATTTGAGTTATGATATATTTTTTTAAATTCAAGCTGCAATTCAATATTCCAAGTTTTATTTTGGGCTACTTTTGAGTTAGGCGAGCTTCACTGTCTGCCACATGAAGAGGTTGCCATGAATATAAAAATCATAGTGACAAGAACAAGCATTGGTACAGAGTTGCGAGCTGCGCGATTAAGATCAGTCTTTGCGATTAACTAATTGCATTAGTTCATATTGCGATTAACCTTACTTACAAGCCTTGCTGTCCACCTACAGTTTGTGTGTGTGTTTGTGTGTTAAGTAAAATGGTGTGTGTGTCTGTGTCTAACCTGCAGAAAGATCCTTAATGAGTTGTCGTCAGACTCCCGTTCCGTGCCTAAGATCGAGGAAGAGAAGGACGAACATGTCGTTGCATCCTCCAGCGTCGCCACGGTGACCGTTCCCACCTCCATCTACCAGACCAGCTCGGGACAATACTGTGAGTGTGTGAAAGCCGCTCGCTCAGACTCATCTAGTTAATGTGCAAGTGTGTATAGTTTGTGAAATGCAAGGTGCAATTTGTTGTCGTTGTGTGGGCCAGGAAGTGGAACCAAGTTAACCCCTAAAGGTGTAAGTTCCGCAACAATTGAAGGTTCTAAAATTCTAAAATTCTATGTACTCGATGATGCACTCTAGAACACTGGGGGAAAGATGATGATGTACTCTATAACGCTGGGGGATAGACGATGATGCACTCTAGAACACTGGGGGAAAAATGATGATGTACACTATAACGCTGGGGGATAGACGATGCACTCTAGAACGCTGGAGGATAGAGGATGATGTAGATTTTCTCTCCCCAGTCACGATCAGCCAGGGGGGGGCCCTGCAGCTGGCCTCTGGGGGGGCGGAGGCCCTGGGGGGGCTACAGACGCTCACGCTGCCCAGCGCTGGGGGCCCTCAGGCCGGGGCCACCATCCTGCAGTACGCCCCGCAGACAACCGAGACCAGCCAGTTCCTGCTGTCCGGGGGACAGGTGCTCGTCCAGGGTGAGTGCGTGTGTGTTTGGTTGCGTGTGTTTGTGTGTATGTATGTGTGTGTGTGTGTGTGTGTCTGGATGAGTGAATGTCAGTGATTTGAAACCATTCCTCTTCTCTTCCTCTTTACAAAATCTCTCCAAATTGTCCAGATTTCTGGGTCCTCACATTGTGCAGCATTCTTTTCTTTGGCTCACCCCACTGATTTTCTGCAGAGTTTAGATCAGGGGACTGAGACGATCATGCCAGAAGCTTGATTTTGTGTTCGATCAGGGGACTGAGGCGGTCATGCCAGAAGCTTGATTTTGTGTTAGATCAGGCGGTCATGCCAGAAGCTTGATTTTGTGTTCGATCAGGGGACTGAGGCGGTCATGCCAGAAGCTTGATTTTGTGTTAGATCAGGCGGTCATGCCAGAAGCTTGATTTTGTGTTCGATCAGGGTTGATTTTGTGTTCAGTAAATCTTTTTTGATTTCAGGGTTCCCACGGGTCCTTGAAAGTTTGTGAATCTGAAAAAAAAAATTCAAGGCCCTTGAAAGTTTTTGAAAACAGACATAAATAAATGGTGGTCCTTGAAAGTCCTTGAATTTCTTTTTGAGGAAAAGATTCCATAAAATTCCATCTTATTAACATGTTTCCATTATTGTTGGAAAATGAAATGTAGTGATTTTCTAGGCAGATTTTTGACATGGAACTATACTCTAATTCAGGCGTAATAAGCCAGTCACTAACCAATTCGTCTGCTGCAGCTCAACCTTGTTGCTGGAAGTTAGCCTACAGGGACTATTTTCAGGTGCTGCATGATATCAAAGTGCTGCTGCGCCCATGGTGTTCCTTGATTATTACGCTGGAAGGAGAGTATAGTTCCATGTCAAATCAGCCTAGAAAATCACCACATTTCATTTTCCGTTGGTCTTCATTTTCCGTTGGTCTTCTAACTTGAGAGGAGACAAGTTTTAAATAGGAAAATTACCAGAAATCTTAGTCACTTTTAAATGTGATGCTAGCAGGCGAGAAGCTAATGGTCTAATCAGATTCAATGATCTATGCTAGGCTGGAGCTAAAACTGGTATCGCCAGACTCAGAGAACAGCTGGATGAACTGGAGAAGGGTAAACATCAATTGGAGGTGGAAAATGAGTGTAATTTCCCACATGGTGGAATATCCCTTTAAACAAGTTCAATATGGAAAAAAGATTCTGTCACATATTGTGTTTACAGTTTTCTAGGGGTGCCTATAATTGAGTTTTTGTTATTATTAAAGCATATTTATTTCCTTTTTTCTCAGAATAAATTTGCCAACCAAAGATGATTTTTTTTTATACCTTTTCCAATAAATGGAAATGTTGCCATATGAGTTTGTAGATTGTGTTTAGTTGAGGTGTTTGGGAGCTAGTGGCTTATGTTGTTGTGGTGTGGTGTATGGTATACATCTTTCTTTCTTTGTGTGTGTGTGTGTGTGTGTGTGTGTGTGTGTGTGTGTGTGTGTGTGTGTGTGTGTGTTAATGGGGACAATATGTGTGTGTGTGTGTGTGTGTGTGTGTTAATGGGGACAATATGTGTGTGTGTGTTAATGGGGACAATATGTGTGTGTGTGTGTGTGTGTGTGTGTGTGTGTGTGTTAATGGGGACAATATCCTCCTGTTTGTTCTGCGGCTCCTTTTTGCGTCATCAAAGCTAAAAATACATCACTAACCCCTCCCTCCCTCCCTCTCCCTTTCTTTCTATCCCTCCCTCCTCTCTATCCCTCTCTCTCTCTCCCTCCCTTTCTCACCATCTCCTTCTTGCTCTCCCTCTAACCCTCTCTCCTTCTTTCTCTCCTTCTTTCTCTCTCTCTCTCGCTTTCTCTCTCTCTCTCGCTTTCTCTCTCCCTCTTTTTCACTCTCTCCCTCATTTACTATATCTCTACCTCTCCGCCTGGCTCTCTCTTTCTTTCTTCTCCTCTGCCTTTCTTTCTCTCTTTCTTTCTTTCTTTCTTTTCATCTTTCCATAGTTCTCTCTGTCTTTCTAAATCTGTTGTTTTCATGTTGGTATACAGAAAACACACACACACACACAGACAGAAAACACACACAAACACACTCTCTCTCTCTCTCATAACAACATTTCTCATTATTGTGTCACCATCATACATCCTCATCTTTCTTTTCACACAGATGTATGTTTTTTTTTATCCTGACTGTGATGTATGTATGTACACACACACACACACACACACACACACACACACACACACACACACACACACATACACACACACACACACAAAGTGTGAGTGAGGAGGCGGGATCTTTGGCAGGCTGTTATTCCCTGTGAGCTCAGCTGTGATGTCATTGTGATGTCAATGCCCCTAATTGTAAGCTGTGTGTCGTTGCCGTGGCGCCCACAGAGGGCTAGAGAGACCGAGAGAGTGAGAGTGAGAGTGTGTGTGTGTGTCAGTGTCAGACAAACGGACGGAGAGAGAGAGTTCCAGAGTAGAGAGGCAAACGGAGCTGCAGCCAGAGCTGAAGCACAGCTTAAACGGAACACGTTCTCATCTGCCGAGGAACCGGCTCACGGAACAGAGAGAGAGAGAGAGAGAGAGAGAGAGAGAAAGAAGGGAATAAAGGAGTGCAGAAGACGAAACCTGTCCCACTGGAGTACTACAGGCTACAGATGGCCGTGACGGGGGAGGAGACAGAGTCAGGTGTGTGTGTGTGTGAGTGTGTGTGTGTGTGTGTTTGAGTGAGCGAGAGAGAGAGAGAGAGAAAGAGGAAGAGTGTATGAGAGTATGTATGTGAGTTTTGGAACTCAAACATGGCTTTGTTGTCACAGTTGAATCCATGTGTTTTGAGGTGTGTGTGTGTGTTTGCAGGTGTGTGTGTGTGTGTATACTTATGTGCATGTGTGTGTTTGTGATTACAGGTGTCTATGCATGTGTCTGTGTGTTTGCAAAATTTTGTCCATTCATGTTTGCATGGTTGTATGTGTGTGTGTGTGTGTGTGTATTTGTTTGTGTTTGCAGTGTATGTGTCTATGTGTGTTTGTAGATGTTTGTGCATTTGTTGTTTGCAGGTTTGTGTGTGTGTGTGTGTTCAGGTGTGTGTGTGTGCAGGTTGAGTCGGACTCATTGAGTTATGCTGTGTGTGTGTGTGTGTTCGTTCAGATGTGTGTGTGTGTGTGTGTGTGCAGGTCGAGTCTGATTCATTGAGTTATGTTGTGTGTGTGTGTGTGTGTGTGTGTGTTCAGGTGTGTGTGTGTGTTCAGGTGTATGTGTGTGCAGGTCGAGTCAAACTCATTGAGTTATGTTGTGTGTGTGTTTGTGTGTGTTCAGGTGTGTGTGTGTTCAGATGTGTGTGTGTGCAGGTCAAGTCGGACTCATTGAGTTATGCTGTGTGTGTGTGTGTTCAGGTGTGTGTGTGTGTTCTGATGTGTGTGTGTGTGTGTGTGCAGGTCGAGTCGGACTCATTGAGTTATGCTGTGTGTTTGCTCAGGTAAAAGCATGTATTTGTGTGCAGGTCATTGATGATATGTTGTGTGTGTTCAGGTGTGTGTTAGCTGTCAGGGAAAAACAGAAGGAGTGTGTTTCAAAACTCATGTTTGCATTAACAGAAGCGGTGTTACATTCTATGGCATAGTTTCACACACACACAGACACACACACAGACACACACACAGACACACACACAGACACACACACAGACACACACACAGACACACACACACACACAGACACACACAGACACACACACAGACACACACACAATAAGTGGGAATAAGTTCCTTTAGTTTCAATAAAGGGTTGCGAGAGGGAGACAGAGAGAGTTAGGAGACCACAAGGGAGAGTGAATGAGATCCACTACTGTGTGTGTGTGTGTGTGTGTGTGTGTGTGTGTGTGTGTGTGTGTGTGTGTGTGTGTGTGTGTGTGTGTGTGTGTGTGTGTGTGTGTGTGTGTGTGTGTGTGTGATCCACTACTGTGTGTGTGTGTGAGTGTGTGTGTGTGTGTGTGTGTGTGAGTGTGAGATCCACTACTGTGTGTGTGTGTGTGTGTGTGTGTGTGAGAGATCCACTACTGTGTGTGTGTGTGTGTGTGTGTGAGATCCACTACTGTGTGTGTGTGTGTGTGAGTGTGAGATCCACTACTGTGTGTGTGTGTGTGTGTGAGTGAGATCCACTACTGTGTGTGTGAGAGGGAGAGGGAGTGAGATCCACTACTGTGTGTGTGTGTGTGTGTGTGTGTGTGTGTGTGTGTGAGATCCACTACTGTGTGTGTGTGTGTGTGTGTGTGTGTGTGTGAGAGATCCACTACTGTGTGTGTGTGTGTGTGTGTGTGATCCACTACTGTGTGTGTGTGTGTGTGTGAGGGAGTGAGATCCACTACTGTGTGTGTGTGTGTGTGTGTGTGTGTGTGTGAGTGAGGGAGTGAGATCCACTACTGTGTGTGTGTGTGTGTGTGTGTGTGTGTGTGTGTGTGTGAGGGAGTGAGATCCACTACTGTGTGTGTGTGTGTGTGTGTGAGAGAGGGAGAGGGAGTGAGATCCACTATTGTGTGTGTGTGAGAGGGAGAGGGAGAGGGAGTGAGATCCACTACTGTGTGTGTGTGTGTGTGTGTGTTTGTGTGAGTGAGGGAGAGGCAGTGAGATCCACTACTGTGTGTGTGTGTGTGTGTGTGTGTGTGAGGGAGTAGAGGGTGGGGGGGGGGGGTTAGATCCTCTGTTCGGTGTGTTTGAGACAGAGAGAGGGAGAGAGGGAGGGAGGGAGAGAGGAGAGAGGGAGGAAGGGGGAGAGAGGGAGGGAGAGAGAGAGGGAGAGAGAGAGGGATGCAGGGAGGGAGGGAGAGAGTTAGTGCCTCTACTGACGTCAGATCATTTCCTGGAAACGCAAGCAGACAGAGAAATGAGAGCGGGGGGGTGGGGGCAAGCCACGCACACAGTGACGTCAGTGTACAGTCATGCTGTCTGCTCACACACACACACATTTGCACAGGCAGTTGCTAGCTTAGTCATTTGCCTAGAGGAAGTTGTAGGAATGTGTGTGTGTGTGTGTGTCTGTTTACCAGATTGTTCAGTGAGTTGTATTATTGTTTTTAACCAACATACAGAAATGAGTGTGCGGTTCTGAGTCTTGCTTTGTTGTGTGGATCAACATGATCTTACGATCTTACAATTAGGGGTGGGCGATATATATCGTCTGCGATAATATCGTGATTGTTGTTTTAACGATGTGCAAATTGACATTATCGAGTATTTAAATTACTTATGGGGGAAAAAACACTCGAAATCACGCACTGAAGACTCATACATTCCCAGGAGGTAGGCTATGCGGGAGAAGTGCAGCAGAGCCAGTGTCACGTGATCACTAGTGGGTCACAACGTTGTCCCACGCAGCCTAATGTTTATTTTGTGCAGCAAGAGTAGCCTACTTTGGATTTTTTGCGGCTACTTCTGTTCAAGTAGCATTGATGAGACAGTCACGTTTTTTCCTACACGGTATTATATGTAGAGAAAACATTAGCCTTTGAGTATTTTAATAGTCAGTTGTAAACAAATAACTATTCTCATGTAACTCTTTTGTAAATGGACTGAAGTTCGCTCTAAATATCTACGTTTACTGATTATGCTAACCGTTAGCATCTCTATTGGATTTCTCATTTACATTAGCCATAAGCTAACGCATTAGTTTCTATTCTGTAACTTGGAATGCTAGCCTTCGTGATTGCTCTAAAACAAAACATAGAAGGAAATAACTGAGATGTAGGCTACTCTGTTGGTCTGCTCTTAGTTTTACATTGAATCCTATGTAAAGGTTTGAAAGGAACTTCATCTTCAGACTTTCTCTTGGGAGACTGTTAGGCCTATTCATTTTCTCTAATGTAGTGACAATGCATTGGTTGATTTGGTTAAAAAGTCACAGGTTAGGTTATTGGTTATTATTGTAATGATGCTATTCATAAATAATGAGCTGTAAAGTAACTCAGACTTTAACAAAAACAATTTTTTAAAGGATATCGACTAATTATCGTTATCGTCAAAATCACAAAAAATATTGAGATATTATTTTTTGTCCATATCGCCCACTCTCCACCTAGAACACGTCACACAGAACATTCTCCATCTAGAACACGTCACACAGAACATTCTCCACCTAGAACACATTACACAGAACATTCTCCATCTAGAACACGTCACACAGAACATTCTCCATCTAGAACACGTCGCACAGAACATTCTCCATCTAGAACACGTCGCACAGAACACTTCAGAGATCTACATCTACAACACGTCACACTGTGATCTCATCTACAACGAGAGGGGGGGGGTATGCAGAGGAGAAAGATGTGTGTGTGTGGGGGGGGGAGTGTATGCAGTGATGAAAGAGTGTGTGGGGGTGGGTGTATACATGAGAGAGAGTGACCGGGTGCCCACGGGTCATGGAATTTTTGGAATATTATGGAATTTTGGAAAGTCTATTCCAGACATGGAAAGTCAGGGAATTGTATAGTTTTTGGGGCAAAGTCATGGAATATCAGGGAATTTTGTTGTAGCAGTTTTTATACTCAATTTACTGTGAGTATATGACGGTGTGTGTGCCTCTGTGTTTCTACATACTGTAGGTAGGTACATGTGTGTGCGTGTGTGCGTGTGTGCGTGTGTGTGTGTGTGTGTGTTTGTGTGTGTGTGTGTGTGTGCGTGTGTGTGTGCATGCATGTGGGCACCTCTATTGACTTCTTTTGGTAACCTCGTTAGCATCTTAATGTAATCTCTACCGTCACCATAACAGCCACACACACACACACACACACACACACACACACACACACACACACACACACACACACACACACACGATGCATACTCAGTTAATGGGGGATAGAATTGAAGAGAGTTTGCAGCACTGGTCAAACACAGAGGATGTACCATAGAGTACACACACACACACACACACACACACACACACACACACCAGACATTTGACTGGAGGATTGAGTGCACTGACACATTGAAATCATACTGGTAGAATGTTGTATTTTCCCTGTATTTGACCCACCATGTGTGTTTGTGTGTGTGTGTGTAGCTGCTACAGGTGACATGCCCACCTACCAGATTCGCTCCCCCGCGTCCGGTCTACCTCAGGCAGTCGTCATGGCAGCGTCGCCGGGGGCGATGCACAGCCCGCCGCCTCACGCCGAAGAGGTCACGCGCAAGAGAGAGGTCCGTCTGATGAAGAATAGGTAAGACACACACACACGCACACACACACACACACACACACACACACATACACATACACATACACATACACATATACACACACACACACACACACACACACACATCTGTATGTCAAGGGTGCCCAGAAATTCGATCAATCTTTTTCTAGCTTCTTTCTCCCCCTATTCAGTTCAGTCCAGATTCCCAATTGTCCAATACTACAAATGTCCACAAAAAAAAAAGTTACTTAATCTCTAGTTTTTGAACCAAACATTACCATCTTGTTTTGGTCTCGGCTATTAAGGGGCGATTACTATCATGTAGCCTATTGCGCAAAAGCCTAAGTTGGACTCAATAGGCTACATAGCATTGACACATACAAGCATAAGTTTGACTCAAGGGGAAAGAGCTGATTCGCTGATTCTGATTGCACTGTTAAGGTTACATCAGAATCTATGTCCACAGTGCTACGGATCCACCAAAGCCTCTCTCTTTAGAAAGGGACAGCTTATTGAGCTGAAGAGGGACAACGGGTTGAACCACATCCCCACACTGCAAAAACTGCTTATCTAATCAAATCTAACCAAGTGTTATTAATCTTATATTAAGATAAAAAAAAAATCTAGTTAATATTGTTTTCAGTATAAAGAGACTTACCTAGCTCTTTCTCATAAAATCATTCAACTTAATTTAAGAAGAGTTTGACTCCTTTTAAGACGACTCATCCTGAAAACAAGCAAATTTGTCTGCCAGTGCGTTAAGCAAATTTGTACTACAATACAAGCAAATTTGTCTGCCAGTGCGTTAAGTAAATTTATCTTGATAAGACTCCTTAAAATAAGTCAAAATGATCTTTCGAGAGAGTGATCGGTAAGTCTCTTCACACTAAAAACAATCCAAAATAGATTTTTTGATTTTTTTCTTAATATAAGATTAATGACACTTGGTTAGATTTTATATTTTGCAGTGCAAATATATATCCCCAAACTCTCAGATGCTCATTAAAGGTGCTCTAAGCGATGCTGGGTAACGTCACTTCTGTTGACTTTCAAACAAAACAGAGAGCAAGCTAGCTCGCTACTTCCTCCCCCTCCCTCCTGTGCTGCTCCCGTGCAATTGAAACTCTCCTAAACGCGCATCTCATCTGTGATTTGCTGGAACAGTTTGTTATGTTTTTATGGGCTAGGTTTGCCCAGGTTGTTTTTGTTGCCGTTTTTGGAGCCTGGGCTGTCCACAGAGATGGTTTTTTTTTTACAGTGTATTCAGGACACAGACAGCTAGCGGTTGGTTAGGTGATGTTTGCATTAAGTAACATAAAATGTTTTAGCCTAAAAAACGCATGGCATCGCTTATAGCACCTTTAAAACGGATCCTTTCAGTAGGTTAGATCAGTCACTTGTGCAGTGCAGGTTTTGGGAAGCTGACGTTGTGTAAAACAATGCAACACCCCCGTGTACAGAGCAGGTTGAAGGACAACCTGAGGTTGTGTGTGTATATTCAAAATTGAGTTAAGAAGTGAACAATTTTGAAAAAATACTTGACATTGAGTGCAACCATTTAAGTAGCCAACAGAATGATAATAATGGCCTACTACTACTAGCCTACTACTACTACTACTACTACTACTACTACTACTAATGATACATAAAATAATAATAATACAATAATAATAAATATTAATAAATGTAGTGGCAATGAACGGGGTCCAATAAATTTTAGAGCCTTCGTATACTGTGTGTTTGGGCATTGAGATTATAGAATTGTGCAAAAACTGAGGAAGAGTAGAATTAAAATGGCAGAATATATGTCAGTACAGGTATATGTAGGTACCAGTAATGACTGGCTCTATTTGGTTTGGTAGTCTCGGGACACTGTCAACTTTAAAAGTAGATCTTGGTTCAAAAAAGGTTGGGCACCTCTGCATTAGATTAACATACAGACATTCGGGCATACAGACATTTGCATACATACTATAGAAACACACACACACACACACACACACACACACACACATACACACACACACACCAATAATGGCATAACGTATTGGAAACACATTGGAGAGTTGTGTGTCACTCTATAACCGTGTGTGTGTGTGTGTGTGTGTGTGTGTGTGTGTGTGTGTGTGTGTGTGTGTGCGTGTGTGTGTGTGTGTGTAGAGAGGCAGCTCGTGAGTGCAGACGGAAGAAGAAGGAGTATGTAAAGTGTCTGGAGAACCGCGTGGCTGTGCTGGAGAACCAGAACAAGACTCTCATCGAAGAACTGAAAGCTCTTAAAGACATATACTGTCACAAGGCCGAATAACACACACACACAAACACACACACACGCACACACATATTGCATTCTCAAACATCTACTGCCACAAACGCATACCATACGCTACACACACACGCACGCAAGCACCACACACCACACAAATACTGCCTTACAGACACACACACACACACACACACACACTTGCACATCTACTGCCATGACACAGATTAACATTTATTAATACACACTTACTCACACACAAACACACAGTTTTTAAAGACAGCTGAAAAGCACACACATGCGCGCGCACACACACACACACACACACACACACACACACACACACACACAGAAGGTGACGTGTGACGTTTACAGATGGCTTTCCTATGAACTACATACCAGCGCTTTCTCCTTATTGTTTCTGTCACACACACACACACACACACACACACACACACACACACACACACACACACACACACCTCTTCTCACCTCACTGCTTCTCTCTGCTGTGGTTGCTCTGGCAACCATGATGCATTTAGAGTGCTTTATCTAAGTGTGCTCAGCCCCCTTCCCCAAACACACACACACACACATGGAAGCCCACAGTGTTCTTTTGATTGTGTGTTGAATTTATTGCCATTTTATGGAAATCAGATACATGCACTCTTTCTGTCACACACACACACACACACTCACATTTTCTCTCTCTCGCGCACACACACATTTTCTCTCTCTCTCTCGCTCGCTCGCACACACACACACACACACATACATTTTCTCTCTCGCTCACACACACACACACCTGGTCAGATATCTGATCCTACCCTCAGTGAACAGAAAAATCTCAGGACTTTTGGTCTACACACACACACACACACACACACACACACACACATACACAGAGAGAAACCAGCTGTACTACTATGACTAGGGGTATGTGCTCCTGTGTACTACTGATAAGCCTATACCCGCATGTAGTGTGTGTGTGTGTGTGTGGGTGGGTGTGCATGTGTATATGTGTTTGTGGGTGTGTGTGTGTGTCGGGGGGTATAGGGGGCATACAGTGGTATATTTGTTTAAAAGGTGACACAGTCCCCTTTTGACTTGGTCCTAGCTGTTAGCGATTTAGCTTTTGTTCAGACTTGCATTTCTAACCTGCCATTCCCCTGTTATGCTGTGTAAAAAAAGAAAAAATCCTGTACAATGTCTATTTTTAATAAAAATACCTTTTTGCTGAAATATTTCTTTCTCTCTCTCTCTCCGTCTTACACACACACACACACACACACACATACAGAAACAGGAAGGCAGACTCCAACAAAGGAGGAACTGATATGTTGATGTCACCGGTTGAGCCAAGCCATAAAAATTTCAGTCACACACACACACACACTCTCTATTTTCCCTCGCCCTCATGTCAGTAATCAGAGCACACACAGTAGCTCATGTCAATCAGAACACACATTAGCTAATGTCAGTAATCAGAGCACACACATTAGCTCATGTCAGTAATCAGAACACACATTAGCTAATGTCAGTAATCAAAACACACACAGTAGCTCATGTCAGTAATCAGAACACACACATTAGCTCATGTCAATCAGAACACACATTAGCTAATGTCAGTAATCAGAGCACACACATTAGCTCATGTCAGTAATCAGAACACACATTAGCTAATGTCAGTAATCAAAACACACACATTAGCTCATGTCAGTAATCAGAACACACATATTAGCTAATATACTGTATGACCCAACTGCCTGATTCCTATTTTAGGGGGGAAACCCAAAGCTACTTAAACCAAAGTCCTTTTAGGCAAGTCCCTCCACTCGGCGGTCATATTGCAACGCTTTTTGGGCAGTCATCGGGCATCCTATTCGGCAGAAATGCGCGTGCGCAAGGCTTCGCGACACCAACCTTGCTCCAGCGGCGAGTTCACAACACATGATTGGCACGATGTCTGCACAACACAGCACATAATTGGCTCAATGTAGTCACATCACACCACATGATTGGCTCAATGTATACACATGTCGACGTTTTGGCGAGGAAGGGGTGGGATATGTGTAGACAACGGCCATATTGGCATTACAAACTAGCCCCATGCATTTCTATGGAGGATTTTTTGAGTGCTGTCTCCTCATTAGAAAGTCTCTGCTTAAACATGTGGCGGATGCAAAAACCTTGAGTAGGCTAGTCTGTCTCTATCATATGCATCTCATAGGTTAGCCTGTCATCATATGCATCTCATAGGCTTGTCTGTCCCCATCATATGCATCTCATAGGCTTGTCTGTCCCCATCATATGCATCTCATAGGCTTGTCTGTCCCCATCATATGCATCTCATAGGCTAGTCTGTCTCTATCACATGCATCTCATAGGCTTGTCTGTCTCTATCACATGCATCTCATAGGCTTGTCTGTCCCCATCATATGCATCTCATAGGCTTGTCTGTCCCCATCATATGCATCTCATAGGCTTGTCTGTCCCCATCACATGCATCTCATAGGCTTGTCTGTCCCCATCATATGCATCTCATAGGCTTGTCTGTCCCCATCATATGCATCTCATAGGCTTGTCTGTCCCCATCATATGCATCTCATAGGCTAGTCTGTCTCTATCATATGCATCTCATAGGCTTGTCTGTCCCCATCATATGCATCTCATAGGCTTGTCTGTCCCCATCATATGCATCTCATAGGCTTGTCTGTCCCCATCATATGCATCTCGTAGGCTAGTCTGTCTCTATCATATGCATCTCATAGGCTAGTCTCCATCCTATACTCATGTCATACAGGGCTGTGGGGAGTGAGAGTGAGGGGCTATGGCATCGTCCAGGCTACTGATGGGCGCAGCAAAGAACATCCACAAACAGTGATACCCTTTTTAAGATCCTCAAAACGTTACCAACCAGCCACTCGGTGGAAAATTCTCCTGATTACCACTGACAAACAAAAACAACCTGGGCAAACCTAGCCCATAAAAACATAACAAACTGTTCCAGCAAATCACAGACGAGATGCGCGTTTAGGAGAGTTTTAATTGCACAGGAGCAGCACGGGAGGGAGGGGGAGGAAGTAGCGAGCAAGCTAATGTTTGAAAGTCAACAGAAGTGACGTTACCCAGCATCGCTTAGAGCAGTGTTTCCCAAACTTTTTTTCTGGGGACCCACTTTTTAAATATGACAGACTATCGCGACCCAACTCGTGACTGTGATAGTTAACAAACTAGATCCTAATAGAAAGCTGTTAGCTTTCCTAAGCTATATAAGGTATAAGCTAGGGGTATTACACAACATAAATTGTCACTAGGCTATGCTGGCGACCCAAATAAAATCTCCTACGACCCACCTGTGGGTCGCGACCCAGTCTTTGGGAACCAATGGCTTAGAGTACCTTTAAGCAATGAACTGTATCGGATCTTCGCAGGATCCGTATACAGCGCTTTCCAAATCAGACGCAGCTAAACGAAACGGACCTAATATATTTAAAGCTTTTAACAATTTCCAACGCCTAGGCTATACAAAACCTAGTGATAAGCATTAAAGAAAAAATACATATTTACCAATGTCGTTTCATCTCCCGGACAAGAGCGCCCAATGTGTTACATCCTGCCTACTAGACTATGCAACTAGAGAGGGAAAACCACACGGATTTTTCATATAAATAGATGTATGTATTTAAGATAAAGAATTAACAACGTAGGTTAAAAGAACTGTATGTAAGAAATGTATTTCAATTAATCATAAAATGGCCATGATATGTCACTAGACATTAAGAAATCATGTTCATTTCAAATACTTATATCACTGACAACAGTAGTCCGGCTAGGATATTGTCATTTAAAAAGTGCAGTTGCAGCCCTCAATTGATGTTGATGTTGTGTTTTGTCATGTCATGTTGTGTTTTGGCGTGATGCGCCACCCTCCACCTATCTACTAATCACGAAGTCAGTAGTGTTTCGGCGTCCAGGTTGCCAGCTCTGCCAGTCAGGGGGGAGGGGGAGGGAATACACTGCTCTACAGTAATTTGAAAGTGATTGTAGTACCAGTTTCAGCCACAATCTTACATACGGTTCCTTTAAGTAAAGTCGGTATAAATGTTAGATTGGGAAATAAAAGTGTATGCGATAGGAGAAATGAGGTGTCATGCGTAAAGAAACCAATGAGTGTGTACTGCAGGTATGAGTATTTACTGCAGGTATGAGTGTTTACTGCAGGTGAGTATTTACTGCAGGTATGAGTGTTTACTGCAGGTATGAGCAACTCCTGGTTATGAGTGTGTACTGCAGGTATGAGCAGGTATGAGCAGGTATGAGCAACTCCTGGTTATGAGTATTTACTGCAGGTATGAGCAGGTATGAGTGTTTACTGCAGGTGAGTATTTACTGCAGGTATGAGCAGGTATGAGCAACTCCTGGTTATGAGTATTTACTGCAGGTATGAGTGTTTACTGCAGGTATGAGCAACTCCTTGTTATGAGTGTTTACTGCAGGTATGAGCAGGTATGAGCAACTCCTTGTTATGAGTGTTTACTGCAGGTATGAGCAGGTATGAGTGTTTACTGCAGGTATGAGCAGGTAAGAGCAGGTATGAGCAACTCTTGGTTATGAGGTGCATGTCTCCGCTTGGGCTCTGGGAGTAATTGCACGGACATTGTCTGAAGTTCATGTATGAAAACAGCTTTTGGGTGTGTGTGCTTTAAATGTTCTCAAAGTCTGTGGGTGTGTGTATGTGCATGTTTTATATGTTCTCCAAGTCTGTGTGTGTGTATTTAAGTCTTCTTTAAATCTGTATGTTAGTGTGTGTGTGTGTGTGTGTGTGTGTGTTTAAGTGTTCTTCAAATCTCTCTCTCTCTCTGTGTGTGTATTTAAGTGTTCTCCACATCTGTGTGTGTGTGTGTGTGTGTGTATTTAAGTGTTCTTCAAATCTCTTTGTGTGGTTATGTGTGTGTGATGTGTTTGTGTGTCCTTGTCGGGTCCTGGCCTTGAAAGTCTTGCCAAACTCATGGACTGTTTCATTCCCAAGGACTGTTACACTCCCCCCCCCCCCCTCTCTCTCTCTCACACACACACACACACACACACATATACACACACACTAACATGCCGTATGGTCAAGGAGAGCAGACTGGCTTGCTTTACAAATTCTTATTAATACTAGGAAGGAACCTAACCTGACTCCGCCAGATGGATTTGCTCCGCATATCCATCTGGGAACTTTTCATTGAAGAACTTTTGGGAAGGGGCGGACATACTGGTTAGCTGATTGGATAAACCATCTGTCTATCACCACCTTTGTTGGTTATCGACGGGCCAAATCAACCAATTAGATGAACAAAGTATTCTTCTAATGCCGTTTAACATACAATTAAGTTAGGTAACGTGACAAACGTTAAGATGTTTTAACTTACCATTTATGAACCTAATCAACGACAATTCCCATCAAGTTTTCACGGTAGGCCCTACACTTCTGAAGATAGTATATTCCTCCATTATGAACTGGAATCAGCCGTGGAGGATGTCTGTGTCGTTCATTCCTCCCAGCTGCATGGCTGAGACTCATAGCTTCACAGTTTACCCAGGAATACTTTCTAATTTGAATAAAACTTGCGCGATAGCTATGCTCATCTCTGTGGATGCCGTCATGTTGTTCGTTGCGTCACACCTCAACCCGCCTCAAAGCCAACGCTGATTGGACGTTCGTTTGGTGAACTGCTCCAAATTTTCTTTAACGGAAAGTATCCAGACTGATCTGCGAGTGAAACCCTGAAGCTCGCGAGATCAGGATGGTCTCACGAGGCTAGAAGGAACCATAAAACAACTTCAACATCATCAACTTGGTCATCTCAAGCTCGATTTTCCTATGATGTGAGTGTGTGTGAGTGTGTTAGTAAATGATGTGAGTGTGTGTGTGTGTGTGTTAGAAAATGATGATGTGTGAGTGTGTGTGTGTCAGTGTGTGTGTGTGAGTGTGTTAGTAAATGATGTGAGTGTTTGTGAGTAGTAAATGATGATGTGTGTGTGAGTGTGTTAGAAAATGATGATGTGAGTGTGTGTGTGAGTGTGTTAGTAAATGATGGTGTGTGTGTGTGCGAGTGTGTTAGAAAATGATGATGTGAGTGTGTGTGTGTGTGTGTGTGTGTGTTAGAAAATGATGATGTGAGCGTGTGTGTGAGTGTGTTAGTAAATTATGTGAGTGTGTGTGTGTGTGTGTTAGAAAATGATGATGTGAGCGTGTGTGTGAGTGTGTTAGTAAATGATGATGTGAGTGTGTGTGCGTGTTAGTAAATGATGATCTGAGTGTGTGTGTGTGTGTGTGTGTGTGTGTGTGTTAGTAAATGATGATGTGAGTGTGTGTGTGAGTGTGTTAGTAAATGATGATGTGAGTGTGTGTGTGAGTGTGTTAGTAAATGATGATGTGTGTGTGTGCGAGTGTGTTAGAAAATGATGATGATGTGAGTGTGTGTGTGTGTGAGTGTGTGTGTGTAAGTTAGTAAATGATGATGTGTGTGTGTTAGTAAATGATGATGTGTGTGAGTTTGTTAGTAAATGATGATGTGTGTGTGTTAGTAAATGATGATGATGTGTGTGTGTTAGTAAATGATGATGTGTGTGTGTGTGTGTTAGTAAATGATGATGATGTGTGTGTGTGTGTGTTAGTAAATGATGATGTGTGTGTGTGTGTGTTAGTAAATGATGATGATGTGTGTGTGTGTGTGTTAGTAAATGATGATGTGTGTGTGTGTGTTAGTAAATGATGATGTGTGTGAGTTTGTTAGTAAATGATGATGTGTGTGTGTGTTAGTAAATGATGATGTGTGTGTGTGTTAGTAAATGATGATGTGTGTGTGTGTGTGTTAGTAAATGATGATGATGTGTGTGTGTGTGTGTTAGTAAATGATGTGTGTGTGTGTGTGTTAGTAAATGATGATGTGTGTGTGTGTTAGTAAATGATGATGTGTGTGTGTGTTAGTAAATGATGGTGTGTGAGTGTGTGAGTGTGTAAGTTAGTAAATGATGACGTGACAGCAGCCGTGGCCTACTGGTTAGCACATCGGACTTGTAACCGGAGGGTTGCCGTGGCCTACTGGTTAGCACATCGGACTTGTAACCGGAGGGTTGCCGTGGCCTACTGGTTAGCACATCGGACTTGTAACCGGAGGGTTGCCGGTTCGAACCCCGACCAGTAGGTACGGCTGAAGTGCCCTTGAGCAAGGCACCTAACCCCTCACTGCTCCCCGAGCGCCGCTGTTGTTGCAGGCAGCTCACTGCGCCGGGATTAGTGTGTGCTTCACCTCACTGTGTGTTCACTGTGTGCTGTGTGTGTTTCACTAATTCACGGATTGGGATAAATACAGAGACCAAATTTCCCTCACGGGATCAAAAGAGTATATATACTTATAACTATATGAGTGTGTGTATGAGTGTGTTAGTAAATGATGGTGTGTGTGTGTGTGAGTTAATAAATAATGATGTGAGTGTGTATGAGTAAGTTAGTCGACCAGCTCTGTTCTAGAATCTTTGCTTCTTTGCTGCCGACCCTGGTCGAGAGATGTGACGCAGGACGTCCCCTGATTGGCTAGTCAGTAGGCGATGCAATGTGTTGATTGGCTCTGCAGAAACTGTCAAGACAGTGCCAAAATTCACTGATTGGCTCTTCAGAAACGACGACAAAACACTGCCAAATTTCGTGTCTGTAAAAAAGTTTTGTAGCTTCGTAGATCCAGTTTGCACACGAAAGATAGATGTCGCACTTCTCCCATGCCTGTAGCTATAAAGCTGTTCCACACACGTTCAAACTAAATCCCTGTGGACAAATGTTTTTCAAAGTGCACAACATATTTCTGCAGGTACGCATTTTTTTTGCATTTTTGCACACAGACAAATTAATTCCACAAACGGTTCTACACTTGTGCAAATCATATTGGGCACACAATCTTTATGTCGTTGTTCTGACTCCATAATGTCAGAGTTGACACAGGTATCGAAACAATCGAGAAAAACTGTAGTACATTATGATGTCAGTGTGTGTGTGTGTGAGTTAGTACATTATGATGTCAGTGTGTGTGTGTGTGAGTTAGTACATTATGATGTGAGTTCTTGAATTTCCCCTTGGGGATCAATAACGTATCTATCTATCTATCTATCTATCTATCTATCTATCAAGTGTGTATGAGTAAGTTAGTCAATTGTGAGTGTGTGAGTTAGTACATTATGATGTCAGTGTGTGTGTGTGTGTGTGTGAGTTAGTGAGTTAGTAAATGACGTGAGCATGTGTGTGAGTAAGTTAGTAAATGTGACACTTACTGTAATATGAGTAAGTAAGCAGCATCACTTTATATATTGGGTTCTGTAATGAGTGTGTATCTTGGGAAGCTCCACCTTTACACATATGTTTCTGTATTTGTGTTTCATTCTCTGTGTATGTCTGTTAATGCTTCAATACATTTGCGTGTGTGTGTGTGTGTGTGTGTGTGTGTGTGTGTGTGTGTGTGTCTGGCAGTACCCACAATAGGCAAAACAGGCTCAGTTCAGCTCTATGGCGCTCTCTTCTGGTAGAGCCCTGTCACTGCATGCCAGTGAGCTCCTAGAAGTCTGCTCCCTGCAGGTCAAACACTTTAGTGCAGGGAGGAGAGACAGCCACCAGCAGGTCAACCAAGAAAAGTACACAACTGCAGCCATACCTCCTTGCAGTTGGACACAAGAAGAACACTATCCATGCATACTACATTGTTCTTGACAAGTATGCCATCCCATGCATGTCAGCCAGTGCAGTTGGTGCCTTTGATGAACTGTTTAAGAGTCATTTTGTGCTCAGTACGTCCTACAACAAAGTACTTCACAATATGTACACCTTTATCCAAACAACAATCTACGAAATAGACGTCGGCCAGGTAAAGGAAACACCTAGGGTAGCAGAACTAAGGGCAAGGTTACTCAACTGAGGAACAATACAAAAAGCATGTTGTGCTATGTTTGTGGTGCTACTTTTGACAACTCAAATCTCCTGATTAGGCACCTTAAATTGACCCATGGTTTGTGCTCTGACAGAAATGTACGTCTTCATTGTGGTCAATCAGGCTGTATCCTTGAATTTCTATCTTTTTTCAGGGTATTGTTACCAAACCAAGGTTCGTAGTTGGCGTGGCAACATAAATGGGAGACAAAACGAGGATAAAGTATTTACAAAAGTAATTTATTAATTTATTAATGTAAATAAGTAAATAATAGAAGTAAGCTAGTCAATATAAATGCAGTGGTGAGAAGCATCGAATGTGGTGCGAGTCAGTCAAGTGTAATTTATAATCCAACACAACAACAGCAACGCCTGGAGAGAGAGCCCCTGCCCCTGCGAGGTAGCCCTATATAGCTGCAGGTCCATCAAGTCGATTGGGGCACTTGACCGGGAAACCTGCACAACTCCCAACCGGCGACACAAACAAGAACAGCCCAGCAGGAGGCAGTAACGGGCGAGCCCGTAACAGTACAGAAAACACTTAAACAGAGTACACAGTGAAATTCCAAATAATAATGTGCATACAGTTGTTTGTGCTGTTAGTCATCAGCAATATTCTGATGATGATGATCATCAACTGATTTGGCTACAAGCCCCAGTACAAGTTCTTGTGCCTTACCAGTTACAAACCAGTCAGCTTTGGATTTATGTGGGTCTGACATTAAGACATGGATTTAACGCCATCCTTAAACCACTCGTTCAAGATTTGAAGATGCTCAAGACTGAGGGTATTGATATTCCCATAGCAGTGTATGTGGGAGCATTGTGCAGGTTGTGGGTGATAACCTTGGCTTAAACTTTGGATTGGTTGAATCGTTTAGTTGCACCTATTTCTACCATATCTGCAGAAAAACAGGAATTTCAAAGAGTGTTTTATGATGATGTCTCGTCCATTAAGTTCAGGACAAAAGGTGAACATTTGTAACATTGTAATTCAGCACAATCAAATCCTATGTTATCTCATGTCTGCGGTGTAAAGCGGCATTGTTTACTGAATACTTTACAGTACTTTAATACCTCTGAAAATTTCTCTGTCAATGTTATGCACAACATTTTGGAGGGAATAGGTCAGCTTGAGATGAAGCCTGTGTTGCAGTATTTGAAGGCCAACTTTGTCATCTCCAGAGAAATCAGGTTGAGAGTACAGCATTTCAATTATGGTTACACAGAAAGGAAAAACCACCCCCCTGTTATTATATTTGATAATGATGGTAATGATTTGGGTATAAATGCTATTCAATGCTGGTGTTAACTTCACAATCTGCCACTCATATGTTTGGTGACATTATCCCAGAGGGAAATGAACATTGGTCTCTTCTTTCATTGTTGATACAGATAGTGAATATCATATTTTCCCCTGTGTAAACTGAAGGCCTGACAATCTACCTGAAATATTTGATAGGGGAGCATCATGGGCATTCGTGGCCTACTGGTTAGGGCTTCGGGCTTGGAACGGGTACAAATCATACAGATACAAATATTTTACCATTACAAATATATTCTACAATTACAAATTAAGTGTGGTTTTCAAAATAGGCCTACATGATTCAGTTGCATCTAAATGAGCAGTATATTTTAAATGACTGGTTGCTTTTTTGCATGAATGCAAATGAAGAACACTAAGTAAAGCTGTACCTCATGCTATAAACTTACCGTGTATACATACAAATTTAATCAAATGGACTTGTATGATCTAGGACCTCCACTTTGATCTGTAGGCAGCAATATGAAAGTCTGGACTTTCCTCCATTAGCTTTCATTTCAGGAGAGTTGGAAACACGGGTAGTTGAATAAAATAAGTCTGTGCTGAAGGGGTTGTTTCCTGAGAGCTGAAAAAAGTTTATATTGAATGAACAACAATGAACAACATTGTCGATCCAGAGTGAACACTTATTTCAGTTATGCTAAAATAAATGAATACCTGTCGGTTACTGTGAGGGTATCTTCTCCTTTTAAACGGGTGAGTTAGTTTTAC
The DNA here is from genome assembly GCF_046254945.1 of Alosa pseudoharengus. Taxonomy (NCBI): domain Eukaryota; kingdom Metazoa; phylum Chordata; class Actinopteri; order Clupeiformes; family Clupeidae; genus Alosa; species Alosa pseudoharengus. Next base: position 3,637,516 of record NW_027468680.1, read on the forward strand.
TTGTGTGTTAATCGAGGGTTCCAATATCTCAATGCATCCTCAGGGAAAACTCAGGGAATAAAGTGCTCTGCAAATGACAAGAGCATACACAGTTCCGCAACAAACAGCTTGTCATTAAATGTCAAAACCACAATTGACAATGGTCTGAAAACCATACACTAAAAGTTCCCAAATTACAACAACCTTTAATTGCAATGTCGTACAGAAACAGTGAGTCTTCCGTCTCAGTTGGTGTATGAATCCAGCCCATGGAAAGCAAGTTCTTCACCAGGCAACACTACTTTTTCTTCACCAGGCAACACTACTTTTTCTTCACCAGGCAACACTACTTCCCAGAGAGGATCTTCCTCTACAAGGTAGCAGTGTAGGTGGCTGTTAAAGCTGGAGGGTCTTAGCATTTTCCCACATAAATACCAGCTACCCAAAACTCCAAAAATGTGGTAGATCTTCAAAAATAATGGGATGTCCTCAGAATGACCTTGTCTTGAATTTCCCCTGGGGATCAATAAAGTATCTATCTATCTATCTATCTATCTATCTAGAATGCACTGTTGTATGCCAATACAGCTTCCAATCTTGTATGTCCCATTGTCTACAGTAATGGATCTGGTTTTAATCAGAGTCAATTGGTATATTCTCTCCAAGTTTGCACTGCAAAGCTGTGAGTGACACTGGAACGGCATGGAGGGGCACATCTCTAGTATCAGCAGTGATTAACTTTTTCCCCAAACAGTTGGTATTTGAATGTAGTGAACAGGAGAATGAGATAATAAAAGAAGTCAGATATTTTCATATTGTCCTAAATTATAATCGACATAGTTAAAATTCGACAGAGAACAGAGAGAGAGAGAGAGAGAGAGAGAGATGAGTGGGGAGGAAAGAGTTAACACAGATCAGTAAGGTTCTCTTGACATGCTTTAAATGCCTGTGACAAGTCCAGACAGTTCTCTAGGGAGTGCCTGAACTTGAAGGAGATTCCTGTAAAGCGAGCAAAAGAAAGTTGAAACGGTGAGTTTCTTTACTAAATGAGTTGTATTCAACATTCATTATATTTCTGTTGAAGTTGTAGTTGAAGTTCTGTTGAAGTGTAGTCATTAGCAGAGAGGATGAGAGGCCATCTTTGAATTCAGGCTGCAGTGGTGGGGAAGCTCTTGTGTTCTCCAGACAGAGTCAGCAAGGGTTTATGATCCGTCATCAGCTTTTCTTCCCCATAAGTGCTGGTGGAACCTTTTCTACTCCAAATATCAATGACAGTCCTTTCTTAATTTGAAAATATTTATATTTATTTTCAACAGGGGCTAGTGTCTGTGATGCATAAGCAATGAGGCAATTTTCTCCTGTTAGCATTCTATGCTGAATGACAGCTCTGATATGCTGACGAATCACAAGCCAGAGTGAGGGGTAGATTAGGATCATAGTCCACAAGAATCTTTGCTTGTTAGCAGCTCTTTGCACTTGTCAAAAGCCTTTTGCTCTGGTTTCTTCCACTCCCATTCCACCTGGTCTTTCAACAACCTATAGAGCCTACTGTAGCTAGCACAGTGCTTTGGTTTGGCATGAATCGGTAATAATTCACACATAATTCTGTGTATTGATAGCTGGTGTTTCAAGCAGCCTACTGTGGGGAGTAGCAACATGCTAGCTCACTGACATAAGCTTTGCAAATAAACTCAGACATAATGACAAGGTTGTCCATTTGTAAAGTGTCTATTTGTCAGTAACATTTTGAAATTACTGTAGCAAGCAGCAAGCAGTACTTTGTGGGCAGTTGTGGTAAAGTTTGCTTGCTAACATAACATAAACTGGCTGGCAAACACTCTAGGTAATTGGAATTTTCTGTGTCTTCTGTAAACAAATAAGTTTAATATTTCAGCGCGTCAGTCTTTGGGGTTCGCCATTCTGACTACCATTTTGGTGGTGAGCGACGCAGACACAGGAGACACAGAACTTCGAAAGGTTCACGCCAGCGTCGAGGCAACAGCATAGTGACAGTCAATGTCTTATGCATAATCAATGTCTTAGGCAAGGCAAGGGAAGTAAGGAGCTGACAGTTTTCATAACATTTCTCCACAATGCTTGGATGTTGGTAGGTTTAGAGTGGGTTGCCATATTGACGAACCCATGGTTAATTTGGGTAGGTTTAGAATAGGGTTGCTATATTAGTGATCCCATGGATAATTTGGGTAGGTTTAGAGTGGGTTGCTATATTAATGATCCCATGGTTAATTTGGGTAGGTTTAGAGTGGGTTGCTATATTAGTGATCCCATAGATAATTTGAGTAGGTTTAGAATAGGGTTGCCATATTGTAAAATCAATTTTAAGTGAATGGTTTATTTTTTTTCCTGCGCCGCTATCACATCTAAATGGCAGCATATTTTCCACTACATATCTGGCTACCAATTTGTTCAGTTCGGTCTGAGGCAAAACGTGTGGTGGGGCCTTAAAATCAAGCTTCAGTTGCTTAGGTTTAGTGGCACTGTCTCCTCCTTCGGTGGCCTTGGCCACTTATTTTGTGTAAGCATGCAACGTTGAAATACGTTTGAGTAAGTTTGAATTACTTGACACCGACGTGGTTAGGCACTTTTGCCCAGGGCATAATGTACATTTCCCAAGTAGGCCTACATTCGTTCCTTTACTTTCTTGGAGGGGAAAGCAATGGCTACACTTCCATTTAGAGAAGGCTACTTTTGGATTAATTGGGCTCGTCATACCTGTGTCTCTCGTTGACTGACTCGCTTCTGCTGTTCGTTGCGTGTCCGACTATGCGTGCTTTCGAACACCCGCCCAACTCTACCTCTGATTGGCTTACCATGAGGTTTTACTAGACCTCAGCCAATCTGCTCAGCGTCTGATGAAAAAAACAGCTTCAAATATAGTAACGTGCCGGATTTTTTGGCAGTAACGGTAACAGCGTTATTAAAATGGGAAGAGTAATCAATTAGATTACTTGTTACTGAAAAAAAGTAACGCCGTTATTTATAACGCCGTTATTCCCATCACTGTATATTAGTGATCCCATGGTTAATTTGGGTAGGTTTAGGGTTGCCATATATATGTAACACTCACTAGTGTGGATAATTACATATCAAAATTCCCTTTCATATCTAGCTAGGCTAGCTAATTTAGAAAAAAAAATCATTGGGTTTCGATATACTCAGTTTCACCCACAGCTTCACAAACAAGGCTTCACAAATTACTGATGTTCTCAAATTATGACTTGCATGTGGCTGATTCTCCCAGCTCAACCACCAAATCCACATAGCGACATCATTTGGTGTTAACTACCAACTGTGATGCTAACTGGCTGAAGCTAATCCACTAAACCCTGATCCCCTGGTGTACACAGTGTCAGCATCAGGACACCAGGCCTGAGGATAAAGTTGTGCCCAAGGTGGTGGACAGTGCTGACAGAACCAGATGGCCACCATGCCCATAGATGGGCAGGAAATCATGGACATATTGGGGGCAGGTCAGTCACATATTGTATTTATAGACAGAAATATACCAGATAGTTTGAAAACTAACAAAAAATATTTTGGCAAAGGTTTGTTTGCAATGATGTACCGCTGTAAACATTACATTACACATTACATGTTAAATCTGTGTACACAGGTGAAGGTGCTGATAATCAGACATCAGCAGCATCTCCACCTAAAGCCACAGGTAAGCCCTGCGACAGCCAACACCCTGAGAGAAACAAATCAGTGATTAATTACAACTGAAATAGCAATGCTTGTATCTGCCACTGGCTACAGTTATAATAACAGTGTTTGCATTGGCCACAGTTATGGCACCATACAATTATATTAATAGTGCTTGTATCGGTCACAGTTACTTTTGCGTGGAGGTGTGTGGCTTGGCCATCTGTTTCTGTCTCCTCATAGAAAGAAATTTCTGCAAAAACTCTTTCCTTGCAGATCAAGTGTTTAACGCTCGGAGTGAACTCATAAACGGGATTGGAGATGCTGCTCTCAAAGCTCTGCTGGATGGCCTTCAGAAACCCACCTCTGACATGCCCCCCGTGATCACTGCCAGAGAGAGGAATGAGGTTCTGCAGAAGCACATTGTGACTGAGGACCAGGTGACCTGCCTGGTGGACATGGTGCTGAAGAAGGGTGAACGGGCCTGTGAGATATTTCTTTCCTTAAAGACGTGGAGCCTGGTGTCTGTGGTGAGTGTCCAGTGTAATGGATGACCATTATGGATAACCAAGTCAGGTGAACATGTTGCTATGGAGAAACCCCCAGGAGAAAATGTGCTCTAGTGAGACAAGCACATCATGGTGTGATGATGATGATGATGATGATGATGTACCATTTAACACAATATTAACATTTCAATGTTGTAATACTGTTTCAGACCATAGCCCAATGATCTTCAATCTTAAGGATTGGATCTACTCGCAGTATAAGACAGTGCAAGAGTATAACTCCCTACCTGGACAGGATGTGCTGCTGACTGACCGCTACACTGACCTGCTGATAGTCCAGCAACACCGACAGCAGAAAGAGAGAGAGGAGGAGATTCGATTCAGAGGAGTGAGTCTCTTCAGTGCCAGGGACGCATATCAAAGCACCACTGTGGACCAATTCTTTAGTCCTGATGACCGTGGAGAAGTTCCTAAAGCAGTCATTCTTCAAGGCCACTCTGGACATGGCAAATCCTTTACAGTACAGAAGATCATGTTGGACTGGGTATCAGGCAACCTCTACCAGGATCGATTTGAACTTATTTTACACTTGAGATGTAAAGAATTGAACCAGGTGTCTAGAGAGAGGAGTTTGGTTGATCTTGTGAGCTGCAGTCAGACATTTACCCCACTGATCTCACAGAAACTAAAGGACTCACCACAGAAGGTGCTCGTCCTCATAGATGGATTTGATGAACTGCGATTCACAATGAATGAAATCAATAACTCATCTGTGACAGACCATTTCACACCAGCTCCTGTTGAGGCCATTCTGAGTGCTCTGTTGAAGGGGTCAATCCTTCTTGATTGCTTCCTGCTGGTCACCACCAGGCCTACTGCTGCAGACACACTGAGCAAATTGCTCAAACGCCCTCAGCGTTCCACTGAGACTCTGGGTTTCTCTGAGAAGGGAGTAGAAGAGTACTTCCAGAGGTTCTGTCAAGACGAACACATAGCAGAGAAAGCATTCAGCAGTGTGAAGACAAATCACATCAACTCTTCACTTCCTGCTTCATTCCCGTCATTTGCTGGATTGTGTGTACAGTTTTCAGGGAGCAGTTAAAAGAAAATTCTGAAGTGACTGAGCTAGAAACAACCACCTCCATATTTGTGGACTTTGTGTCCACTCTGCTGGAGCACCACTGTCAGCATTTGAGTCAGCCCGTCCCTACTCTGCTGAGGAGCCTGGGCCAGCTGGCAGAGAGAGGGATGCTGGAGCAGCGAGTCCTGTTTGAGAAAGAGAGTGTAGAAAGTAAAATCTCAGATCTAGCCACTGTTCCCTTCCTGTGCAAATTTCTCCAGAAGAAGACAGTCAGAAAGAAAGAAATGTTCAGTTTCATGCATCTGAGTTTCCAGGAGTTCTTCACTGCCCTCTACTACACCTTTGACCAGAATGAGGAGAAAGTCGAAGAGCTGCTCAGTTCCATTAATGCATATGAAGCCAAGTCCCATCTCCTACCAGTCATTCAGTTTCTCTTTGGCCTCTCGAATACAAAAGTGATAGAAAACCTTGAGGAACTCGAGCTCCCATGTGTTTCTTCCATTCGAGGGCAGCTGGAAGAGTGGATTCTTCATCTCATTGAACAAAGCAAAAGTTCTGAGAAAACTGCTGTCATGGTGTTCATTCTCCACTGTCTCTATGAGCTCCATGAGGAGACGTTTGTGAGGAGAGCCATGGGAGATTGGAGCAAGATAGCATTTGACTCCATTCCCCTGACCAGGACAGACTGCTGGGTGCTGCGTTACTGCCTGCAGTGCTGCCCGAACATCAGAAGCCTGCAGCTCACAAGGAGCAACATCACGGCAGAGAAGCTGGAGATGCTGCAGCATGAGCTGAGCAGGTGTGAGGAGCTGAGGTGAGTGTGTGTGGAACAGAATCAACTAAATAAACACTTTAGGTATTTTAAAGTCACTTTGAGTTCAAGTTCACTTCTCATTAAAGCAGCACTAAAGAAGATTTGTGCAATAATAAATTAACTTGTGAATATAATAAATGTATAATAATGTATAATAAGTGTCTTTGTAACAAACTATAAACATAACTCAGATATGATATAGGGGTAATGTATGGACAGCAGTCTGTATCAAGAGAACGCCTAATTTCTGTAAGTAGTATCTATTTATATTCTACACCACAGTTTATAGCAAAGCAGCTTTTTACATTTAAATTTTAGAGATTCAAATGGAATGCTGCTACGCAATTCATCTTTTTGCCACTGAGTGATGGTAGCCTAACCAAGACGACCTATGGTGTGGCTTGTGTGAATAGTGATTACATTATATCTTCTATAACTTGTTGCCATGGAAATAAATTACACATTCACAATCAGACATTTGTTGTGGTTTGGCTGCCATCGTTTTTTCCTTTTTGCAATCAGACTTGAATAGAGGCCAGTGGGCCAAGCATGAGCTAAACCGCTGACTACTTGAATTGCTTGAACTACTTGACTACTTGAACTACTTGAACTACTTGAACTACTTGACTACTTGAACTACTTGACTACTTGAACTACTTGAACTACTTGACTACTTGAACTACTTGAACTACTTGACTACTTGAACTACTTGAATTACTTGAATTACTTGGCTTACAAACATAAACTGAGGAATCTGTAACTTTTCACGATCTGACATTTATAGTCATCGTAGGCTCACGTCGTCTTACTTACGTCTATGCACAGGTTTCCTACTTTCAATGAGGCCTTGCATCAAAAGTGGGAACAATTTCTGCTTTTAAGTACAACGAATGGGACGTGTTTGGGGGGCATTTAAGTTTAAGTTCTTCAGACATATTCTTGATTCGTCATCTTTTGGGAAGTGATGCCATCGTCGGCAGGAACACTCCGATTTAGTTTTGGGCTACAGTATGTTTAACAAACTGGTATTTTAAGCCACTGAATTAGTACAGTCCAGTTATATGTACAACCACAAACAGCACAATGTCCCTGAGCTCGGTAACATCTCTCATAAATGTTTGTGACTTAGTACATATTACATAGTAAATAATAATCCGAGAAATACTTGACCTCTTCGCTAATTAGCACTCACAATACCATAGATATAATACTTCACTAATTAGCACACCGAATACTACTGCTGTCTGCTGCCACCTCACCAGAAGGTTTTACCCACTTTCTTCTTTACAGCAGCATCCCACAGAAATGTGTGCATATTACAAGCGAAATGACTTCCTCAGAGTGTGTCAGAAATGTCATGAAAAGTTTATGTGCCATCAACATAATTTTGGAAATGTTATATGAAGGTAAAAACCTCTTTAGGGTTGCTTTAAAATGGTCATAAATCACTTGACTTGACTTTCAAATGGATGGTTAAAGGCCTCCTTCAGAGGTCTCATTCTGCAGACTGCATTCCCTCTACATGGTATACGAGATGATATGTTTAGAGTTTGTTGCAAAGACACACATTTATTAACGAGTTAATTTATTATTGCGCTGATCAACTGTTTGAGAGCAAATCTTCTTTAGTGCTGCTTTAAAGTCGATATTGTCTTCAGGTGTGCTGATTGACTGTGTGTTTGTATGTTTGCAGGTTACATGTTGAGGCGCTGTCAGATGCTGATGTTAATGATCTGACCACAGCTCTAGGGGAGGGAAAAATCCTGAGTGAACTACAGTAAGAACTATGTCCACTCATATGAACACATTTGTGCCTTTTGTGTATGTGAGTGTGTCTGAAGGAAAATGTAGTCAGCAATTCAAAATTGAAGTTCTCAGTGTTTGGCATGAAAACATTTCTTTGCTACACAAGATGTGAAAACTCTTTGAGCTGATGAGTGTGTATGGTGGGCACACTGAAAAACAAAAGGGAAAAAGTGTGTAGTGGCACAAAATCGTCCTGCTTTTGCCACCATGTACCCTGTCTCTGTTGAGTGACTGAAGCTAAGCATGTGAGGGCATGGTTAGTACTTGGATGGGAGACCTGTTTCTTGAAGTGGTATTAATAGTTGGCCAGTAGGGGGCAGCCGTCCCTCTGGTCACAGAACATTCCAAATTCCCCAGTGCAGTGACAGGGACACTGTGCTGTAAGGGATGCTGTCGTTTGGACGTTATAAGCTGAGATCCTGACTCACTAAGGTCAGAAGATCCCATGTCAGTCATTATAAAGTCCTGGTCTCCTGGCTCATTCCACCTGGCCATCTAATCACCTCTGACTGGTGGCTAATCTTGTGTGATACTGACACCAAGCAACTTTTTGGCCTTTTTTGTCTTTATTACGACAAGACAGTGAAGAAGCAGACAGGAAGAGAGAGAGATGGGGTGGGATTGGGAAATGACCCGGGTTTCTTCCGGACTCAAACGTGAGTCCCCATGGGCACCTGGACCCATATATGGTATGAGCGCTGTAGCCAGGAGCTTTTTGATAGGAAGCTAGAGGAAATGGTGGTCACAAAGGGAAGTAATTATTTCATTAGTCCGGCAGGTACAGTAACACACTACAGGTAAATCCCACAACATTAGAGGAACATTACTGACACTGCCTGAGTCAGGGACAGCATGGGGACCATTGGTAGCCTGGTCTGACTTGGCTCCTGCTTGATCATTGAGCCCACTGTTGTCACTTTGAGAACATCAGCAATGGTAACAATAGCAAACACTTTACTGTACGTGTATTATGTGTGTGGAATAATCGTTATGTGTGCGTGGAACAGTGTGTGGCCAAAGGTTGCTTACTACAGTCTTGGACTCCAAAAAGATAAAGAAATGCAGTCTTCTTTGGTCATTTGGTTATTTAGGGTTTTTTTGTTTGCCATCCAGAGCTTGATCATTTCAATGCATCAAGGCCAGCGTGCCTTACAGGGAGGTGTTATCTGGTCACAAAGCATCAAGGCCAGCAGGCCTTACAGGGAGGTGTTATCTGGTCACAAAGCATCAAGGCCAGCAGGCCTTACAGGGAGGTGTTATCCGGTCACAATGCGGTGGTAGGTGACCAGAGGTGGTGGTAGTGTTTATAATAATGTGGCTTAGGGGCATCATATAAACTCCAAATATATGATATAATATAAATGGGGAGCAGGGACAGGTTTGGCTGACCCCACGTCCAAACTACATGTGCTAAAATTACGTTGTTTTTAATTGGAATGCCCTCACTGTACACAACACAATGCAATTCTATGCAGCACGATTAATTTTCGGCACGAAATGTTTTGAACACAACTTGTGTTTGACAGCCCGTCTCTATTTTCTTTCTTTCCCTTGCGTTGCTCTGCTATTTTGAATGACAAATATGACATATTTGTCAGCATATTTTAAGGATTCAGTGTGGACAGAGCATTCACAGTAATACTGCAAGACAGTCACTCGCTCGGATGTTGTTAGAAGGTTTGGCTGTCTAGGAAGGAGAACTACAGTACACTGTACTTCAGAGCAGTGCCTGATATTCCTGAGACACATGTGGACGCCAGTATCAAAACAAACACAGAAACCAGACTGAACTCATGGACTGTTGAAATAAGATGTTGAAAATATAATGTTCTGTTAGAAAAGACTGAAACAATATTTTCTAGTAGCTAAGTCACACTTTTTTCATAGTTTGGCTGGCTTATAGTCAGATGTGACTTATATATCAAAATAATTTAACATGTTTTTAAATGTTAGTCAGTACTGACATGAACCCTACATAAAGCCTTACAGCGCCGCGAGAGGGTGCTCAAGGCTTGTGGAATGAGATTGGGAACTTGGTGAACTTGCGACATGTCAGACATTTTTCGTACTTAAACCCAAAAGTTAGAGGGGGTTTGGGGGTGTCACCACTGGGAAAATGTATTAAATATTGTTATGTGAATGCACAAGTTCTGCGTACTTTCAGTCAGAGATTAGGGCTTGCACTATGCCTGAAACACGTGCATACCGTAAATCCTCAAATTTACGGCCCAGGATTCTCTTTATAAATAAAGGCAGACCCCCAAATTAGCCAGGGTAATAATTGCCTACATTGTTTCGATTTAACTCAGTTAAAGAGGTCTTCTTAATATTTTATATTGTTGGTTGGTTTAATACTGTTGCCAATGAAAAGTCGTTGTCCTATACTGGGTCTCCAACACGTCGCTCTCAACATGGCTTGCCGCCCCCTTCTGAGCTTGCCAGAGGCTGAAGCAGTACTAGCCTACATTTACACAATTGTTGCCGCGAGGCATTCCAGTCTACGAATTTAATAAAAAAGTAAATCATGCATAATTAAATTTTTTTTTTAAAAACCACCATACCATAGGCCATACGCAATAAGGTTTCCATTACAGCACAGCGCACGTTCAATGAATGAATGAATGAAAGCGGATGCCTTGTCTTGCAATAAACAGTGGGTGGAAATCCCAACACTCTCTCAACTACATGCAACTTAACAGTGAACCATCAAATACCCACAAGATTTCAGTGCCTATCAGTCCCACCTTTTAGCAATATAATCAAACAGTTGAAACGTAAATTAAATCCCAAACCGAACATCTTCTGCTTTTGATAGCCTACCGGTATGACGCTCCAAATGAAAAGCATGTCTCACAATAAAAGAGAGGACAATAAAATGTGCATAAGAAATAAAGGCCTGCCCCAAATAAAGGTCTGTGCTTTGCACAGCCTAAATAAAAGACCCCGGCCATAATTTGAGGATTTACGAGTCTGTCTCTTAAACATTCCTCACCCGTTATCTGGACATGCCCGCATTTGAAAACAAAACTCAGCCATAGGTTATTTTGAGAATGATGACTTTCTCTCCAGCATTGTCCTAACCGTTAAAATGAGGCAAATAAGACGAGGCATTGCAACAATGTTTACAGAGATACACTGTAAGGGCTGCAAAGATTATGCAGTCTCTTACGATTGACTGACACTTGCGCACACACACATTATCGAAATCATACGCAGGACGCTTTAAGCTATAGTCTTTCTACATGAGTTTAGTTAATGATCGGGCTATAATTATACCACACTTTAATAGTGGTTGGTGTAAATCTGGACATTTTAGCGTTCCGACAGGATTTTGTCAGGACTCGGGACACGTAACTCAAAATGTTATTTTAAACGCGCATCCTCTCACTCTCTTGGATGTAGCCTTCCAAGCATTTACTCTGCTGCCGGCTTGTCCCTCCACAACGCCTTATCGCCCCGGTTCGCCTCAGCCATTCACTCCTTTGTCTTCATTAAGACTCCCGGCAGAATTCTTAATATGTTTGGCCTCTATGTGTCTAGTTACATAGTCTGTCTGTTCTTGGTCTTGTGATTTTGTGAAATAAATTTCTAAATAAATGGAATTTTTTCCTCTTCATGTGACTTATAGTCCGGAAAGTGCAGTATTTATGATGGATGGGATGGTTGGACGCCCATGGTGAAACACATATTTTATAACCCAGGGAGGCATGGGGTCTACAGGGTTTTAAATCAGACACAGGTTTCCTCAGGTGGGGGAGGGAGAAGGGTTTGAGAATAGCTGTGGGCATTGGAGGTGCTATTGTAAGGGTACCATTGGGGCATCCTTGGGTCAAGGTACACACACTCACATGTGCAATGTGCATTAAGGCCGCCACATAATGGCAGAAGTGTATTTGGGTGTCATCAAAGCATACTTTGTCTGTTGTTGCAGACTTGTCTTAGTAAAGCACTGCACACAAATAGAGACTTTCTAATGAGGAGACACAGCACTCAAAGAATCCTCCATATAAATGAATGGGGTTTGTAACGCTAACGCCAATATGGCAGTAGTCTGTACACCTATCCCGGCCCTTCCTCTATGCCTCCCCATTTAGTTGAATAGGACAATATCTGCCCGATAACTGCCCAAAGTGCATTGCAAGATGGCTGCAGAGTGGGGACATGCCTAGAAGGACTTTGGCACAAGTGTGTACACACACACAAACACACACACACATGCAAGCCCGGATCGATCCCTGGGGGTTGAAAGATAAAGGGATTAAAATGCTTCTGCGTCAACTCCACGGCGTCGCTATGTCGGCACTCCTACGGTGTCGTGACCATTTTATGGTTCTGCGTTGGGTTGCTTTGAATCGCGGTGCATTTCACCGCCATAACGCTCGGTGTCGCCTGTGTCTGCGTCGCTCACCACCGAAACAATAGACTGACCGAAACGGTACTCAGAATGGCAAACCCCATAGACTGTCGTGCCAAAATATTAATCTTATTTGTTTGGCCTTTTCTTGCTTAAATTTTGTACAAAGTATCGAGAAAGACACAGTAAAATCCATTGACCTAGTTACTGCAAATAAGTCTGAGGTTATTTGCGAGGTGTCTGCCAGCCAGTTTAAGTTATGGTAGCAAGCGAACTTTAGCACAACTGCCCACAAAGTACTGCTTGCTGGCGAAGTGATAATTTCAAAACATTACTAACATATAGACACTTTTCAAACCGATAACCCCGTCATTGTAACCAACATATGTCTGAGTTTATTTGCAAAGCTTATGTCAGTGAACTAGCATGTTGCTAACTTCCCACAGTAGGCTGCTTGAAACACCGACTATCAACACACAGGACAAGTTGACCAATCACAGTCCTTGCGGTCTGCATCGCCTTGACGCAAAGTTAAAATTTTTTGAAGGTGCACGTGGCTCTACGGCGGAGGGGTTGGAGAGGGATTTGCGGCGACACAGAGGGGTCTGCGGGGGTACGCTGTCGATTCGACGCAGAAGCATAAAACAGGCTTAACAGGGTCAAAAGTGAGCTCTACTGACTCCCAGGTTGACCATTAAGAGACCCTCAAAGGCCTCATGCAATTCATACAGTGATATGGGCCCCACCCTGAATGCCTGATCATTACAAACACACTTATTAAAATGAATGTTTTGCACCATAAGTGAATTATAAAGCACATGGTGAATGAATGAACACAGAACCATGAATCAGCATAGCCACATGTTTGTGTTGTGTGTTACAGAGTGAAGAGCAGTCTGTCAGAAGAGAGTGTGCAGCAGGTCTTCAGCGCCCTCTCCAGGCAGAAGTCTGTGGGTACAGTTAAGATGTCAGTAAAGACCATCACCATCACCACTGCTGAGAGGCTCCTGCAGCTCTACAAGACTACACTCATTAAAGACCTTGTGGGGTAAGACACACTTCACAGGTCCCGTCTCATCAGGTAGATGGACCTCCATGTACTTTACAGAAGAATGCATTTAGCCTCCAGCAGGTCTCCAGAGAGGAGGAGTTGAAGGTTAAATCTGTATGAAAAACCATAAGGTGCTGTGCTGCTGCTGTTTGTTTTTGGGGTGAGGGGTGCTGCCCCCACCTCTCATTACACAGTAAACTAACAGAAACCAATCGACCACTAAGAGCAGACATCCCAACCTGCAAAAAGTAATTTCAGGGAGGTATCACGACCCCCCCCCCCCCCCCCCAAAAAAAAAAAAAAAAAAAATTAGCCTAGGCCTACTTAATGTCTAGTCAGTACACCTAATAAGGAAGGCATAGAAATTGTGAAAATATGTAGATTTTGGTAGTTTGTTTTTTTCATGTAGCCTTGGCAACTAGCCATCTAGTAGGCTATAGGCCTGAACAATATGCACATGAATTGGCACTTAAACTCACCTCAACATGTCTTTTGCAATCATTTAACCCGGCATGGGCAATGCTAAAGTCACTGTTACAAACAGGGCAGCGTGCAAGACTAGGCCTATCATTCTTTACTCTTATGGGACAAGGGTAGCCTACATTTTCCTTTTTTTGAGGCACTGACTTTGCTATGACACTCCTGTTCCTATACACTGAACTGATTGATTAAGTTCGGGAGATAAATTAAAGCCCACCTACACTGAAAACTGATTGGTTGATTTAGCGAAACATGCCAATCAGGATGCTCTCTGTCTTGGATGCTCTCAGGCACACACGCACCACCCCTCTCTCTCTCTCCCGTCGTGTGCGCGCTACCCTCACATGCACACGCGGTCTCACATGCGCACTCTTGATAGCTCACTCTAGATTCCGGGAGGTTTTATCAAATTTGCGGGCGTCAGGGAGCCGCTATCAATATGCGGGAGACTCCCGGAACTTCCGGGAGACTTGGGATGTCTGTGAGAGACACATTGTTGGGACACTGAATTTCTTCAGACAAGAAATTGTTGGGACACTGGGGGAAGGTCAGTGGCGTAACTATAGTAGGTGCAGCAAGTGCAGTCGCACCAGGGCCCGTGACCTCCCGGGGCCCGTCGCTACCCCCGCCCTGCCTCCTTTTTTTTTTTTTTTTTAGAACTTTAGAGCACGGAGAGTGAAGCGTCACTTTGACGATCTATCGGAAGATGAGCGCTTAACCTATGCAGAGAGTCAAAGTGCAGGTATTTTATGCAACTCTGGACATCATAATCAGTCAGCTCTCCCAAAGATTTGCAAGTATGCGGGAAACTTGTCATGTGTTTGAGTCTTTACGTCCTATGACCCTTCAACTGGCAGGTGATGATGAACTGCTTGAAAAGGCAAGACGTTTGTCAGACCATTATAGCATGGACATTGCACCGACATTCCCAACACAACTCCTCTCATTCAGGTCTTGCTTTAAAGCAGAGATTTCACAGATGTCATCTATTTTTCAACTTGCCAAAATGCTGGTGGTAGATTATGACAGTGTAACATCCACATTCGGGGAAGTGTGTAGCCTACTCATGTTGTTTCTGACATTGCCTGTGACTGTGGCAACAGCTAAGCGATCTTTTTCCAAACTCAAATTTATTAAGACCTATACCTAAGGAGCAGCATGGGGCAGGAGAGGCTCCGTGGGTTAGCTATCCTGTCCTGCACAACGAAAGGCTCGTAAGATGGCCTTCTTCTAATGGCCTAATTCACGCATATTGGGGATTGTATGCATATGAATAATTTTATTTGGTTTCTGGACGGTTAAATTAGTTAGGCTACATTAAGTTTTGTTTCTGCGCAGTGCGAGTTTATAAGCAAGCAATCTACGCTTGCAGTTTCAGCAGAGGGTTGAAGAGGCGCATTGAGTGTTCCCATAATTCCATGCGAGTTGATGTTAATGCAGTAATATTAGATTACCCTGGCCTGCAGGCTGTTAATAAAATATTTTTTTTAATGTTTTGACATGTAATGGATATGTAGTCGTGTGGTTTTTATTTGAAATTGTAATATGTAACTACTAAACTACTTCGGTGCCTCAGGCCCTTTGCATAAACAATTGAAGTCACCCTTAATGTGTATTGCATGTATCAGAGCTAATTCATCCTGGGCCAAAAGACGTTGATATGGGGCCTATGTAGCGCTCTCGCACCTGGGCCCACCATTGGCTTGTTACGCCACTGGGGAAGGTATTACTGTGTGCTTTGTGATGGTTCATCTTAGCTGTGCTTTGTTTGTGTCAGTTCAGTTTTCTGCCTGGCAGACCGTGCTGACAGCTGAGGAGTCTCTCCACTCAGCTCACAGGATCTGACACACGGCACATTTGGTTCCTCTGTTCTGTGCTTCACCTGACTCACTGTTCTGATTGGTTCCTCTGTTCTGTGCTTCACCTGACTCACTGTTCTGATTGGTTCCGCTGTGTGCTTCACCTGACTCACTGTTCTGATTGGTTCCTCTGTGTGCTTCACCTGACTCACTGTTCTGATTGGTTCCTCTGTGTGCTTCACCTGACTCACTGTTCTGATTGGCAGGATGGGCGTACCAAAGGGGACTGATAGAGCTGAGGGTCTCTGTTCTTCTCTCGAGATGCAAAGAGAGGAGGAAGATGTCTGGTGTGTCACTTTCACTTTCTCATTAAACTGCATTGTAATTCACTTACAGTAGTGGCTCAGGAGGTAGATGAGTCGTCCAGTAACTGTGGGGCTGCTGGTTTGAGTGCACTCTTTGAAATTTTAATGCGCTTTGGAAAAAAAGCTGTATACAACTATTTATACCATTTACTACTTCCCAAATAGCAATTATGCAGGAAAATACATTGAATCATTATAAGTTTGAACTAAAGGAAATGTGTGCTATGTGGTAATGTGTATGGTGCGTGCAGAGCCATTTCAACAGGAGAACATTCATTATCAGAACACTTCCAGTGTTGAAACTGGCTGCAGTTCACCTTGAGGGCCCTGAGAGAGCTCAGAATTAATGGAAGCCTATGGAGCTTTATTGACCAATCAGCATCCATTAGCAGAATGCTAACATGTTAAGGGCAAAACCAGCCCACCCTTTTAGATGCCAAAAGGATATGGGTATTTGTTTGTTTCACTTTTGATGGATAATCCATACTGTACTTGTGAAAACTATGATAAAATGTGTTTTTTGTTTTTGGCGATAAGCAAATAAAAAAATAAAAAAATGGTAACACTTTATAATAACTACACACAATTCATAATTTACTAAGCCTTTGTTACTTATTAGTTAGTGGTTTGTTCATCATAAGTAATTTCTTGTTCATACATAATTTATCATCAGTAAAGCATTTGTTCACGCAGTTATAAATGGTTTGTTCATAGTACATAAGCCTAGCCAAAAAATATGTTTGCAAGTACATATTTATTTATTTATTTTATTTATACTTATATTTAATAAATAATGAAATAACCACTTATAAATGAAATCATTTCCCCAAACCAGTTGCAAACTATTACAAAATGCTTTGTTCATCATTTGTAAAGCATTGCTCCTATGTTAAAGCAACACCAAAGAACTTTTCCTCAGTTGCACGTGCGCTATTTGTTTATCCAGCAACGGCTTTGCAAATAACGATGTCCATAGACAAGATAGAATATGTTGCATGATTTTATGAAAGTAAGATGTATTGCGACATCATGCAAGTAAAATTTGTAGTTTCTTATGTCTCATTCCATCGAACTACAAACCCGCTACCCGATCGGGCAAACTTACATAGTGCGGTTACAGCCGATAGAGGGCCACGAAGCGAATGCAGAAGTGCCGTTCACCCTGTTGAGTTGATGAACCACGGAAACAATTTTGGAAACATTATTTTAAGGTATAAAAAACTCTTTGGTGTTGCTTTAATTCTCATAAATAAAGTATTTGTACATAAATGGTTTGTTCATAGTAAATAAGCCTATATCTAAAGTATGTTTATAAATTATTGTTAACCCTTGTGTTATCCTCAAATCTTACCGACACTCTTTATCCTTGGGGTCAATTTGACCCCAGCTAAATAAACCCTCAGAAAATTATTATAATTCATATTGTTACCCAGTTTTTTTTGTGATAGGTACTTAACAAGAGTGTGATAACCACCATCAAAAGCCCTACAAAACAATCCCACCCCCCCACACCCCTTTATGAACCTTGGAACCCTGGCTGGCAATATTGCCCATCCAGTGTCAGCAGCCCAAAGGCTTGCTGTTGCTTCCCCTTTTGACTTTTAGAGTCCTGCCAAAATTATTTATATGTAATAAGTACTTGTGTATGTAATAATGATAATAACAATATGTTCTCATACTATTACAATAATAATATCCAAAATGTGTCAAATATTCATGTACCTTATGTTTCATACAGCTGGGGTCAAACTGACCCCAAGGAACATCAATGTACAAAATATTTGTACAGGACATTGAAAACATATTATTGAACAAATTTCATGCTAACTCTGTTGTACCCTTCAATTTAGGAAAAGTCATGAAACATGAAGCAAAAAAAAAAAAAGTGAACCATATAATTTATGATGTTAAACGTTGCTTGGGGTCAAATTGAAATTTAAACCTCGTAGTGCATTAACTTCTGTGAACAGACCACCGTGGAGTCCATTATCCCGCTTATTCCACTGTTGCCACTTGCGTTGTGTTCATTTCCTGTTACAATTTAAACGTTTTAATCGCTAAAACTGTCTTGTTTGTAGAACTAATTTCTTCCGACACATATCAACTAATTTCTCAACTCACAGGACAAACTGCTGTTACTAGTTCTAAATGGATGGTTGCTACGGCCAAAGGCCAGTCGTTAGTTCTATCTCTCCCGTTGTCAAGCGGGCGTATCCCAAGATTCTGATGAACTTTAGCTTTGAAACATCGCTATTTTATTTAGCCTGCTGTCATCCATCTAGCTAAAAGCCACCTCCGTCATATGCTACAATGTTGCAATGTTCTGAACGTCTGCATTTTACAGCTCGGATGCAACGTGACAGTTCATTTAAACTTCACAACGAGTTCGGCGAATTAATATACAAGTGTGATACGGCCAAAAAAATGGATCTACTTCATAGGTGTGCAAATAACATACGGTTAATGGTCGTTTTAAATTACGTAGGACAATGGGAAATTCAACCAAGCAGTGGAATAACATTAACTAATGACTTGTAACTCCGGAGTTAATCATGAATTATACTATTAGGAAGTGGTTTATAAAATATGTATCCTCACCCTAACTAATCATTAGTGAATGTGTATGTAACAACTGTTAGATAATGGAAATATTACTTCATCAAACACATATTATTGCATCATTTATTAAGTATTAACAATAATGTATAAACATGTTTTAGATATAGGCTTATTTACTATGAACAAACCATTTATAACTGTATGAACAAATGCTTTACTGATGATAAGTTATGTATGAACGATAAATTACTAATGATGAACAAACCATTAACTTATAGGTAACAAAGTCTTAATAACTGATGAATTGTGTGTTGTTATTATTAGAAAGTGTTACCAATTAATTTAGCCGTCTAGCCTCATACAGTAGACTCCCATTCATTTTGCACTCACTCATGATCGCCCCCTAGATGAACTGCAACCTATTTGGATACAATGGGAGTTAATAGGGAGTGAACAGGCTCTTCGTAAATAGGCTCTGGTGTGAGCGTGGAAATGGTTAGTCTTATATTCCTTCTCTTCTCTGGGTTTCAGGCTGATGATTATACACAATGGAGATTCCTCCCCTGAATCTGAAGCCTCTTCACTGGGTCTAGCTCTGCTGTTCTCCTCACAGGTCTCTGACATCATACTGAGGGAGATCCTCCATAGGTTCCATCAGCTGAAATGTTTCACAGACAAGTGAGATTTCTTTTTATGGTTTTGATCACATTACAAATAGAAAGCTGGCTCTGTATTTCTTTTCATGCATTTCTAAGAATGGTGTGTGTGTATGTGTGTGTGTGTCTAGAAGTCTACAGTATAATGAGTGTGTGGATGCTCTGTTCTCCTGCCTGGCCTCTCTGCCTGATCTGAACCATGTGTCTGCAAGTGAGCTGCCTGACTGAGATCTGGGCCACCAGGATCCTCAAACTCATCCACACCTGCCCCAGTCTAGAGGGAGTACAGTAAGAGACACCTTTTATAATCATCTTACTGATGTTCTAAAGTCAATACAATCAGATCTGTCCACTGATGGTCAATATCAATGAAAGGAAACTAGGCTGAATAGGTGAGATTTGAACACAAAAACACACTCACATGAAAATGAATGATGTGAGACTGACCTGCCCTGCCAATATTATACACACATTCTCAGGGTACCCGCGGAGTCTTAAAAGTATTAAAAAGTATTAAATTTCATTTTCCTAAATTAAGGCCTTAAAAAGTATTGAATTTCACCTCAAAGTCTGGAATTTTTTCACGGAGGTCTTAATTTTTCAAATGATCAGTAGATTTAGTCTAATATCCTCACGTAGCGTAACAAGGATTAAAGTTCTCCGTCGTACGACGGATTTCCGTCAATTTGATTTTAGAAATGTCATATTTGAGATCGATGCAGATCCGGCGAGAAAGAAAATAGGAGGGGGGGGGGTCTATCACCTTTTCTTTTCCTTAATTTTTTTAAGGCAACTACAAATATTAGGTCCGATGAATGAATGTGTGTGATGGTAAATGTTTAAAGACCTAATAGTGTTCTTGAGAACTTTCTGTCTCAGAGATCGCTCAAGAAGATACGTCAGCCATGAGTTTCGCTTTGTTTATGTTGTACACGCTTGTCTCATTGGCCTGGGGCGGTTGCTTAAAAAAAAAAGAACACGTCTGGAGGACGGTCTAAAAGTTGGATTATAGCGACACAATTGAGACAGCTGATGAGGTTGCCCAATCCGGTTTTTTTTTTTGGATAGGCCTACGCTATTGTGAGCTCTATGTGCGAATTCGGAGGCTGTGTTCTTTCCATGCATCAATGTAGACAATTTCTTACTATCGCAAACTCTTGTCAGGGGAGGTCATTCATTTTGGGTGTCACCTATGACTTGAACAGATAGCCTGCTCTGCCACCCGATGTACTATTATTGTTACAGTTTTTAATCACTGCAACTAACATTATGTGTAAAGCGACGCAATATAAACCGTAGCCTATGCCTCCCGTCTGTTATGACATGTACAACAATGTTTTTCACAATTTGCCACGGAAGGTTTTGACTGAGCGTGTTAACAGTTCGCGACATTATTATTTTATTTTGAGTAAGGGGGTCAGTCGTGTTTATGACTTGCCTGCTTAGGCCTCACTTTTAACGACAGTAGGAGCGTATGTTGACAAAAAATAACCATGCAATTAAAATAGTCAACCTAAAACTTTGCTATTATTAATGTATAGCACAAAACCATAACCAGTAGGCCTACCAGAACCTCGCATATTAGCCTCATGATTTGTGTACGTTTATCTATGGCTGCTCGTTTTTGCGCTAAGTAGGCTACGCATGTTCTTTCATAGCGCAACACGACCTGTCCCTCACCATATCGCAACCTCTTGTCAACCTTGTCAACCTCTTGTCAAAATACAATCTGTTGCTGAAGACAAAAGCGCCCTCTCCAGATTGTCGTTATCAGATGCGCAGACCTCCTGCATGAACACACACAGTATTGCTGCTCATTGGAAAACTGAGTTGTCTGTAAAACTCAAAATTACCATGTTTTCATTAAAGCGATGGTTCGGAGTAATTTTACCCTAGGGTTCTTTGCACCACGACCCCGAGCCAAACACCCTCCCAGAACCTTTTTTCCCTTGGTCGAGCCCTGGTCGAGTAGCGCCGTCAGAAACGAATGACGTTCTTCAGTCATGATGGAACCAACTTTTATCTCGTAAATTACCCCACTAATAATGCCCTGAATGGTACGAAACTTCTGCAGTAGTACAACTACGACATTTAGTCCAATAACGAGGCATTAGAAAGTTTGTAAGTGCACCAGGAGTTTATTTAAATAAGACTTGCCTAATTATCTGCTACTATACCGCTGCGTCAACGTTTCTTCCGTGATTTGGGAAAAGCCTGTAAAAGTCCTTGCAGGAAGCGATTACATCAACGTTTTTTGGTATATCCAGTTTTAAATATTTTTTCCGAAGTGTTTACAACTTAGAAATAACTAATAATTGTTGCAAACTGGACTACGAACAAAATATTAGTGCATTCCTGGATCTACATCCTTATGCATGCTTCCTGCCAGGCCTTTTACAGGCTTTTCCCAAATCACGGAAGAAACGTCGATGCAGCGGTATAGTAGCAGATAATCAGGCAAGTCTTATTTAAACTAGATGTACCGCGTAGCGGTACAAAATATGACCGCCGCTCACTTTACGTGTGATGAAGTCTTAGTTAGGCTATGTTATTCACCTATTCTGAAGGAGAATCCTTTTGGAGATTATGATCGATCGTCTATTGAATGGAGGTGCCTCTGCGTATACGACGGTGTCCACTAAGCATACCATGCTTATTTCGACCCTCTGCAACATAGCTTGGAAGTTGCAGTGGTAATCGTGATGATAGTGTCCGTAATGGACGTGGTACAGACAGCAGGGCTAGTAGAAATAGGGCTCTAAACTACAAAGTCACCCGCAATATGATGCGAGCTTCTGGGTACTCAGATTACCCGCGATAGGAACTGATTTGACCAGAATACTTTATTGTAGGCCTTGTGGTTTAGAAACCATATACATCTTAGGTGTTGGTATACATCTTAGGTGTTTTCCTGTTAATTTGTTATGTGGGTAATATGAAAAAAGGAAAGTAAACCTGCTCAAATATGTTCATCCAGTATTTACTGAAAGGTGCATAATTTGAGGTGCTTGCCATCCAGTGGCAAATTAGATGGGTAAATTTACCCCCTTCATAAACTTTTGTTTTACTCAAAGATTTACAGTAGGACTTTATCTCTGACCACTTTCAAGCCATGGCCTTTTGAAATTTTGATATAAAAATCCAATGGTGTTGCTTTCTTAACCCTGACGCCTATAGTTTGCCAGGTTTAAAAAAGTTATGAGAGGAAAATATTTTTATTTGGTGTGAAACACACACATACCTGTTTTTATGCTTTTCATTTGTTTTATAATTTGTATTAATATTTATTTTATCATTATTTTATTTATAAGCTAAGGTTGCTAGCAGAGGTGTCTAAAACTAGATAAAAACACTTGCACTTTCTGTTTGCAGTTTTGTGTGGTATTTGAAAAAAAGAACATTGTCAGAAATAGCCGGCCCTCCAATCAGATGACGTTGGCAGAATTGGCCCCCAGCTCATTTGAGTTTGAGACCCCTGATTCAGGGCATTATTAGTGGGGTAATTTACGAGATAAAAGTTGGTTCCATCACGACTGCAGAACGTCATTCGTTTTTGATAGCTACTCGACCAGGGTTCGACCAAGGGAAAAAAGGTTCTGGGAGGGTGTTTGGCTCGGGGTCATGGTGCAAAGGACCCTAGGGTGAAATTACTCCGAACCATCGCTTTAAATGCGGATGAGGCAACAAATGGAAATATGAACAATATCTAGAATGTTCTGATTCGTTACTTTGATGAGGAAATGTGAATTCTTGCAAACTTGATTTTATAGATTTTACTTGGTGTTGTATTAACAAGAAAAAAAATCTCCCCTTTAAATACTTTTGGCCTGAAGTAATTAAATAAGAGTGTAAGTTAAAGCTACAATATTGCTGCAGTAGAATAGAACAGCAATGGCTAATCAGCAATGGTCAGGGATGGTATTGAAATATTGTTTTGTTCATCAGGAAAACTCAATCACAATCAAGAACACTCTCAATTCGCTTATTCACATGGCGGCCATTGGCGGCTAAAACGAGGCTACAGGGTACACAAACCATAGGATTGTTATGTTCTATGCATTCACCTGTAGGTGGCATTAATTATATAGTAACTTAAGAGTACCCTGTAGCCTCATTTTGGTCTTTATTTGGTGCTTTACTTTGCTGTTTGCATCTTTTTGTACATTAAAAACCAATAAGTTGCGACCGCAAAAGGGGTGCTATCTCTATAGGTAGATATGAACAACGTATGACTTATGGCCTGAATTTTTTTTTTTTTTTTTTCACTTTAATCCCTGAAATCAACTATAGGTTCTATTCCGTGTAAATTTGTCCATGAAGCAGGACATTCAGTCACGTTACTACCACGACAAATCTTTGCGTTGCCACTGCACTGCTGTCATGTTCATGTTGGCATGTGCAAACACTTGTAAACAGTAATTATTTGCAGGGATGGATTACTGCACGGGCCTACTGGGCCCAGGCCCAGGGGTCCAAGGGGTCAGGGGGCCCTGAAGCTCAAGCCTTTGCATGGAATCATTGCCTCAATATCAACAAATCAGGATGTAGGCTATGAATCTGATTGAATTTAGTATTGGCCATCCCCAAAATGCACCAGAATACAGGAAATCACATCAAACAAATTAAAACATTTCTGGGGGAGGACCCCCAAAACCCCCTCCCACATATACGACAATTAGTGGGGGGCCCTTAATACATCTGGGCCCAGGGGACCGAAAATTCATAATCCGCCCATGATTATTTGAGGTTTAATCTTACATTTAATATTATTTATTATATCCGAATGGGTGCGATGTAGGTATTACATTTCATCTGAAGTGGTATTAAAAAGGTCTTAAAAAGTCTTAAATTTAGGTCTGACAATTCTGGGGGTACCCTGATTCTGATCACAGCTGAGCACATTGATATTTATATTTATTTGTGTAAGTGGTGTTTACCTGTATGTTTACCTGGCTGCAAGACAAGTTTCCCTTAGGCGACAATAAACTGAAACTGAACTGGAACTGAACTGATGAGATGTTATGTAGGCTTTCCAACTAGTACATAAGCACACAACTGCAACAAACAACAACAATGGCTGAATTTGTAAAAGCCAGGACATATGATAATATTATATAGCATAATTTGATGTGGTGTAACGTCTAGGATTGCAGCCAAAGCCACTCTGCTCTAGCCTGGAAATTCCAGACCCTGGTAATCTAGAAAGATGGCCACGAATAATGTAATGGCCCAACTCGAGGGGCGGCACCAAGCGTGCATTTGAAAATCTCACTGCACGCAAAACGACCAATGTTTACTGACTGATTCCGGACTTTGACGCAATTGGATAACACTACGACTGTCATCTGTTTAGCTCGCCTTTGGCCCGCCTATATCAGATACACCGATGTGATTGGCTCCCCGTGATACAAGTGGCAAAAGTAACGTGCATCATTACTCATTGCCAGAGTGTCTTGCAGAGACAATTAAAATTTTGCTCTTGCGAGAACTCTGGAGTTTCCAGGGTAACTGTCTGTCAGGATCTGTGGGGTATACTACGAATCTCGGTTAGTGGGTTAGCGAGGTATGTTGCGCTCAAAGCCAGGGTATGCTATGATACGAAAGTGGATCTGTTTTAGTGTCGCTATATCACCATGGTATCTTATGCTGTCAACCAAACCTGGTCGGGAGGAGGTTATGTGCTAAGTTATAGCTCAAATCGTGTAATCTACCGCACACTGACCAATCAATTGTCTTAAAAACGAAGTTATCTCACGTGTAGGATTCTGTCATATATCTTACAGGTGGAGCTCCGCCTCTACTAACATTTTGGATGTCGAATGCGCTTTAATAGTGCTGTGCATGCCAATATCCCACTATGGACGTGCATACAACAGCTGATGACAATTGATTGATTTGATGTTATAGGTTAGACACAAAATGACCGCAGTGTAGATTAAGCTATCGCTCATGAATGCGGAAGTAATTTGTAAATAGAGGCGGTCTTGTGCGTCTCCACGTTTCACGATTGGCCAACGTCATCCCAACACTGAGAACGCGCACAGATCTGAGCTGAAAGCCTAGTTTGAGAAATATATCACATAACTTCTATCGTAGTATCACTTAACGTATACCCCTGAGTCAAGGCTTTGTGAAGCCTCGATATGTCTACATAGCCTAGATATGTCTAACGTGCTTCGTAGTATACCCCACTGGCCTGGACTATTGACTTTGTGCCACCCTGGTGGCCATTCTGTGTATTGTTTTTTGTCATGTGCTCTGTGTTTACCTGTCTGCTGTCATGTGACTGTCTCCACCCCTTTTCCTTTATTTGGTCTGTGCTTCCTGTCTTGTTAGTTTTCCCTCCGTTTCTGCATCCACACCTGTTCCCCGTTATTGTCTCGTTGGTTTTGTCCAGTCCTCTGTCTTTCTGTTAATTGGTCTGTGTATTTCTACCCCCCTGTTTCTCTGTCCTTTGTTGGATCGTCCTGTATGTAAGTTAGTTTGTAAATGTCAAGTTTGTAGTTCATTAAAGTGTGCTTTCTGTTAGAAAGAGTCTTGCATGTGGGTCCTATCTTCGTAACTCTGCTCACAGTGGTTCTCAACCTTTTTTTTAGTGATGTACCCCCTGTGAAATATTTTTTCAGCCAAGTACCCCCTAACCAGCGCAAAGCATTTTTAGTTGAGAAAAAAAGACTTAAAACAGAGCACTGTGCCATCAGTGTCTAATTTATTAAACTTTGGAACTGATAAACACATACACATACAACTTATATTTTCCTGAAATATTTATTAGGTATTTTGGCATGGATTCTACTTTTTAAATATATTTATATTTTAACCCTTACTAGGCTGCCCTGTTTTTAGGGCATTTTCACTACCTTTATTCATAAGGATTTATTCTGGTCATTGTAAGTGCCACACACACATATTATATATTGGGGTTTTTTTTCCAGCAGAGTCTAGGCTATCCAGATCTGCCATAATTTCATGTATTAGTACTAGCATTGATTTTATTTTGAATTTTAAAGATTCTCTGGGGCTAAGCAATTTACAGACGTATGTGTGAGCCTTACAGAAATAAATGCCATTTTTTTTTATTTAGTGATTTAAAATGACCTTTCTGCGCTCCATATCTGTAACACAAAGGTGTTTCTTTGTTGAACAAATTGGGATTCAATGTGAGCCTTGAATTGGATGCCATGCAGGAATTTTGCTAGGATCTCAAAACTGGATTATGAACATTCTTTGCCATAAAGAAACGCACAATAGCGTTGGATTATAAACATGCTTTGCCACAAAAATAGACAAAAACGTGAGGTAAGTCCAGCTATATGAAATTATTATTTTGCGGTCACTTCGTCTGTTTTATAACCCAGAAGGATGTACTTGGTATCAAATGATAGCCCTGTGTCTCCTCTTTCATCTGATATGCTTGCCATATCTATGCGATCATGGGTTTGCGAGTAATTCAAACGAGAGTAATGGGTGCGCAGGTGAACGCAGAGAAGTATAGACTGTAAATATGATGCAATTTGATTTAATTTCATGATTTGTTTTAATCTTCATACTTTATCGTACAGACAAGTGTGTGGTCTCATTGGAAAGCCCCAGTTCTGCTCTGTCACGCAATAAAGGCTTCTCGCTGCTATGAACAGAGGGGCAATGTAACAGAGAAGAAAGGGTGTGTTTTTTGACGCACTTTGCTGGGTGCTGCCCCCACCTCTCATCACACACAGTAAACTAATAGAAGCCACTCTGAACACTCTGAAAGAGGAGCCGTTGGGAGTTTTGGATCAGGATCCTCTCCCTCGTCCACACCTGCCCCAGTCTAGAGGAGGTCAGGTTACTGACCTTCATGTTGTGTAAAAACCTGTCATCAGTCTTTAGCTGATGAGGTGTGTCTCATTCAACAGGTTTGAAGCTGCTGTCACTGATACGAGTTTAAAGAAGGAAGAAGGTTTGTTGCTGGAGGAGGGGATCTGCTTACTGCAGGAAGCACAGAGGCGCCCAGACTGCACCATCACACTTACAGGGTAATTTTACACAGTTCAGTTGCTGGTTGCTTGTGAATGGACCCACACATCACTGGTATATTAAAGAAATAGAAAAGCCTCATATCAAAGGGCCTCTGCATATGAAATGGGATTCTATTGTTATTTGGGGACATCACAGATAAGGAGCTGGACTAGCATGTAGTAGTCTGCAAAGTTGTGGGATCTATTCCAAAGTCCTTTTAGGCAAGTCCCTCCACTCGGCGGCCATATGGCAATGCTTTTAGGGCACTCATCGGGCATCTATTTCGGCACAAATGCACGTGCGCAAGGCTTCACGACACCAATCTTGCTCCAGCGGCGAGATCACAACACATGATTGGCACGCTGTCTTTACAACACACCACATTATTGGCTCAATATATTCACAACACATCGCTCAATGTATTCACATGTTGACGTTTTGCCGTGGAAGGGGTGGGATATGTGTAGACAACGGACATATTGGCGTTACAAACTAACCCTATGCATTTCTATGGAGGATTTTTTGAGTGCTGTGTCTCCTCATTAGAAAGTCTCTGTCTATTCCCAGCTTCCATCGTTGTGTACTTGAGCAAAGCACTAAACCCCGAGCTGTAAGTAGGGATGTGACGCTCGAAGCTGACGTTTCGAAACAGTGTCGAGCTTTCGAAACGCAAGTGTTTCGAAGTGTGGTTCAAAACGCCCATGTCACGTGAGGCTTCGTGGTGTTTCAATTTGGTTTGGACAGGTGGCACACTTACCGCGCGAGCCAATTACCCGAGTAAACACATCGAAATTACAAAGTCCCAGAATGCTTAAAAGTCATTCAAATACATCCTATCTTTGTGGGTCTTTTGTGAGGAGAGAGATTTTGAGAGATATAGCGACATATAGCGATTGATAGTGCATTCTTGTGATTGGTAGGTTGGTGATATAGATTAATTGACAGGCTAGAGACGATAGTGACAGTGACAGTGAGCGATAGTTTAGATAGATATAGTCTAGTGACCCTTTGAAATACTGGCAGGAGAGGAGAGTGGTTTATCCAAACCTAAGTGTGATGGCAAACAAATATTTGTGCATGCCAGCAACAAGTGTGCCTTGTGAAATAATTTTTTCCAAGGCTGGGGAGGTTTATTCAAAAACAAGAAACAGATTAAATGCCAAGACGGCAGAACAACTGTTATTCCTAAATAAAAAATTATGTTGACATACAAAAAATGTGTTTAGTTTTCCCATGTTGAACCTGATTAGTCTAACCTGCTTCATTCATGTATCCTTTATTTCCCTATAACATGTTCCCAAAAAAAACCCTGGGCCATAAGCATAGCCTACATTTTAAAACCATTGTAGCATTTTCCTCTCCAGCATATTCCAAAGGATAATGTACTATGAAACTGAAATAACAAAACATCTGTAACTGGCAGATATAAAAATGTTCTAGTTACTGAAGGCATATAATAGTCTGAACTTTTTAAGCACCAGCAGGGAGTCAAACACCGGCCGCTCCGGCCGAATGCAAGTGTGTTAACCACTGAACCATGGCTGTGGACGTAATCTTGCGTTCCATGTTGGCTATTTATATTCTTCGTCTGAAGCAGTTGTGCTTCACGATCAAAATGTGATGTTAGCAAAACTGGCCACTAGATGTCACCATGGAGTTACGTGTGTCGGACTGTTTCGAAACCTCGACACATTCCGGCGCAATTGCGTCGAACGTTTCGTTGTTTCACAAGCCTCGTTCTGCCCATCCCTAGCTGTAAGTCGCCTTTGTCAGGGTTATGCAGGCAGACCCAAGTGTAAGACACCTCCAGGCAGAAATTAGAAAAACAAACTTTATTGACCGATAAAACTCACCAACGGACAGGACTACAACAGGGTGAACAGAGAGACAATCCGACAAGGAACAGAGAAACAGGAGGGTAGAAATACACAGACTAATTAACAGAAAGACAGAGGACTGGACGAGACCAACAAGACAATAACAGGAAACAGGTGAGGAAGCAGAAACGGAGGGAAAACTAACAACACAGGAAGCTCAGACCAAATAAGGAGGTTGGGCGGAGACAAAGACAGATGACAGGCAGGTAAACACAAAGCACATGACAGAAAACAATACACAGAATGGCCACCAGGGTGGCACAATGTCAAGAGTCCAGGCCAGACAGGCCCTTGGAATTGTAATTTTTGCTAAATGAATAAATGGCAATGTATTAATGAACCATAGATATGCATATATGCTGCATCATGTATTGGGATACATGCTATTCTAAAGCACAGGGGCAGCCGGTAGGGTTGCCGGTTCGAAACCCAACCAGTAGGCGTGGCTGAAGTGCCCTTGCGCAAGGTACCTAACCCCTCACTGCTCCCCGAGCGCCGCTGTTGTTGCAGGTAGCTCACTGCGCCGGGATTAGTGTGTGCTTCACCTCACTGCGTGCTGAGTGTTTCACTAATTCACGAATTGGGAAAAATGCAGAGACCAAATTTCCCTCACGGGATCAAAAGAGTATATATACTTACTTACTTATACTCAGGGCTTAATTTGAGCGGGAACACGCCGGAACATGTTCCGGCACCTCCGACGTTGGATCCGGAACGTTTTTTTATTGGATCCGTCAACTCTTACGTCAATATAAAAAATAAATCGCCTAAACGAAAAATAAATAAATTACTGTTTGTGTAGTGTTCAATGTTAATATCTTTCTTATTAGTCTTTAGAAATAGGGGAAAGACCAAACAGGATACAACAAGCTAATCGAGTGCTAGTGCTTTATCCACAATATTGGCCACAGGAGGGTGACGCGCTGTTCGGGGAGAGAGAAGTTGAGATGCTCTGCCAGCAGTTTTGCATCGATAGCCCGCGGAATGTCATCAGGGCTTTCAGGGAATACCACCTCTACCATCTCCTCCCCATTTGCCTTGTCGGCCCGCCGCTTGCCCGGTTCAACCCCCTTCCTTACGTGAGGTCATGGTAAAGGACATAGGTGTAAAGAAAGAAGCAGGGTAATGGAGGCCGGGGGTCTGGATGCTGTATGGGCCATTTTGGACAAGTAGGCCTAGGCTACAGTAGGAAGAAATTGCGCTTCCACGCTGTATCTAGTTGATCATTGATTAGGCCTACTGGGTGTGGGTGGTCATGATTGCAATATATAGCATACTTTAGCGCCGAGGCTATTAGCCCCTTGTTGGACTGTTTTGTTGGTTCCCCTGTATCTCCTGTTTTCCCGGTCTGTGTCAAGGGGGCAGGCGAATTCCCGGAAGTAGAAGAATCGACGTAGGCTGGAGGGACCACCTCTCTGCTAACTCCCATAGAAGTCCATTCATTGTAAGATTTTTTTGAAATACCATAACTTCATATAACATATATCCTGTGCCGATATTGTAGCTTCTGTGTAATCCACATAAACACTACAAAGGCAAAACAGACTCCACTAGCTCGTCCGTAACGTTGGTTACCCGTAAGAAGAACGGTTAGCTTGTTCGGTTGGAGGGAAGCTAGCTTTGGCGTAATCTCTCTTTCGCGCCGTAGGGAGATAACCGTATTGTTTGGATAAGAAGCTCAGTCCACCTTGTCTATGACGGTAACTCATAAGCAAAACCTAGCATACACGACCGTATGTTAAGGTAAAGCATTACACAGAGGGAACCTAATAATAATAAAAAAGTAAACATAATTTTTAAAAAAAGGGCACTAATCATTTCAGAGGTTTTCGATGGATTGACCGTAGGTCGGAAAAGTGGAAAAAAGATTAGCTTCAAGGCTATAACTTTGTTTTGTTTTAGCATGACTGTTTTTGAAGATGATCATGTAGGCTATGGTAGCTTCAACATTAACTCGACTTGGTGAGGATGATATTAATAATAATACATAAATAAATGTTTAACTTTGATGACTTTGAAGGCGAAGGAAGTGTAAGAAGAATTTCTGTGTATCTATCATATGAGTTACAAGATTCAGTTCGATGGCTAACGTCACGAAGTTAAGTGTGAGTCTGCGCAGTACTGGGGGGACCAACTGAAAAATCGTTCTATTTGACTCAGTGCCCTCCCATTGAAAACGACGGAGTCTGTTCGTCCATTTCTTTTACTGTCTATGGTCTGTGTGCGCGCTTGTGTGCGCGCGTGAGTGTTTGTGTCTCCCGCTCCCTCTCTGTGTCATATTATGTGTCAGTTTCGATGTGTTTTGATTGGGGGGAGGTGTCCGGGGGGGAATAGGGGTTCAGATAGGTATTCAGATGTGTCAATCAGAAATTATTAATCATTCCACGCTGTATCTAGTTGATTATTGATTACTGGGTTTTCATAATTGCAATATATAGCATACTATAGCCCATATGTTTTTATTTCGGCCTATGCGTAGAATGTTTGTCTAGTTTTTTCCGATAATTTGATAATGGATAATTGCTGTTTTTTTTATTTTAATTTTTTACATTTTACACCCATGAAGTGCAGTGTTGCAAGTTCTGAAGTTAATAAACATTGCCCTGGTGTACACACCGCGTTGTTTAGTTTTTTTTAGTCAGAGCTATGTACGCAGGTTTTTTTTGTTGTTGGTCCGTAACCTCAAATCCCCGTTTTGAGTCGCCGGATCCACCCCCCCTATGCGCTCCAGCACCTCCCACTTTACAAATTAAGCACTGCTTACACTTATACATACTCATACTTATACTTATTAATACTTATTAATACTTACTTACTTATACTTATACATACTCATAAATCATTTAAATTCTCGGTGAAACACACACAGCTTTTCAAATTACTTCTCTACTCCATCCATTTTCAATGATACTCACAAACCCACTCTCATTCGGTGGTAAACACTACACTCTAGTGGTCATACTGAGGTACTGCATGTAAAACTATGAGAATGGCATCAGTCACACTGCCAATGATAAAAATGAAAAGATGCACAAAGCATATAATTCACTGGGCGATATTGGCTACCTGCATAAAGGGTCAGCCAACACAAAGTGTTGGGCAGACAGGGCATGTTATGTGGTCTGCATGAACATGGTGCTCTTCCAAGAGTACCTCCTGTCTTAGCACTGCTAACAGCTGGACATGCTTTATCTAGCTCTTACCTCACTCACACAGGATCTGACACACTGCACATTTGGTTCCGCTGTGTGCTTCACCTGACTCACTGTTCTGATTGGTTCCGCTGTGTGCTTCACCTGACTCACTGTTCTGATTGGTTCCGCTGTGTGCTTCACCTGACTCACTGTTCTGATTGGTTCCGCTGTGTGCTTCACCTGACTCACTGTTCTGATTGGTTCCGCTGTGTGCTTCACCTGACTCACTGTTCTGATTGGCAGGATGGGTGTACGGAAGGGGGCTGATAGAGCTGAGAGTCTCTGTTCTGTTCTCGAGATGCAAAGAGAGGAGGAGGTTGTCTGGTGAGTCACTTTCACTTTCTCATTAAGCTACATTCTAATTCATTACGGCAGTGGCTCAGGAGGTAGAAGAGTCGTCTGGAGGGCTGCTGGTTTGAACCCGACTCCTCCATGTTGAAGTGTCCTTGACCAAGACATGTGAGGCATGAAATTGTAAAGTGCTTTGGACAAAAGCTCTATACAAATGCAGTCCATTAACCATGCACTTACCATTTGAGTACTGACTGCCCACTACTGCTTTACTACTGTTTTACTAATGTACACAGCCTAATGTTTTTCACTACTGTTTTACTGCTACACTGTTTTTCATGCTATATTAGCACACATGATCAATGGCTGCGGTCAGGCTTCTGCTACAATACTGAATGAATGAATGGCTATAACCCTATTACCTCAGCCTGTTCTTGCACTGAAATAGTTTTTTACTCTACCTTGTCTACATTATACTTTACTCTCCTATTTGTCCATATTATTTATGCTGGTCTCTAGACCTTACTCTTGCACTGTTGCACTGTTGGACTAATGTTGGACTACTTTTTGCACCTTCACCATGACACTCACTCTCTTGAGCACCTTGCCATGCACACAAAACTAAAGGACTATGGTTGGACTACTTTTTGCACCTTCACCATGACACTCACTCCCTTTAGCACCGTACCAGTCCCGGCCCTGTCACTACAAGCGTCTTATGCTTGATCACCCTCAAGCACACTGGACTTTCTTAATTTAATTTATATAGTGTATTTAGTATTTAGTTTTGTTAGTTTTCTTATCTTTCTTATCTTGTACTGTCTTTATTGTACAGTGGAGTTTAGTTATATGTTTATACTTATACTTATGTTTACCATTTCTGCTGTAAGTGCATGTTGTGTGTGATGTCTGTATGCTACTGAGACCCTTGAATTTCCCCATGGGGATCAATAAAGTATCTATCTATCTATCTATCTATCTATCTATCTAACCAGTGACTTGACTTGACTTGATGCATTTACCATTTACCACTTCCCATTTACCACTTCCCAAATAACAACTATGCTGGAAAGTGCATTATAAGTTTGAACTAAAGGAAATGTGTTCTATGTGGTAATGTGTATGGTGTGTGCAGAGCCATTTCAACAGGAGAACATTCATTATCAAAACACTTCCAGTGTTGAAACTGGCTGCAGTTCACCTTGAGGGCCCTGAGAGAACTCAGAATGAATGGAAGCCTATGAAGCTTCATTGACCAATCAGCATCCATTAGCAGAATTCTATCGTGTTAAGGGCAAAACCAGCCCACTCTGTAAGATGCCAAAAGGATATGGGTATTTGTTTCACTTTTGATGGATAAGCCATACTGTACTTGTGAAAACTATGATAAAATATGTTTTTTGTTGGTGATAAGCAAGTGAAAAAAAAATAATTTAGCCGTCTAGCCTGCAACTGCAACCTATTTGGATACAATGGAGGGAGTGAACAGGCTCTCCGTAAACAGGCTCTGGTGTGAGCATGGAAATGGTCAGTCTTATATTCCTTCTCTTCTCTGGGTTTCAGGCTGTGGATTGCCCAGTATGGAGATTCCTCCCCTGAATCTGAAGCCTCTTCACTGGGTCTAGCTCTGCTGTTCTCCTCACAGGTCTCTGAGAAAGTACTGAGGAAGATCCTCCACAGGTTCCATCAGCTGAGACATTTCACAGACACGTGAGAATTTTATTTTTATGGTTTTGATCACATTAGGCTTTGTGTAGGAATAAGAAGCTGGTTTTGTGTTTAATTTAATTTCTAAGAATGGTGCGTGTTTGTGTGTGTGTGCGTGTGTGTGTGTGTGTGTATTTTTATGCTTTCAACATTTTGACATTTGAAAAACTAATCTCACTGTTTATTCATTAGTTGCTTTCTACATTCACTCCTCATGCTCCTGACTTCATTCTCAAACCCAAAGTCAGCCAACTAGACCAATCTGAGTGTGTGTGTGTGTGTGTGTGTGTGTGTGCGTGTGTGTGTGTAGGAGTCTAGAGTATAGTGAGTGTGTGAATGCTCTGTTCTCCTGGCTGGCCTCTCTGCCTGATCTGAAGAGGCTGGAACTTGTTGTGAGCTGTCTGACTGAGATCTGGGCCACCAGGATTCTGAAACTCATCCACACCTGCCCCAGTCTAAAGAACGTAAGGTAAGAGACACCTTTTATAAGAATCTTACTGACCAATAACAGGAAACTGGGAGGTTAGGTGAATAGGTGAGATCTGAACACAAAAACACACTCACATGAAAATGAATAATGAGAGTGCCCTGCCCTACAAATACTATAGACCATACCTTTCAACCCTCCCGTTGTTTTCTGGGTTTCTCACGTAGGCTATTTTAACTTTTTCCCCTGCTGTCTTCCTGTTTTAATATTTTCCGGTAAAGTATCCCGTATTTTAATACTCTCATAACTGTTCCCTACTGTTGTCCTCTGTTCACCTCGCCCTACCACCGGTCCGAGTCCACCTCGGTTGTCAACCGTCCAACCTACTGTTGTCCTGTTGCTACACCCTTGCCCTTCTGGCAAAACGGATGTCATCAAAGCATTGTTTTGCTTGCTTGAAGGCGAACTTAGAGAAATGTTATCCTATTTCAGATAACGCTGTGGTTGTTGAAAGATCCCGAGTAGCTTCACACTTTGTTTAGTTAATGCAGCAGTTTTGTAGTCTGAATTCTTGTTGTCAGCAGAGAGATAGCAACAGAAAGGTAAATGTTGAAAGTTTTCTGTATTTTGGGTGAGAAACTCTGGAAATCTGCCTTAATTTCAATGCTCCATGTTGATGGCTATGCTGTTGATACAATCTGAACAAATTGATGAGATGATGTTATGTAGGCATTTGTAGACACCGGGACATCCACATACTCCAGTATAGGGAAAAAAGGAAAAAATGGAAAATGCAAGGGTCTAGGCAGAGTCCAGTGTACACAAAGCTATACAAGAACACAAGTGTGTGGTGTGGGGGTGGGGGGGGGCACTTTCTCATTCTCTCAGTGTTGGCCTTCAGGGAGCCAAACTGTTTTCCAGACTGTAGCAGTGTAAACAGTCCGTTGTTGGGGTGACTGGGGTTGTTTATGATCTTCCTGCTTCTGGTCTGGCACTGCTTGATGTAAGTAGATTGCAGGTCAGATAGCTCAGTGCAGGTGATGCTCTATTCAGTGCAGATATTCTCTATCCACTATCACTCTCATCATAATGTGATGTGGGGTCATGTCTAGGATTGCAGCCAAAGCCATGAAGCCACCAGCCTTCACCTCCACAGTCATGTAGCAGTTATCAACGTTCAGGATGTAAAATGAGTTTAAACACTTTCGAGACTAGTGTAATGATGATGTCAGACATGTGTGATTTGGTGAGCTCCTGTGATGTTGGTGTTTGTCCATCACTGGATTTGTTTTGGGGTGAGGAGTGCTGCCCCCACCTCTCATCACACACAGTAAACTAATAGAAGCCACTCTGAACACTCTGAAAGAGGCACCGTTGGGAGTTTTGGATCAGGATCCTCTCCCTTGTCCACGCCTGCCCCAGTCTAGAGGAGTTCCGGTTATTGACCTTCATGCTGTGTAAACCCTTTGATCAGTCTGAGTCTTTATCTGATGAGGTGTGTCTCATTCAACAGGTTTATGGCCACTGTCTTGGATGGGAGTGGTAAGCAGGAAGATGGTTTGTTGCTGGAGGAGGGGATCTGCTTACTGCATTCTATTGTTATTTGGGGAAATCACATCTAAGGAGCTGGACTAGCAAAGTTGTGGGATCTATTCACAGCTTCCACCGTTGTGTCCTTGAGTAATGCACTAAACTCCAAGCTGTACTGTAAGTCGCCTTGGAATCGAAAACTCTGCTAAATGAATACATTTCAATGTATGAATTAATCATATATATGCAGATATGGATGCTACATCATATATTGGGATACATGTTATTCTAAAGAGGCCAACTATTAAAAATCATTTCAATTCTCTGTGAAACACACACAGCTTTTGAAATTACTTCCCTACTCCATCCATTTTCAATGACATTCACAAACCCACTCTCATTCAGTGGTAAACACTACACTCTAGTGGTCATACTGAGGTACTGCATGTAAAACTATGAGAATGGCATAATGGGCTAGTCACATGGCCAAACCTGCCAATGATAAAATAAAAAATATGCACACAGCATATAATTCACTGGGCGATATTGGCTACCTGCATAAAGGGTCAGCAAACACAAAGTGTTGGGCAGACAGGGCATGTTATGTGGTCTGCATGAACATGGTGCTCTTCCAAGAGTACCTCTTCTCTTAGCACTGCTAACAGCTGGACATGCTTTATCTAGCTCTTACTCACTGCCCTCTTCCCTATCCTGACTATCTCTTAGCACTGCTAACAGCTGGACATGCTTTATCTAGCTCCCTCCATCTCCCTCCCCTGACCTCTCCTGGACTGTTATTCTAGTCTGACTTGTCTAATCTGACTTCTATATCTGACATTATTTGGTGTCACTGATTTAGCCACACTAAGCTACTTTAACGTTATAGAACTGCATGGAAATAACCACAAAGATTTCATCTGTCATCGACAAATGTTGTAACAATTATTGACTGTTTGGCTAATGTTAAATTAATTTAAGTTAACGTCACATTACTATGCTGGCAAACTAAATATAATATTTACATAATCCTGTAAACAGAGAGGCTAATGTTACTGGGTAACATGTTATGGTAACTAACCTATAGGGTTATAGGTTTATTGCTGCACTAACAATATCCTAGTGACATTGTACCTTTACTGCACCTTTAATTTGTACCTTTGTTGCATCTTGCAAGTGGCTTTGAATCGGACTTGTGACCGAAGGGGTGGCAGGTTCAATCCCTGACTGGTAGGAAAAATGTTGGAGGGGGGAGTGATTGAACAGCACGCTCCCACATCCACATCAACTGATGAGGTGCATTTGAGCACCTAACCCCCAACTGCTCCCTGGATTAAGCCCAGAGCTGCCCACTGCTCCGGATGTATATGTGTGTTCCTAGCTCACTGCTTGTGTGTGTGTGTGTGTGTGTGTGTGTGTGTGTGTGTGTGTGTGTTATTCTCTTCCCACAGGAAGCGCTGCTGTAAAGCCACTGAGCCGTGCACTGAGTTTAAGGACACGATCCTCAGCTGTAATGAACTGTGGGAGATTACAATGGGGAGAGAGGAAGAGGAGGACAGAGAGGAAGATGAGGAAGAGAGAGAGGAAGAGGAAGGTGAAGAGGACAGAGAGGAAGAGGAAGAGATGACAGCAGAAGAGCAGCACAACCAGCAGCAGAAGAAGAAGAAGAGGAGGAAGAAGAAAGATTGTGTTTTGATGTGATCTGTCCTCCTAGCACCATCAGCAGCAGTGATCAGCCCTGACAGCACAAGACTCCATACTGCTCTGTGCTGGTGTCAGTAATCAGCCCTGTCAGCACAAGACTCCATACTGCTCTGTGCTGGTGTCAGTAATCAGCCCTGACAGCACAAGACTCCATACTGCTCTGTGCTGGTGTCAGTAATCAGCCCTGTCAGCACAAGACTCCATACTGCTCTGTGCTGGTGTCAGTAATCAGCCCTGTCAGCACAAGACTCCATACTGCTCTGTGCTGGTGTCAGTAATCAGCCCTGACAGCACAAGACTCCATACTGCTCTGTGCTGGTGTCAGTAATCAGCCCTGACAGCACAAGACTCCATACTGCTCTGTGCTGGTGTCAGTAATCAGCCCTGACAGCACAAGACTCCATACTGCTCTGTGCTGGTGTCAGTAATCAGCCCTGACAGCACAAGACTCCATACTGCTCTGTGCTGGTGTCAGTAATCAGCCCTGACAGCACAAGACTCCATAATGCTCTGTGCTGGTGTCAGTAATCAGCCCTGACAGCACAAGACTCCATACTGCTCTGTGCTGGTGTCAGTAATCAGCCCTGACAGCACAAGACTCCATACTGCTCTGTGCTGGTGGCGTTGTGGTCAGATGAGCCGACATTGTTTTTATGAGAACTACAGATGAATCACCTAGATGTACCGCAGAGCGGTACAAAATATGACCGCCGCCCAGTCCAGCACATCTTTTCCACAAAAATAAAGCACGCTGAAAGGCCTATATGATTCTAACTGTCTCACTAAATTGCATTATCCACACTCAATTCTCACTGATATCTGCTAGACAACAAGTACCAAAACATGATTAGTTCATAGATTTCACATGTAAAATTAATTTATACAACCCCACCTCCATCTTGCCTGTTCATAATTCTGAGAAATTCTTGAATTGTGTGCATGTACAGTACATGTTTATGTTATGTATGTGGGTGTGTGTGTGTGTGTGTGTGTGTGTGTGTGTGTGCGTGCTTGTGTGTGTGCCTGCGTATGTGCCTGTGCATGCAAGCGTACATATGTCTACTGTGTGAGTATGTGTCATACGCATGATTACTGTGAATGTATGTGTGTGTGTGTGTATCTGTTTGTGCACATGTGTGCACATGAAATGGGTTAACATGACCCCCGGAGGCAAACATCCGGAAAAAAATGGTCATCCTAGTCCCTACAGTTCTCAAGATATTCACAGAGAACTGTGTCTGCCCTACCCTCCTTTCTGGGGGTCCAGTCCAGTGGGGGGGCTACAGAAAAAAACGAAAAACGAGGGTTCCATGCTATCCATATGGGGTTACATGCCCACCAAGTTTTGTGTACCCCGGTCTTTCAGTGTCCCGGGAATCCCTGTTGGTGTACGTCACTAAATGTACACATACATTATTTTATTGTAAGGCCCCCCATGAACGAAAGTACACAAAACTTGGCATGCATTCGGAGGGTGTCATAATGATCCTACACTTTTAATTTCGTGCAGTTTTGACCTTGTCAGCCAGAGATATTGTGATGAAAACGCCTAATTTTTTGCTTTTTAATTTTTAACTAGGTGGCGCTATACATGAAATAAGTGGTAATGGGATGGGTTGACATGCCCCCTTAAGACCAACATACATAAAAAAGGTGGACCTCCTAGGCCCTACGGTTCTCGAGATATTCACAGAAAACTGTCTCCGGCCACCTACAGGCCAGTTGGTGTATAGTAACATAAATTAATTTATTGTGTGGCCCCCCATGAACGGAATTCCACGAAACTTGGCGTGCATACAGAGGGTGTCATAATGATCCTACACTTCCAATTTCGTGCAGTTTTGACTATGTTAGGTCACAGATACCTGCGATTACAACACCTCATTTTTACTTTTTTGTGTTTAACTAGGTGGCGCTATACATGAAATGAGTGGTTATGGAATGGGTTGACATGGCCCCTTGAGATCAACATACAAAAAAAAATGGTCCTCCTAAACCCTACGGTTCTCGAGATATTCACAGAAAACTGTGTCTGCCCTACCCTCCTTTCGGGGTGTCCAGTCCAGCGGGGGGGCTACAGATCAAAACGAAAAACGATGGTTCCATGCTATCCATGTGGGGTTACATGCCCACCAAGTTTCGTGTACCCCGGTCTTTCAGTGTCCCGGGAATCATTGACGGAAATTTGGGCATGCGAAAAAAAATAAAAAAAATAAAAAATCTGACTAAACCTATATGACCGCAGCTTCGCTGCGCGGCGGTCATAATAAGAGTTCAAGAGAATAAGTGTTTTGATTTGATTTGATTTGCTGCCCCGACCCGGGTTTTCATTTGATTGGTCTCCTTGACACAGTCAGCACTGACAGGACCAGACACTGTAAGACAACACACACACACACACACCATATGGATGAAATCTAGGGACACACACACCATATTGATGAAATCTAGGGACACACACACCATATTGATGAAATCTAGGGACACACACACCTTATTGATGAAATCTAGGGACACACACAACACAACACACACCATGTGGATGAGATCTTAGGGACACACACACCATGTGGATGAGATCTTAGGGACACACACACCATGTGGATGAGATCTTAGGGACACACACAACACAACACACACACACACAGCATGTGGATGAGATGACACATTTTCAAGGGTGGAAACTAATATTGATTTTGTATCTTGCAAATCGGCTCTCATATCCAGAGCTGTCCTATAGGAGTACAGGTCCATGTACAGTTCTCATATCCAGAGCTGTCCTATAGGAGTACAGGTCCATGTACAGTTCTCATATCCAGAGCTGTCCTATAGGAGTACAGGTCCACATACAGTTGTCATATCCAGAGCTGTTCTATAGGAG
This sequence comes from Alosa pseudoharengus, assembly GCF_046254945.1. Lineage (NCBI taxonomy): Eukaryota > Metazoa > Chordata > Actinopteri > Clupeiformes > Clupeidae > Alosa > Alosa pseudoharengus. Next base: position 3,678,238 of record NW_027468680.1, read on the forward strand.
TACAGGTCCATGTACAGTTCTCATATTCAGAGCTGTTCTATAGGAGTACAGGTCCACATACAATTCTCATATCCAGAGCTGTTCTATAGGAGTACAGGTCCACATACAGTTCTCATATCCAGAGCTGTTCTACAGGAGTACAGGTCCACATACAGTTCTCATATCCAGAGCTGTTCTATAGGAGTATAGGTCCACGTACAGTTCCATGCAGGTTTCCTGTTTACCTCCACTAGTGTGCTGATCTAAAGCTCGAAATGGGACACCAGTCATCTATTTACAATCCATGTATTGTTTATAATTATAATATTTTGTTGATTTTCCATAGCCTGGCTAGCGCCACCATTTCTCAATGAGACGTGGTCTGGGAACCAAACATTCATTTTCTAGTATTTGAAAAAAATTCCCAGATCCGTTTATTGGGTGCCACGGATGTCTATCAAATGCGTCTGTGCATAGCTCATCATCGTCTTGCTTTCCCCTTTGTTCTGTGATTGGTCTCCTATCTCAGGCGAAAATTTGCTCCATGGTCTCCAGGCTGCCTTAGCAGCGTGAATCAAATCGCGCGCAAGGCAGCATGGGAACACCCAGGCTGATTTTTCTGACATCTGATTGTGTTCACCACTGCAGTCCACATGTTCAAGTTCAAGTAGTCTATTGTCATGTACTCATAAAAGCAATTATAGGTAATGAAATTCCTTCCTAAATAAATAGTAGTAATTAAAAAGGTATATTTTGTGTGTGTGTGGGGGGGGGGGGGGGGATGAAATGGGAGATGATCAGAATCAGAATCAGCTTTATTGGCCAGGTTTGCGTAAAAAAATAAGGAATTTGACTCCGGTTAATATTTGCTCTCAAAGTACAACACACTTAACATATAAGAATAAAAACAGAAATATAAAATAAGCAGCAACATTCTCTTAAAGGTGCAGTCAAGGATTTTATGGAAATGATGATCGCAACAGTTAAATATAACTTTATTGGTGTCCTCTATTCAACAGTGACATGGTCGTAACGTGTCAACTTCAAACAGTTTATGTTACAACTTGCTTGCACTTCGCGTCGTTGGAATTTTCAGTGTGAACACCCTCATACACTCAAACTAGGTATTGTAAGTGCAGAAGTACTCACTCAAACTACTGTAGGTATTGTAAGTGCAGAAGTAGGCCATTTGAGACACAGTGTTAGTGTTGTGGCAGGTAGGGCAGCCTCAGCTCCTTCCTCACTTGCAGGGGTGCCACTGACACATACAGTGAAAGCAGACAGGAAATGTATCTCTATGCAACTGACTGGGCGCCAGTTGAGGGTCTTCATGTGCAGAATAGCAACGTCTCTGGACAGAGAGAGACCTGCAATACCCTGCTGCTGAGGTGCACACAAACCAGCCCAGAGAAAGATGACAGCAGGCTTGTGCAGAATTCAGAATTGAATTTAGAATGACTCCTAAATTCCAATTCAATTCTTGAATTTGAATTGAGGTCAAAAACAGGATCTAGAATTCAAATTCTAATTAAAGAAAGTAGAATTGAAATTTGACTAAAATTCATATCATAATTTAAGGGTAGTGTTTAACTATGAAGCTTCACAGTATATGTCAGATATAATTGCATCAAACACAAAACTTAAAACTTATAACAATAACCGATCACATTTCCAAAGTATCCTTCCAAACACTGAATGTGTGTGAGATTCAACACATTCTCGCTGTTATGTGACTGTGTTATTGTTTGAATTGTCATGAATTTAATTCCACTTCCTGGCATTCCAATTCTAATTCCCGTGGGGTGGAGCCAATTCAATTCAAATTCCAACTCATGAATTGAATGGAGGTCTAAAATTCTGAATTTTGCACAAGCCAGGATGTCAGCAGGCAAACAGGGAGGAGGTGTGATAAGCCAATAAGCTGGACGCCATGCTCCAGGAGAAATGTGGGCCCACATACACTAGAGTCAACTACAGGCCCACATACACTAGAGTCAACTACAGGCCCACATACACTAGAGTCAACTACATACACTAGAGTCAACTACAGGCCCACATACACTAGAGTCAACTACAGGCCCACATTCACTAGAGTCAACTACATACAATAGAGTCAACTACAGGCCCACATACACTAGTCAACTACAGGCCCACATACACTAGTCAACTACAGGCCCACATACACTAGAGTCAACTACAGGCCCACATACACTAGTCAACTACAGGCCCACATATAATAGTCAACTACAGGCCCACATACACTAGTCAACTACAGGCCCACATACACTAGTCAACTACAGGCCCACATATACTAGTCAACTACAGGCCCACATACACTAGTCAACTACAGGCCCACATACACTAGAGTCAACTAAAGGGCCACATACACAAGAGTCAACTACAGGCCCACATACACTAGTCAACTACAGGCCCACATACACTAGAGTCAACTAGAGGCCCACATACACAAGTGTCAACTACAGGCCCACATACACTAGTCAACTACAGGCCCACATACACAAGAGTCAACTACAGGCCCACATACACAAGAGTCAACTACAGGCCCACATACACTAGTCAACTACAGGCCCACATACACTAGTCAACTACAGGCCCACATACACTAGAGTCAACTACAGGCCCACATACACTAGTCAACTACAGGCCCACATACACTAGAGTCAACTACAGGCCCACATACACAAGAGTCAACTACAGGCCCACATACACTAGTCAACTACAGGCCCATATATACTAGTCAACTACAGGCCCACATACACTAGAGTCAACTACAGGCCCACATACACTAGAGTCAACTACAGGCCCACATACACTAGAGTCAACTACAGGCCCACATACACTAGTCAACTACAGGCCCACATACACTAGAGTCAACTACAGGCCCACATACACTAGTCAAATACAGGCCCACATACACAAGAGTCAACTACAGGCCCACATACACAAGAGTCAACTACAGGCCCACATACACAAGAGTCAACTACAGGCCCACATACACTAGAGTCAACTAAAGGGCCACATACACAAGAGTCAACTACAGGCCCACATACACTAGTCAACTACAGGCCCACATACACTAGTCAACTACAGGCCCACATACACTAGAGTCAACTACAGGCCCACATACACTAGTCAACTACAGGCCCACATACACTAGAGTCAAGTACAGGCCCACATACACTAGAGTCAACTACAGGCCCACATACACTAGTCAACTACAGGCCCACATACACTAGAGTCAACTAAAGGGCCACATACACAAGAGTCAACTACAGGCCCACATACACTAGTCAACTACAGGCCCACATACACTAAAGTCAACTACAGGCCCACATACACTAGTCAACTACAGGCCCACATACACTAGAGTCAACTACAGTCCCACATACACTAGTCAACTACAGGCCCACATACACTAGAGTCAACTATAGGCCCACATACACTAGAGTCAACTACAGGCCCACATACACTAGAGTCAACTACAGGCCCACATACACTAGTCAACTACAGGCCCACATACACAAGAGTCAACTACAGGCCCACATACACAAGAGTCAACTACAGGCCCACATACACTAGTCAACTACAGGCCCACATACACTAGAGTCAACTACAGGCCCACATACACTAGAGTCAACTACAGGCCCACATACACTAGTCAACTACAGGCCCACATACACTAGAGTCAACTACAGGCCCACATACACTAGAGTCAACTACAGGCCCACATACACTAGTCAACTACAGGCCCACATACACTAGAGTCAACTACAGGCCCACATACACAAGAGTCAACTACAGGCCCACATACACTAGTCAACTACAGGCCCACATACACTAGAGTCAACTACAGGCCCACATACACTAGAGTCCACTACAGGCCTGAATGTGTTTCTACACTAGAGTCAACTACAGGCCTGAATGTGTTTCTACACTAGAGTCAAATAGGACAGGCCTGAATGTGTTGAATTGCACAACATTTTCTAATCAAGTTCTGAGTATCTTAAAGGGACTGTGCATACAAGTACAGTTGTCTTGAGCATGAGAGGTTAAGCAGAAACATCGGCGGGCCAGCTCAATGTCACACGATAGTTATAGTTTCTGCTCATTGAGTGCCCTTGCCCTTTGCCCACCATCTCAATTAGGGCGTTGCAGGTGTCCTTTTGAGTCTTGGAGAGAGACGTGGTGTTGTAGCAGGTGTCCTTTTGAGTCTTGGAGAGACGTGGTGTTGTAGCAGGTGTCCTTTTGAGTCTTGGAGAGGCGTGGTGTTGTAGCAGGTGTCCTTTTGAGTCTTGGAGAGAGACGTGTTGTTGCAGGCGTCCTTTTGAGTCTTGGAGAGACGTGTTGTTGCAGGTGTCCTTTTGAGTCTTGGAGAGACGTGGTGTTGCAGGTGTCCTTTGGAGTCTTGGAGAGACGTGGTTTTGCAGCAGGTGTCTTTTTGAGTCTTGGAGAGAGACGTGGTGTTGCAGGTGTCCTTTTGAGTCTTGGAGAGAGACGTGGTGTTGCAGGTGTCCTTTTGAGTCTTGGAGAGACGTGGTGTTGCAGGGCCTCAGCCTTCCACTGAGCTGAACCACTAGGGGGAGTTCCGATACCATGCTGAACCCCAGGCTACCACTAGGGGGAGTTCCATGATACCGTGCTGAACCCCTAACCTGGCCCTAGCCAGATGAATTTCGCTCCGCCTAGCTCCACTCATCCATCTGGAACCGATCCATTGAAGTGTTGCTTCAGAAGGCTGGACCTAATCAAAAAATGCTTGCATATGATTGAATAAGCCACTTGTCCGTCATCTATTGACGTGCTACTTCAACCACTCACATCGAAGCCAACCCGTGACGCTGATAACATTCTCACAGTCGCTTCTACGCTATGTCACATCTATGAAACTCCCGCCCTGCGTCCTGATTGGCTAAACCATAAAGTTGGTTGGAGAAATCACTCTCAATGGAAGAGGTTCCAGATGGATGTGAGTGAAGCTAGGCGGAGCTAAGCGGAACGACATTCATCTGGCTAGGGCCAGGTTACTGAACCCCAGGCTGGAACTCAACGAGGCACCATGCATATGCCCCCTCACACCACATATATGCCCCCTCACACTGCTACATATGCCCCCTCACACCACGGCATATGCCCCCTCACACTGCTACATATGCCCCCTCACACCAGGCATATACCCCCATACACCACACATATGCCCCCTCACACTGCTACATATGCCCCCTCACACCACACATATGCCCCCTCACACCACACATATGCCCCCTCACACCACACATATGCCCCCTCACACTGCTACATACACAGTAGGTCACGGCTGCCCCACAACTAGACATTTAAGACAAGTCTCAGAGGACTCCACCATTTGGGTTCTGGACTGAGACATGGTCATGGATGAACTTGCAAATAGCTATGCAAATATAGTCCCACAGTGATGTCTGTGGATTTTGGAGAGTATAGCCATCGCCCTCCATGTGAGGGTAGGAACATACACACACACACTCACACGCACGCACACACACAGAACTCAAAGGACAGTCCAAATGAATGATAGGTTACTCATGGGATGCAAATACAGTCACATACATCTATAGAGTAGAGGTCTGCACTCCCGCAGTAGACCCGCGGGTCCCGACGCAAAAAATGACACATTAATGCGGGAGCTGGACAGAATGTTGCAGGAGCGGGCGGGCGCGGGACTGAAAAATCAGTCCCGCGCAGACCTCTACTATAGAGAAAGGCCATGGTACACACACACACTCAACTCCACAGAACTCAATGTGAGAGACCAAATGAATCATAAGTTACACTTGGGTTAAACACTTTCTGCACTCTACATATCTGTCTGTTAAATTGCAAACAAGTGCATTTTGAACTCAAAGAGAGTTGACGTCAGCACAATTTAGTTTCATCATCCTCAAAATAGAATGGGCACAGATGTTGCTGACAGCTTATATTATATTTGTGACCGTGTGTAGTTCTTTATCTTTAAAGTAATGGTGTTCAAGCTCATTTAAAGCAACACAATGTAGGTCTTCATCCGCAAAGTAATGGTGTTCAAGCTCATTTAAAGCAACACTATGTAGTTCTCTATCTGTAAAGTAATGGCCTTCAAGCTCGTTAATGCAACACTGTGTTCTTTATCTAAGTATAAGTATATATACTCTTTTGATCCCGTGAGGGAAATTTGGTCTCTGCATTTATACCAATCCGTGAATTAGTGAAACGGAGAATTCACCCCGTAAAACGGTTATCCAAAAAAACTCCGGCCAAAGTGATTTTTTTGGAAAACTTCGTTTATGCGTTTGGTTGTAAACTGTGGTAAACGGAGTTTTGGGCAGCCAACGTCACAGTATGCGGCAGAAGTACACCAAATGTACGACCAATGTTTACATTTACATGTTCTCACGTGCAACTTTTCAGGGTTCTGATTGGTTAATGTGAGCTTGAGCTTATCGTTAGACTGCCACTGTGGTTTGGCGTGCTCATGACAGCATGTATGTACACAGGTTCGTGTAAACACATTTAAAAAAAAAAACGGTCTTGTGTAAATGCAGTTTTATTTGCAAACGTAGATGGCCAGATATTTGTTTAGGAAAATACCCTGCTTCGTGTAAACGTAGTCTGTGACACATTCCTGTCATTTCACAAGTCCCCATCTGCATCAGGATTTGCTGACTCGTACTGGAGGCCCACTGATGAACTTGTTTGGCACGAGACCTCAACATCTGAGTTTCTTTTCAGCACTAGAGTTTATCATGCTTGGCGAAGCAGCTTTCCTTTCTCTACTTCCTCAATCTGCAAACATTTCTAGCAAGGCTACAGGAAAAGGGAACCAGAATGAAGGTTGCTTTGGTCACTCTAGTTGGTACAAAAAGACAGAGAAACAAAAATGTCTGTAAATATTCATGAAAGAGAAGACATTGTTGAAGTCAAACAGATTTTGACTGACCATATGGACGTTTACGATAACAGCACCAGAAGTGACTCTCCAGGAGGAGGCTGGGGATCTGAAAGGATCAAGCAGAAAGGCAAGTCTACTTTCCCTCTTTGCTTAATCATACACAATAGACCTGCTTTACATAAATGCAGAAAACATCAAATAGTTAAGGACAAGTTGTAGACAAGTTAAGGACAAGTTGTAGTAATATAGTGCACAATGCAAAGACCACAAACAAATCTAACATTTTCATAACTTATAATAATAATAATACTTAAAAAAAACACTACACGGATTAAGCAAGACCCCATTAATGAAACATGCCAAATGTAACCCTCTGTTCTAAATATGTATTAAACATTTACAAACAAATGTTTGAAATAGATTGAGTAACCTGTAATATTGACATGGACCATTCATATATTTTTATTAAGTATCTGCTTTGTCAGTCAGATAAAATATTTTGTATTTGATCTTTTCAAATTGAAATCACTTAAACCACATGTTGTAACAGGTGCTAAGCTTTAAATCTAGCAGCAAGCTAACCATCTTTTCACACATCTGTTGCCTTGCATGCAGTTATTGAGGAAATGGTCCAAAGGTCCTTGAGGTCCTATTTTGTCTTTACATGCACTCATGCCTTCCTGAAATAAAATGCTGACTATAATCATCAGTCATCCTCAGGCAACTTTCAGGCTATCAGTGAGTCTCTTCCCCGTAGGCTACCTTACTTACTGACTCGACTTTATCAGAATTCACAGAGTAGCAGCAAGTGAAATGATTGTTCCTGAAGTAAATGCTGTTATCCTAACCAACGAAACATTTAGCGCAGCTTTGAAATCTTACGTGAAAATCTAAATGAGGCTATTATGGTACAGGTCCGGATAGGATCACGTAAGCGTCCGGACTCGGACCGCGGTCCGCCATTTGGTGACCCCTGATGTACAGGCAACTCATATGGCTTTTACATTGACTCTAATAATGTACAGGCAACTCATTTACAGGGCTTTTACATTGACTCTAATAATGTAAAGGCAACTCATATGGCTTTTACATTGACTCTAATAATGTACAGGCAACTCATATGGCTTTTACATTGACTCTAATAATGTACAGGCAACTCATTTACAGGGCTTTTACATTGACTCTAATAATGTAAAGGCAACTCATATGGCTTTTACATTGACTCTAATAATGTACAGGCAACTCATTTACAGAGCTTTTACATTGACTCTAATAATGTACAGGCAACTCATATGGCTTTTACGTTGACTAATAATGTACAGGCAACTCCTTTACAGAGCTTTTACATTGACTCTAATGTACAGGCAACTCATTTACAGGGCTTTTACGCACACTCTAATAATGTATGGCACAAACTAATGTTTGTGTTTCCATGAAAATAAACCAGGAAAATGTTAAAAGGTGTCTTGTCAGTAACTAACCTTTAAAGGAATATTCCACCATTTGGGGAAATACACTCGTTTTCCATCTGACTAGCACTTTTAGCTCCAGCTCATTGAATCAGATTAGACCGTTAGCATCTCTCCTATAAGCTAACGTTCTAATCTGATTCAATGACCTGGAGCTAAAAGTGTTACTGTCAGACTCAGAGAACGGCTGGATAAACCATGACAACGCAACGTCTGGATCATGTCTCCCCAAGTGATTTAAAACGAAACAAATGTCACTCTCAGACATTTCGTTATGTTCGTTAGTCGTTATGGCTATTAAAAGGCGTCTTGTCAGTAACTAACCTTTAATGGCATTACCTTTCCGCAGGGGCAAGGCCCTACAAGTTGGCTACAGGGAGCGTTCTGCTGCTGTGTGCCCTTCTGCTGTTCACCATCACGGGGCTGTGCGTTCACATCTCCAGAGAGAGACACGAGCTGCGCGCCATCACCATCAACCTTACTGGAGCCAGAGATCTGCTAGAGTCCACTAATGCTAATCTGACCAGGGAAAGGGATGCGTTGAAGACCAGCAACATTCTCATCACAAAAGAGAAGGAGCAGCTAGAGAGCACCTATGCAGCTGTGGTCATGGAGAGAGACCAGTTAAATGCCACTTACACCAACACACATGCAGAGAAAGTCCAGTTACAGGCCAACTACAACACACTATCCAAAGATAAAGACCAGCTGCAGAACCGCTACAATGAACTGAAACGAGATCGAGAATCGTTGAACACCAGCTATGTCAACCTTGAGAACGAGAGAAATGACATGCAGAAAGGGCTCCTGGACTTGGGTGAGTAGTAATTATAGTTAAGTCAAGTAATGTTTGAAAAAAAGTTATATTTAGGGCATATTTAATACAGTGGCAGTCACCGCCAGACACTACTGCTTTAACTACAGAGTAGCAGTTAGTGTGCTCTAATGGCGGGTTTATCACTACTGCGCTACCTACAGAGTAGCAATTAATTAGTGTGCTCTAATGGCGGGTTAAACACTACTGCACTATCTACAGAGTAGCAGCTAGCGTGCTCTAATGGTGGGTTTATCACTACTGCGCTAGCATGCTCTAATGGTGGGTTTAACACTACTGCGCTATCTACAGAGTAGCAGCTATTGTGCTCTATTGGCGGGTTTAACACAGAGTAGCTAGTGTGCTCTAATGGCGGGTTTAACACTACTAGCGTGTTCTAATGGTGGGTTTAAACATGACACATATTTTAATGCAGCAATATAGCATGCCATCAGAGCCAGGATGCAAAAGTGTTATGTCAACTTGAATCAGGGTAGACAGTGTAGCTATATGATTTGACTTTTTGATTTTGGAAAGGTTGGAGGTATTTCAGTGTACAGTAGCTCTTATGACACTTCTATTTTGAAAGGTTGGAGGTATTTTGACTCCCACCTGTACTACATCTCAACAATGAACAAATCCTGGGATGACGCACGACAGGATTGCAAATCGAGAGGAGCAGACCTGGTCAAAATAGACAGCCAAGAGGAACAGGTGAATGTGTTTGTTTGTTTATATAAATATATGTGTGTGTGTGCGGGGTGGTGGTGATTACAATGTTGTCTGAGGTGAGCATCTGTCTTTTCACTTGAAAACAAATTTGGTACATGAGCTTTTACCAATTCATTTGTATTTGTTTGTATGAAAACAACAGGAATTTGTCTCATCGTTTAACAAGGAAGCTTGGATTGGCCTGTCTGATGTCAACATCGAGGGGCAATGGAGATGGGTAGACGGTAGCCCACTGACCACCAAGTATGATTATGAATTTGTATTTGGATCATAGCTATTTCATTTACTAGACGTACCATGACCAAGTGAGCACCCTGTGTGCTAGTAGACGTACCATGACAAAGTGAGCACCCTGTGTGCTACTAGAAGTACCATGACAACGTGAGCACCCTGTGTGCTATTAGACGTACCATGACAACGTGAGCACCCTGTGTGCTAGTAGACGTACCATGACAACGTGAGCACCCTGGGTGCTACTAGACGTACCATGACAACGTGAGCACTCCACCTGCTTCTGTGTTGTCTGTGCACATGTGCCTTTCCTCACGCCACTGTTTTATTCTCAGGTTCTGGGCCAAAGACCAGCCAAACAGCTACAAAGGAGAGCAGGACTGTGTGAAGCTCTGGCTATCACCACCCCTGGAGAACTGGAATGACGAGAAATGTTCCATAGTACACACCTGGATATGCGAAAAACTAATCCAGAGATAGTTAAATGTGCTCTAAGTCTTCCATAATACACACCTGGATATGCGAAAAACTCACCCAGATAGTTTAACGCGCTCTAAGTCTTCCATAATACACACCTGGATATGCGAAAAACTCTCCCAGCGATAGTTAAACGCGCTCTAAGTCTTGTTACACAGTTTCTGAGCTAAAATTTATTTTTGTCACATACAGCAGTGTTTCCGCTAGATTTTTTTTAAACAGTGGCGGCAGCAGACAATATTTTGCGTCTCCCCTAATTCTGAAGCAGTGGCCGCTAAATGAAGAGGAAACACTGAGAAGAAAGTTAATGTTTTAAATAGGCTACATCAATACAATATATAATATGTGAAGTGAACCTGGACGGGCCATAATAACCTCTGCCTAGTTTTAGGCTACTTATTGTTAAATTGCAATGTGAGCGGCAGCCAGCAGGGGAGGATACGTCGGCAGGATTATTTAAAAAGCAACTGCAACTACATTGTGCGTCTGCACTGATTCTGATACCCTGGGGATATTAATTAAACCGTGGCGGGCCGCCATGCTGAAATAAATGTAGAGGAAACACTGCAGCAAACCTCACCTCACCATCCGCTATCTGCCTGTGCCCTGATCACACTGTGAAAAGACGGGGCCTCTGACATTGGCAGGGTTCTTTTTTGATCACCAGCCTAAAGTTTCTAAAGTCTCTAGCCAATCAGAATTTCTACTTGCCAATTTTTTCCCGGTAAAAATAAGACAATTATGAGTTTATTAGATGAGTGTCACTGAATGCATTTGATCATTTTATTAACATTGTTGGCATGAATACATACCACAAAATACACACAGAAACACTTCATTTCATGTTATCTATCTATCTATATCCTCATCCCCTGCTTCATTCCTCTTCTCGCCCCCATAAGTCTGTCCCAACCACTGCCACATTTAATCTTAACTTAATAAAAAGAAGATATCAATTATTAGGAGATGCCACTCGTTTTCTCTCCCTCTCGTGTGTGCTCAGACGCGTTCTCAAGTAAATGGAGTAGCATAGAGCCTACGTTCCAAGTTGGATCTTTATAGAGAGGACCTGAAAAGTATCATCTTTATGTAACATGCTGTTGGTGCACGTTGACATTGTATACTTTCTCTAACGAGTGAAAAACAGTTTGCCGTACAGCTACTATTTATTGGCTAAATGTTGGTCCCTCCTCTGTCTCTCGGTGCCCTATGCACAGTGTGTGATGCGTCTGGTGAGGGTGATCACTGATCAGGCAACTTTTTAAAACTGAAAATTTTCGCCTACAAGCTCCTCACGTTTCATCTTCAGCTTACCTCCATAGACAATAAAATAAACGATCTTGCTGCTTCAGGTTTTGCGGCCTCCGTTACATGACATCAGCCCCCCACAAAGGAAATAGGTAAACACAATGCGTTAATTGCATTAATATTTCGTAACGCGTTATGTATGTGTTATGTAGGTGTACTTTTTACTTTACTGGCTATCTTCCTCCTCTTTCGGTCTATGCTCCCTGCTCTGGCTCTGTTCGTTCTTCTAATTCCTTTTGTTTTCTGGTAGACACTCTGTTCGTTTCCATGGTCTCTCGCGCTGGTTTCCCTGCAAACTGCACAGCCAATGGGCGTATGGAACGCCATCGCGTAGCACAGTGCGGCATAGTGGTCATGGGAAATGTAAGAAGTACTGCCAGGGGGATATATGACCGAGAACAGAGCCTTATGTATCATGCATGTAATGCCTCATGCATCACTGGCCAAACTGGCTAGTAAGTTTTTATCAACACCCGCCAACATGAATTTTAACCCGCATTTGGCGAGTGTTAATTTAGAACCCTGGACTCCATGTCAGTAAATGACAAATATTGGTATCAGCGTGTGCTCACACTGCATGGTTTCTTTAGCATGGTAGCTTAAAGGAACCGTATGTAAGAAATGTATTTCAATTAATCATTAAATGGCCCTGAAATGTCACTAGACATTAATAAATCATGTTCATTTTAAATGCTTATATCACTGACAACAGTAGTCCAGCCAGGATATTGTAATTTAAAAAGTGAAGTTGCAGCCCTCAACTGATGTTGATGTTGTGTTTTGTCATGTCATGTTGTGTTTTGGCCTGATGCGCCACCCTCCACCTATCTACTAATCACGCAGTCAGTAGTGTTTTGCCATCCGGGTTGGCAACCTCAAGTCAGGGGGAGGTAGAGGGGATACACCGCTCTACAGTACTTTGAAAGTGATTATTGCAGTACCAGTTTTGGCCACAATCTTACATATGGTTCCTTTAATAGTGCACCTACAGTATAGTTCTATTTGTGCATAGTGCACAAGCCCGTTGGCATTCAGCCATCCTTGCATACGAAAACTGTCACAGAGCTAGACCGTCTGTGGGCACGGTCTCAACTGGGCGAGCTCATGAGTAGTAATGAGCTCAATCAATTCCATGTCAAACTGAAGAGCTTTTGCAATTGGCCTGATTTCTCCGCTTATTTCTTTTCAGTGGCTAGAGCTGACAGAGGAGGCTAGCACATTCACGACATGGCACAAACACATATGGATGAAACATATTTAAACCGGTTTTAAACGGTTTTGTGTGGCAGGTCACCTTTAATGAATTTGGAAGTCATATCATCTTACACCATTTTTATCATTTATTCTCAAAGACACCATCCCATTCATTTTATCATTATTAGATTTTTTTTTGGATGAGATCCTGCAGTATACAGCCTAAATGAGCAGTCATTCAGCCGAGCAGAAATTAATTTCACATCACATATATTCATTATACCGACTCTACTAATAAAGCTTGTTTGTGCGTTTGAGCTTTATGCTATGATTTGCTATTGTCCTTTTGAAATGATATATAACATGATTACAGCTGTACATGTCCAATCTCAAATAAATGATTCCATTTTGATCACATGCAGTCCGCTGTCTCCTCCTAACCTGACTCCGCCAGATGGATTTGCTCCGCATATCCATCTGGGAACTTTTCATTGAAGAACTTTTGGGAAGGGGCGGAAATACTGGTTAGCTGATTGGATTAACCATCTGTCTATCACTACCTTTGTTGGTTATCGATGGGCCAAATCAACCAATTAGATGAACAAAGTGTTCTTCTAATGCCTTCGTTTAACATACAATTAAGTTAGGTAACTTAATTACTAACGTTAAGATGTTTTAACTTACCATTTGTATGTGACATGAACCTAATCAACGACAATTCCCATCAAGTTTTCACGGTAGGCCCTACACTTCTGAAGAAAGTATATTCCTCCATTGTGAACTGGAATCAGCCGTGGAGGATGTCTGTGTCTTTCATTCCTCCCAGCTGCATGGCTGAGACTCATAGCTTCACAGCTTACCCAGGAATACTTTCTAATTTGAATAAAACTTGCGCGATAGCTATGCTCATCTCTGTGGATGCCGTCATGTTGTTCGTTGCGTCACACCTCAACCCGCCTCAAAGCCAACGCCGATTGGACGTTCGTTTGGTGAACTGCTCCAAATTCTCTTTAACGGAAAGTATCCAGACTGATCTGCGAGTGAAACCTTGAAGCTCGCGAGATCAGGATGGTCTCACGAGGCTAGTCTCCTCCACCTCAGACAAATGGATTTGTTTACTAATAGATAGCATGTCTTAGCTATACTAGTGGGATGTGTTTAGATAGCATGTCTTAGCTATACTAGTGAGATGTGCTGTGTTTAGATAGCATGTCTTAGCTATACTAGTGGGATATGTTTAGATAGCATGTCTTAGCTATACTAGTGAGATGTGCTGTGTTTAGATAGCATGTCTTAGCTATACTAGTGGGATGTGTTTAGATAGCATGTCTTAGCTATACTAGTGAGATGTGCTGTGTTTAGATAGCATGTCTTAGCTATACTAGTGGGATGTGTTTAGATAGCATGTCTTAGCTATACTAGTGAGATGTGCTGTGTTTAGATAGCATTGCTTAGCTATACTAGTGGGATGTGCTGTGTTTAGATAGCATGTCTTAGCTATACTAGTGGGATGTGTTTATATAGCATGTCTTAGCTATACTAGTGAGATGTGCTGTGTTTAGATAGCATGTCTTAGCTATACTATCTATACCAGTGGTCTCCAACACGGTGCCCGCGGGCACCAGGTAGCCCGCGGGACGGCTATGAGGCGCCCCCAGCGCACTTTCTAAAAATAGCCAACAGGTCGCCTGCAGATCACGCTCTAAAAACACGCTCCATTGTGAAGTTTTCAATAGATATTTAAGTCTAGACCAGAACCATTTTAAGAATGTATGTAGCCATACATCTGTAACATTAAATTGATATTGGTGATACCTTTGTAGCTGCGTTAAATTTTAGCCTTTGGCTCCAAATCCGTTTCCCATTCAATCTTTAAACAACAACGGAAGCGGAGCGCATACACGATGCTCGCACGCATAGACAGTAAAGGGGGAAAAAACTTGCTTGTCTGGTGTAGCCAATGGAAGCATATCTTCAAAAGTTCTGTGGCCATTCCATGTTCGTCAAATACGGTTCTTGCATGATTGTTCAAGGACTGAAAAACAATGGCTTTAGCTCACAGGCCTTTTCTCCTCCTAGGCAACTGCCGAATAATAGCGCTGAAAATGTTATAGCATGTATGACTGAGCAGGACTGTGCATTACCCTTTTTGTCAGATCATGGATCATTTCAGGTGTGCAATAACTTTAAAATGAGTTTTCATATGTTAGGGTGGTGTGGGCGATTACTATTGAAATGTTAAAACCGAATTGTCCACTGAAATCAGAACTTAAACAACCCCTGAATTCATAATGGTGGGTGGGTATAAATTGGGTACAAATTCTAACCCAAATTATTAATTGCACAAAAAGATAGTTTTTTTTGTAAAAAAAAAAAAATAGATTAGATTCCCCATGCAAAGTATGAAATGAACAAACTGAACAAAAATTTTGGTAGTGTTGCATAGGTTATTGATATTAAATTTGAAAATACAGTTGCTTAATATATAAAGATGTATAGGCCTGCACAATATTGATAATTTAAAAGTAAAAATCACATACAGTAGGCCTATTATTTAGGAGGACTACCCTCGCAAAAAAGGGGTGAGGGTATGTTTGTTTTAAATGAGTAGCCCTCCATATGATTTCGGGTCTTCAGGTAGCCCTCATTCCCAAAAAGGTTGGAGACCCCTGATCTATACTATCTGAACTGGGAATTTCTGGAAAAGCTCTTGACTGGTTTGAATCTTACCTTAAAGCGCGTTCTTTCAACGTGTCTTGGCAGGGACAGGTATCTAAGTCTCATGCCCTCACCACAGGTGTTCCTCAGGGATCAGTATTAGGACCCTTGCTTTTCTCTATTTACACCACTTCCTTAGGTGATACCATTCGCTCCCATGGATTTGACTATCACTGTTATGCAGACGACACTCAACTTTACCTGTCTTTCCCACCTGATGACTCTAGTGTTTCCCACCGGATTTCTGCATGCCTTAAGGATATTTCAGCCTGGATGAAAGATCGGCACCTTCAGCTTAATCTCTCAAAAACAGAGTTTTTGGTGTTTCCAGCTAAAACAGCTATTCCCCAACAGATTAACATCCAGCTTGACTCAACTTCACTGACCCCAACTAGATCGGCACGAAACTTGGGCGTTGTAATTGATGACCGACTTAACTTCTCTGAGCATATAGCTTCTATTGCAAAATCATGCCGGTTTATGCTTTACAACATTAGGAAGATCAGACCTTATCTGACACAAGATTCCACACAACTTCTTGTTCAGACCATGGTCATCTCTAAGCTGGACTATTGTAATTCACTATTAGCTGGCTTACCCGCTTGTGTAACAAGATCATTACAGCTGATTCAAAATGCTGGAGCACGCCTGGTCTTCAATCAGCCAAAGAGGACACATGTAACTCCTCTCCTAGTTACTCTCCATTGGCTCCCTATAGTAGCCAGAATTAAATTTAAATCTCTCACTTTGGCCTATAGGACACTAACTAGATCTGCTCCTAGTTATTTTAATTCAATAATCAAGCCTTACATGCCCAACCGCCCACTGCGGTCTTCTGGTGAGCGTATGTTGTGTCGACCAGTCATAAAAACTGGGTCTAATTCCAGACTCTTTTCTTCAGTGGTTCCATGTTGGTGGAATGAACTGCCCAGTGCTCTCCGTTCCTGTGGTAGTTTTGGGTCGTTTAAGAGGGGTCTAAAGACATTCCTATTCAACATATACTTAGTTGTTTAAGCGCTTATGTGTTATGGTTTATATAATGTTGTTTTTATTTTAATTGGGCTGTTAATTAATTTGACATTATTGTTTATTATTGATATTCTCCTTAATGTAGTCTTAGCATGTTATTGTTTTTATATTATTGATTGAATTGACATTATTGTTTTATTATTGCCTTTCCCCTTTTTTACATTGCTTTTTTTATTAGGCTATTGATTGAATTGATATTATTGTGTACTACAACTATTCTCCTTACTATATTTGACCTAGATTTTAATCTGTTCCCTGTTCATTTTTAAATATTATTATGTTGTTTTGTATTTATATGTCGCTTTGGACAAAGGCGTCTGCTAAATCCATAACCATAACCATAACCATACTAGTGGGATGTGTTTATATAGCATGTCTTAGCTATACTAGTGAGATGTGCTGTGTTTAGATAGCATGTCTTAGCTATACTAGTGGGATGTGTTTAGAAAGCATGTCTTAGCTATACTAGTGAGATGTGCTGTGTTTAGATAGCATGTCTTAGCTATACTAGTGGGATGTGCTGTGTTTAGATAGCATGTCTTAGCTATACTAGTGGGATGTGTTTAGATAGCATGTCTTAGCTATACTAGTGAGATGTGCTGTGTTTAGATAGCATGTCTTAGCTATACTAGTGGGATGTGTTTATATAGCATGTCTTAGCTATACTAGTGAGATGTGCTGTGTTTAGATAGCATGTCTTAGCTATACTAGTGGGATGTGTTTAGATAGCATGTCTTAGCTATACTAGTGAGATGTGCTGTGTTTAGATAGCATGTCTTAGCTATACTAGTGGGATGTGCTGTGTTTAGATAGCATGTCTTAGCTATACTAGTGGGATGTGTTTAGATAGCATGTCTTAGCTATACTAGTGAGATGTGCTGTGTTTAGATAGCATGTCTTAGCTGTGAGATGTGCTGTGTTTAGATAGCATGTCTTAGCTATACTAGTGGGATGTAGGCTACTGTGTTTAGATAGCATGTCTTAGCTATACTAGTGAGATGTGTTTAGATAGTGTCGTGGAAAAACCGGTCCACTTCCGAATCCAATGAACAATTTATCACTTAACTACTTACTAATTAGCACTCTGGAACAAAGCGTCCGAAGGAGACAATGCAGACAGGAGATCTCTGAAGACTGTTGATCTTTATTCACCGTATTGCAATGATAGTCCAGCCTAAACGATGTCCAGACCAGGTGTCAAGCAATAGGGTGATGTGAGATGTCATCAGCTGGCGCCCCCGATGAGATCTGAAATCAAAATGGCTGCGGCCTATCTTTTATACTCCTTAACCTTGAAGTTGGGCCTTCTCGCCTCCCTCGAAAGACACCTGTTGGCCTATCAGCATCCACCAAGGTTACGACTATTGGTGGAACCCATTGTCTCATCATGCATAAATTATATGCAAAACTGTCTTCTTCTGGGTTTTTCCCAGATTCTGTTTTTTTCCAGTTGTAACAGGGCTTCTTATCTTGCCACCTGTTACTTGGCCTTGCTGTTACCACCATTACATCATCCAATTACATCATCCTCTCGCTCTCGGCCATCTAGTTCACTGTGAACTCCTTCACCTCGACCATCTAGCCAGGTGTCACTGTGAACTCCTTCACCCCACTCCTTGACTGCTGGTCTGGTCTGTTAAGATGTGTACAGGCCTTGAAGTCTCATAAAAATTGCAGTACTATCAAAGTTTATAAAAACCATACATACATCCGTTAAGTCATAGAAATCCACCACATACTTCCTCCTTTGAGGCTAAATTAGCCTCACTCTACAGCAAGCATAAATGATATGTCGTGACCTAATACATTGTCAAGGCATTTTCATCCAGACATGCATGAGCATTTGCTATGGAACCTTGTATATGGTTAGCACCCTTCATAAGTGATGATTGTACAATATTCACTATCATATGTGTAATTGTAAAAAACTGTATATAAATGTAACCCGTAATGTATCACTACCTAATCTATTTAAATGATTATGCACTAGTACTCTCAAATATGTGTAATATTGCTAAATTATCAAACCTGGACGCCCAGAACGGGTGACAGAAAGACCAATTTTTTTTTTTTGTTATGACAATGGCTAGGACCCGAGAAGGATTTGTCCCCAAAGCCGACCAATATGTCAGTCACTTTGAGCATAAACATAATTTTTATGCAACGGCCATCGTGACGATTCGGAGTTACATAACAACATCATGATCGTATTTGTCCCCAATCTGCCAATCCGTTTTCTCCTCACATATTTGTAAGTAAAGTATATATATATATATATATATATTGATTATATATTGATTTAGGTTGATTATTTTCCTTACATGTCCCACCCCCCTGTTCTCCCGTAGCATCGCCCCCCCTTAGATATCTCCCAGATATCTCAACACTTATGCCCCTTCCGGGCTGGGTGGACGTCACCGGTCGCAAGTGTACGCCACACTATGGAGCCGGGCCGTCAGCCCCCTGCCTTAGGTTGCCCCTGCTGACCAAAATGGGGTCTTACCCGTCCTTGGGCACTGCCTGAGCCACAAACTCCGCCACGCCTTTTGGCGGGCCGGGGCTAGCATACGGCAGGCTGGGGTGAGAGCATGTAATTTCAAGCAAGCAGTACAATCCAACTCTTCTGTATGGCCTTGCAGGTGAGGGCTAATCCTCCACAATTCTATGTTTCATCTACGCATAATAAGTATTCATTAGCCATACATCAACATCCATCTTACCTTTCCCTTATCACTTTATGCTCTTTTGAGGCGACTATTCGTATCAGGTCACAGCCCATGACTTCTATCCTTTTCTCTGTCACCTGGGCGTGCAGGTACATGTCTTGTGAGTTACCTATCAGTAATTGTGTGTGTGTACAGACAAAGCATCTATAGGTGTGGGCTTCTCGCATGCCCCACCCTATTCTTGCCAAACCGGTGGATGGAGGACCAAATAAGTCTGGAGCCCCTCCAACATTCTTTGATTCTCATGTCCACGTGTGTTCGGGTACATTTCTTCATACTCATTTTCCACGACCATCAATTGTTTGGCCACAGTCTTGTGAGCCACAATCAGTGCTCCCATTGACTTAAAGTTGTTTTTCAGCCACTGAGTCACTGGACTAAAAAATACCTGACACATCACCTACATCTAATGTTATATTCTTCTATTCTTTTCCCAAACTTCCATGAGCTTCAGTGTTCAGGATCTTAAGTCTATCCATTGCCTTTATAACACCCTCAATGTCTTCATCTGTTCCAGGGATGTACGTACAAAATGAGTCTGTCCCCATTGTCTTGTTCTCTATTACCATCCTATGAAGTCCTCTGTAGCGGCTGGTCTGTCATTAGGAAGGTCAAAAGAGTACCAGATTCCCCAGTCGATTGCGTCCCTCTACTGGTGCAGCAGCGGCGGTGTTGTCACTTTCCCTCCTTCTTCTGGTCCCGTCGCTTCTTTGGTGTAGCCATCATTGTAGGGGGTTTTGGAGTCGACTGTACAGCCAGCTGCAGTGACTTCTAGAGGGCTCGTTACAGGGATGGCTGTCTCTCAGGGCAGCTGGCATGGTCTCAGATACCTGGGGTTCGGAAGTGGCCTCAGTTCTGGGTGGAAGTGTCCGCCTCCTCCCGTTTGGGCCTGGCTCGACCCCATCATCAACAGCACCTGCAGGAACAGATAGGGGAGAGAAAACACCATGCCCCCTAGGCACATCACGCCTAGGGCCAGTATCAGGAGCTGGCAGTATCCTCCTTGCCATACCCCTACTCGTACTTGATTCTCCCCCGGATTCCCCACCACCATCATCCACCCCAGGGGAGTCTGGTGGGGATCCCGGCGGTCCTTGGTTCCCCTGATCATCGTCTGGCTCCTCCGTTCTTCTCTGTGACACCGCCCTGAATGGGTCCTTCTTCGGACCCCCTCTCCAATCTCCTTTCTCTTCTTCCGCTCATTGAAAATTGCCCTGTGAACTTGGGAAAGTTGTTTAGTATAACTGCTCACTTTCTGCTCCAATAGTTCTAGCGAGGGTTTCCGTCACTAATTCACAGAGTAAGAATCACTCTTCCAGTCACCATTTCATGCGGCGTTAGGTGCATGGTGCGATTTTTTCACATTATCATTAATGCAATTGGCAATGCATCTACCTAATTTAGATTTAGCAAATTTGGATCTGCGCTCAAGCTCTACCATTATTACTGCTAATTATTTCTGGAATTCCGAACCTGGGGATCACTTCTTGCCAGAAAATGAATCACAGTCTTTTCATCCTGTCCCCTGCTTGGTCAGGCTTCCACCCACCTTGAGTATCGACATACTATCACTAGAACATGTTTGTATGAATTGACTGTTTTTCCCATGTCAATGTAATCCAGTACCAGAGTGGAATGTGTCCCAGGGGTCTTGGCCCTATGCCTGTTTTTATGCCTTTCCTTGAGTTGCTTATTGCACAAATGTGACCATTACTCAACACATTAATGCGATCCTGAAGCGATGGTGCCCAGAATCCCCTGTCAAGATTCTGCTGCCTTATATCCTCCCTTGCACTGTGAAAAACACAATGTGCCTGATCTATTAGGAGATCGAGGAGCCAATTTGGGGCCACCATCCTTCCATCATGATTCCTCCTTTCCCCATCACCTCCCTTTGTAGCCCCCCTCTGTTCCCACAACACTTTCTCAGTATCAAGCCTCTTTTATGTCATCCAGTCGGAGTTGGGGGCCGACTCTATGAAAACTCTGACCCTCCTGCCATCTGGTAGATCTGCTATAGCTGGAGCCTGTACGGCCACTGACTCTGAGTCTGACAGGAGTCGGTCAATCAGACCTGACAGGTACCTGGCCTCACGGGGTTTGTCCCAGCATTCAGGGCAGCCTGCCCTTTGGCATAATGCACAACAGAGGGGATCCTGATGATGTATACGTTCGTCATCATACCATTTAGAGCACCATGTGCACTCATTATAATGGTATGGGCACTTTGTGGGGCATGGCATAGTACATGGCACGCCATCCAAATTTGACTTGTTGAACAACACTGTATGTGGTTCATTCTCCTGAGGGGGTTTTGGGACTGCATTAAGCCTTCTTGCCTCTAAGGCAGCTTCCTTTGCTACCTCATCTGCCTTAACATGACCTATGGTAATGCCCCTTACAGTGTGCTTTGCATTTGCATATAGCTAGCCTTTTTGGCTGCATTATGGCAGCTAATAATAACTGAATATCTGAATAACATGTGAATTTCTTTTTTTTTTTTTTTTTTTTGAAGTAATATGGCTCCATTGTGCACAATGCACATGGCAAACATTGTGAGTGTATGCACTGTCAATATATATGGTTGCCTCCTGTCCTTCCGCTAGTGAGCATGCTGCTGTTAATGCTTTAGGCTCCGCTAGTTGAGCTGAACACGGTTGTGTACCGGCTCGCACATGACTGTAATGATTTTATTTATTTATTTTATTTTTTTTATTACAATGTTTGCACTACACTGAACCCTGTGTGTGTTTTGTCATAATCTACAAAGTATGTTATCCCATCCCCCAGTAGCTCACTCTCTTGATGCTTCCTAAGCTTACAGAAGGCTACTGAGTCTGCTACACAGTTGTGTGGTACACCCTCATAGTCGAGGGTAACAAGATCTGCTAGTTTTCCTGCTGTGTCACATGTCCTTAAGCTGACATCCGGGCAAAGGGACAGATTGTAATATCTGAGCTGTCTCTGGGGTGTCAGGCAGAACTTTCCTTGTTCAACTAACTGGGCTATTGCACGACTGGTGTGTATGATCACTGACCATCCCATGGTAATGCTTGAGGCCTTGACATATGCTGAATACACTGCCTCAAGTTCCTGAAAGCATGGTGGATAACCCTGAGCCACTGCCTCCAGTTAAGAGCTATAGTACGCAATTGCTTGTTTGCTTCTCCCATGACACTGTGTCTGCGATAAATAGCTGTCATGTATGCGTCCTTTCCCTCCCCTTTCTTCACTGATGGAATGGTTTTCCATAGTCCGGCAGTGCAAGAGCAGGTGTTTGCTGCAGTTCTCCCTTGATGCGCTCAAATGCTTCATTTCTATCCATTGTCCAGGTGAGGCGGTTCTTCAAATTGTTGGTTTCTGCATTCATGATCATAGCTCGGAGTGGGGCTATGTTCTGTTCATAGCACTCTACCCAGTCACTACTGAATCCTATGAGGCCACTGAACGACATCATCTGTTTTACCGTGGTTGGTCTTGGTACCTTTGTGATGGCCTCAATATGCTCTGGGGCAATTCCCTTGTGTCCACCTAAATAGATCACCTTGGGCTGGGCGAATTGCAGTTTTTTCTTGACACTTTATACCCCCCTTCGGCCAGAACGGTTAACACATGGACTGTGTCCTTTTTTCACAAGTTTCTCTATCCAGGGCACATATCAAAACGTCATCGAAATATTGCAGGATCGTGCTCTGACACGTGATGCGCTTTAGATTATTAGCTTTTCAATTTGAGGTCCTTAGGCAAACGATTGTATTGATAAGTTTTCCCCAAATATTGGAATGCAAAAAGTTCCTCGCTCGCTGGTGCCACTAGAAGTAAGCTTGCGTTAAATCTATGACGGAAAACGTGGTAGTGTCAGACGGGATGTATGTCAGTAACATGTTAGCATGTGGTATGTCCGCCGGATAGTCCTCAATGCATGCATTCACCGGCCTGAGATCTTGGATCATTCTCCATCTCACTCAATCTGCCTTTCGTATAGAGAAAATAGGCGTGTTGCACCTTGCGCTTGGGACTTCTTCTAGGACTCCTACTTGCAGAAGGTCTTCAATCATTTCCTTAATTCCTTCAACTGCTTCTGCTAAGAGTGGGTATTGTGGCTGGAATGGCAACGTTTCTCCTGGTTTCAATTTTACTTCTACGGGGCTTGCTGACTTAACCAGTCCTATGTCTCCATCTCCTTGGGACCACACCACGGATGGTACTATGGCTAATATTCTTTCCACGTGCTTCTCATCCGTTTCCGTTGCCTCTTGCAGCATCATCATTTTCCAGGCTGCTTGTTTTGGCTTCACAAGCCTCTCTTCTGCTTCACGATCCATGCATTGTATCACATATCTGTCCCCATCTGGGTCAAACCTGCTGAAGGGCACATGATTCTTTTTGTCCCAGCATCGCTACCCTATTCCTGCCATCAGGCCATGCATGCAATAGGGATTGCCATATAGACAGGGTTTGACATACGGTATATTGAGGGCTTCTTCCAGGGCTGTTTCTTGACTTTGGCCTCTTTTCTGCTTCTCTTCAGTCTTTTCTGGGTTTAAGTCTGAGGCGTGTGCCGTCGGCGGTGCATCAGTCTCTTTAAAACGTCATGACAAGTGCTGCATGTAAGTGTCCCAGTCTATATCATTGCTGTCAAAAGGTTTGTGTCGCGTTTTGTCCCAGCATCGATGTCCTGCTCCTGGGAACAGCTTGTATAACCGAATGCATTTCCATAGGGGCATCCTTTTGGCATAAGGTATGCCCCTCTGTTCCTGGAGTCCTGCATTTATGAGCTCGATTATTTGTGGGACGCCCCATACAGTGATTGGGTTGCTTAGCTTTACTCTGTACATTGGACCGTCTTCTGTCTCAGTGGCTATTTGGACCCAATCATTTGTTGTCCCTTTCCATTTGGCACATCGAGGCTTGAGCATCACTGGGCCCATCTCTCTTGCTCCGTGTCCTTCTGCCACTCTTAAAGTGATGTGGGCCATTGTTCCAGGCATGTCAAAGAATGCTCCCATATTCCTTCCTTCCATGAACTTTACATCAGCAGCCACTCCTTCTTCAGCCACTATTACTGGGTGTATGTCCAGCGTAATGTGTTTCCAGCCTCCCACTTCTCTGTTCCACTTTCTTCATTTGGCGTCTGGTCAAACTTTTGTGCAGTGAAAGGGACATCATGGTGCTCGTAGATGGCCATGGAGGTTGCTTATTTTGTCTGCAGTTTGTTGTACAGCTCTTGTTCCAGGTCTGGTTCCAACTGACCGATCCAGTAAACTTGCTGGACGTGGTTTTGTGGGGGGCCATGTGTCATCATAGCCATCTGGGTTGCTAACATCTGCACTCTTGACGGGGAGCATTCAATTTGGAGTCTTAGATTGCACAACACGTCCCGCCCCAGCAGGTTGACAGGCGTGTGTCCGCTATTAACACTGGTATCCTAATTTCCTTGTCTTCTATTTGAATTGATACTGGGGTTATTGGAATAAGCTGCGTTTTTTCCCGCGAAACCCATCGTCTTCCTAAATTTTCCTGAAGACCTGGGGAGGTGCTGGGCATCATTTGGGTGAAGACAAGTGTACGCTGCTCCCATGTCCACTAAACATTTAACCTCTCTGCCCTGTATTAGAACCTGCGGTTTTGCATCAGCTCCCCTCATCAGGGTGGGGAACTGACCCTCCTCTGGTTTTTCCGGGCCTTGTCAATTGTAGGGGAGACCTGGGCAGACTTAGTCTGCCCCTGCGGCGGGCCTCCCCTATAATGGGTCACCTGGTTGCCAGACTGGGCTTGGCCTTGTGACAGAGCTCCTCCATATTGAGGGGCCTGACCACTCTGTCGTATCTGCCCTTGTGGTGGTGGTGCTGGTCCCCCTTGGTTGCCTTGTCTACCAGTTCTAGTCAGGCAGTCCCTGGAGATGTGTCCTACTCCTCTGCACACCCAGCACTGGAAGCTACCTGGTCCTTGATTTGTTGAGTACGTTGTCGTTCTCTTCCATAGCCTCCTCTTCCTGGCCCAAATCCCCCTCAGTGGGGCCCACCTCGGCCTTTGTTCTGTGGGTACCATTGTTGTCTCTGTTGTTGTATAGGCCCATACATCACTGGTTGAAATGTCACTGGTGGCATTTGTTGTGGCTGTATTATCCCCTGTTGCTGTATCACTGGTGCCGTCGCAGGCTGCTGTACCATTGGTGTTGCCACAGGCTGCTGTACCATTTGTGTTGATTGTTGCTGTGGGGCAAGAGCCTGGCCCCCTAGCACCGGGTCTGCGGCCAGCATCATTGGGGCTTGGGTAGCGGCCTTTTTTGCGCTTTTTGTCTCTTGGAACCGCATTTGAGTGAGTTTTCGCAAGACCTCCTTTTCTTGTTGTTCCTTTTTATCTTCTCCTTGCCTGTGGAGTGTTACGTAGTGTGCCACTGCTAGTCTGAACTCATCTTTAGTCATGCAACCCAAGCGCCAGTCATTTTCTAACTGTGCCTTTACTGGTCTCGGCAGGGTGTCCATAACGGCCTGTCTGAATTGTATTGTGGATGCATATGATTCCTCTGGTCGTTGTTCCATCCTGGCTGTCCAGTCTTTGGCCGCCCTCTCCACAAAAGCTGCGGGATTGTCATCATCTTTAAGCTTCTCTACGTAGACGGCCGTGGGGCTGTACTGGTTTGGGTAGGCTGCCCTCAAGGCCTTCCATATTCGGGGTCGATAGCTATCAAAGTCCTTTGCATCCAGGCTGCTGTCTGCCATCAGATACCCTAATTTCTCCCTCTCTAACACCGCTTCCGTCTCAGATTTTCCCAGTAACAAACTGAGCACATATTTTATGTCCCCTACTGTCAAGGTTCGTCCTTGTGTCTGGTTTTTTATCGTTGAAATCCATCTACCTTCTCCCTCGTGTAACACTGGGAGCCTTGCCAAGAGACCGTTCACGTCCGAGTGAGTCCACGGCTGGTAGTATGATTTTTCCTCTTTTATTATTATTGGTGCCATGACATGTGTTTCTTCATCTGAATCTTCATGGGCCTCTTTTGCATTCTCTCTCGTTCCTTTCTAATCCGTTATTTTTTTCTTTTTTTGTTTTTTTGCACCCTCCACAGATTGCCCCCCGTTTCAGTAGTTTTGGTTGTGTTTTCTGTGTCTGGTCCTGCTCCATTGTTCGCCCTTGCTCCTGATTTATTTCTGCGATGTAATGGGCTCCGTCATGCTCTATATCCAGGTCGTCCTCCTCCTCACTAGGCCCTTCGCTGTCGTTTGTGTCCCACTCTGATTCGGACTCTTCTACGCGGAATTTTACTAAGCACTCCTCTTCTTGGCTTTCGTTTCTAATATTTTGGACACACTCATATATTTTCTCCAGTTTCATTAGTTCTCCCTTTCCGCTCTTCCAATTTAGTCCTTTCAGCTGCTAGGCTAATCAGCCTTTCCTCCTCTATTTCTTCCCTTCTTGTCCACCTCCAATGCTTCTCCTTCTCTTGTTCCAGAAGCTCTGTCTTCGCCCTTTCTTCTTCATGCTTCTCCTCAAGGCTCATCTCCTCTATGACTCCTTCTAATTTCTCCCTCTGTTCTTACATGAGCTTCAAGAAGTTGACCTTGTATTTCTGGTGCTTTTCAGATTCCCACATGCTTACTCTTTCTTATATCCATTTCATAGCCTCTCCCATTTTCTCCCAAGCTCTGGCTACCAGTTCTTCTTCTCCTGGCTCATTGCCTTCTGTCTTTGTCAGTTTATATATAAGTCGTTTTGCTTCAAGTGCTTTCCTCTCGCTCCAGCGCTCAAGTTGTATCTCAGCTTCTCTTTGAATGGCTGCAACCTGCTCTTCCTCCATCATTCTCTGATGCTCCTGGATCATCCCTCTGTTTTGTTCGTGATCTTAATTTCTATCCCTGTGTTTTTATTCTGTTCCTGTCCTTTGGGAGTACTGGTGTGGGTTAACCCTTCTCCCCAATCATGCTGCAGCCTTTACAGAGCACACCTATGGTTTGTTGCCACCTCGTCTTCACTTTGAAGTGCTTCTTCCCACCTTTTGGCCACTTCTGTTTCGGCCCTCTGTATCCTTCCCGAACTCCTTTGGTCTATCTCCGTTTCCCTCAATGCCCCTCCGGTCTCTTCACTTCTCGGGGCAAGCTCAGGGGCCCCAGGGCTGAAGAGGGGCGCTGTTGGTCTTGGTGATGCTCCTGATGGGGAGTCCTGTTGCCTCTCCATTATTTTCTTTATTTCTTCCCACACCTCCATGCGATCTCCTCCCATTGTGACTTCTCTCAACACTAGGGCCGCTTGGATTGCAGGGCCCGGTGATCCTTCTTTCTGTTGGCCCATTTCCTTTGTATCTTCTTTCAGTTATGGTATCTCTGGATACAGTCTGTCCCTTTCTCCATATGGAGGTGGGCGTAGTTCCTCCATAGGCAGGGCCCTTGGATCTGGAGCCTGGTTCGGGGATGCTTGCCTTTGTTGACTTGTCTTCATTTTTCCCTCTTCTTGCTTTTTCTTTATGGTTGTTGTTAGGGGCGACACCCTATCCCGGTCACCCTTCTCCTTCCTTTTCTGCTCGGCTATTTTCATGAAAGCTTCCAAGGTCAATAGTTCTTCTTCTCTTTTCTTTTGTCTTGCGGGCCTCTTGTCATGATTTTTATGGTTCAGGACCTTCTCCTGCATTTGGGCTATTGTGCTTAAATCAAATGTTCCATTGTATGCCCAGGGGGTGTGGTGCGTCCGTGTCCTTTCTTCCCATTTCTTGCTGACCTCCTTGATTCTATCTCTGACAATCCTGTTCTCTTTCAAGACTTCCTCCAATGGTGTCATCTTCTCCCGTCGCCATTATTCACAACCCTTCTCCAGGGTGTCCGCGTGGTAGTAAAAGGTAGTAAAAGGTAGTAAATAGAATCTAACAAAATTAAGGCCCTTGAAAGGTAGTAAAAGGTAATAAATGCAATTTGACTTGGTAGTAAATTTTTCATCACCACCTCAATATATAATGAGTTTACATTTTTTGCTTAATATTTGTGTCATGTTTTAACTTCATCTTACCTAATTAAAAAAATATATACGTGCTAACAGGACCTGAGTCAGTCGGAGTTGATAGCAATGACGTAAAAGTAAACTGTGTAGAGTTCCGTGGTTGACAGCCTATCAGCGACGCCAACAACATTTTCGCCTCAGTTGACAGGGATGCAAACATCGCGCTTTTCGGTGCCTCCTTCACGTTCCTTTGGGCGACTTATATGAATCGTACAGATCCGAAGAGTTTTTTCGGGTGGGGGATGCAGGGATGCTTTTTGGCGACTCTCGTTTTTTTCACGTCATCTAGGCCCTACCGCAGGCTACCAGAGGAACCAGAGCAGCGTGTTTATCATATGGGCCTGCTGGTCAAATGCCCAGTGCTTCTGTCACTCATCTGATAATATTTGTAGCAAAGGAGCGGTAGATGTAGGCTAGCCTATCACTCTGATAGCAGCTAAGAAAATATAGGCTACACTCTCTCAGTTCGCACTAGGCTACTTCAGCTGGAAGTTTTAACAACTGTGGACTTGACTAGTGTGTAAGCTTTCGTTCAGCTGTCAGTGGCGCTGCCATCTGACTGTGATCATCCGTGCAATAATGTAATTATTCCACCTAGCCCATCAGTAACAAAGTTCAAACTAGTCACTGACATAGTAATCGACAACATTTTTTTAAATGTAATCTAGACCTACTGTAGTATCTAATGTTACGTGGGAATTGCAAGAAAACGAGTGAAAACAATTAACTTTTAACCACGCAAGTGCGTGTGTCATTTATTGTCGATCAACAAAAACAGCATGGAGTTAAAACGTAATTTAAAGGGACAGCGATCACTCAAGACATAGGCCTACACCACAACTGAGTGAAATGCTTTGAATAGCCTACAAAACACTGCATTTAGATAAGAACTGCGTGAAGAACCAATAATCTAGTTAATGGTGAATTAAGTTTATGGCATTCACATTTAAAGCATTCAATAGCCTATGAAAACTTGATCAGTCAGTTAAATTGTTCTCATAAAAGGAACAGCAGGCCTACAAAATATTCCAAATAGGCTAGTTTTATGGCAGTGACAGAAAACGTATACTGCAACATACAAGTTTAAACCAAGTTAAATTTGAAAGCATCTAGCTAGTGACAGGTAGTGTTGGGGGGGGGAAGAGAACAAACTCTGTAACCTACCTGATTCCACAGTCATTGTTCATTATTTGGCCTATAATTTAGCCTATAGTATTGGCATTTGAATCCATGAAAATTAACCAAAATCTATAATTTCCTATCGACAACAGACCCCAGCAACGCATCGAATCGTATTGCTACACATTTTGAAGTATTGAAAAGAATCAAATTGTTGGCTTAAAGAATCGATATTGTACCAAATTGTGTAAACTTGATTTACACTCCTAAATGTCATCCTTATAATTACTGTTGTTTTGGGAAGTATTTATCATGCAAGCATCGTGCAACCATACTGAGTAATGCAATGAAATCATAGTTTTCAATTTTGCATTAGTAAAGCAGTCCACTGATGTGCATGTTTTCACGGACTGCTTTAGTGTCAAATGTGCAACAACAATACCATACCAATAATAATGGTTTTATATATCCATATAAATAGATTTCTGGGCCTATCCTTAGACTGGAGGGTTTTTTTTGGGGGGGGGGGGGGGGGTAGTCGGTGGTGTTTGTTCTTCATTTTTGACCATGTTTGGTTTTTAAGTGTCATTTGTTTTTAAGAAGTGCCAAGGTTAAGGTTATTATTCACCTTATTAGGGCTAAGGACAACTGAAACTCAACTCTACACTACAAAAAAGCATTGTTGTGGACAATGACAATACTTAATGATCACAATTAGAAATTGTTAGTGTACCTAATATTGATTTATACCTTATAGCAAGTAGTAGGCTAAGTGGTGCTTTGCATACCCCCCCCCCCCCCAAAAAAAAAAAAGGGCTGCTGCTTGATGTCGTGTTGGTAGTAAAAAATATTGTGGAGGTAGTAAAAAAGGTAGTAAAAAGTAGTAAATTCAACTCTATGATTCCTGCATATACCCTGAAAATTAATTTTATACAACCCCACCTCCATCTTGCCTGTTCATAATTCTGAGAAATTCTTGATTGTTTGTGTTATGTTTATGTTATGTGTGTGGGTGTGTGTGTGTGTGTGTGTGCGTGCTTGTGTGTGTGCCTGCGTATGTGCCTGTGCATGCAAGCGTACATATGTCTACTGTGTGAGTATGTGTCATACGTATGATTACTGTGAATGTATGTGTGTGTGTGTGTGTATCTGTTTGTGCACATGTGTGCACATGAAATGGGTTAACATGACCCCTGGAGGCAAACATACGGAAAAAAATGGTCATCCTAGGCCCTACAGTTCTCAAGATATTCACAGAGAACTGTGTCTGCCCTACCCTCCTTTCGGGGGGTCCAGTCCAGCGGGGGGGCTACAGATCAAAACGAAAAACGACGGTTCCATGCTATCCAAGAAGTTTTGTGTACTCCGGTCTTTCAGTGTCCCGGGAATCCCTGTTGGTGTACGTCACTAAATTTACACATAAATTATTTTATTGTAAGGCCCCCCATGAACGAAAGTACACAAAACTTGGCATGCATTCTTGACCTTGTCAGCCAGAGATATTGTGATGAAAACACCTGATTTTTTGCTTTTTAATTTTTAACTAGGTGGCGCTATACATGAAATAAGTGGTAAAGGGATGGGTTGACATGCCCCCTTAAGACCAACATACATAAAAAAGGTGGACCTCCTAGGCCCTACGGTTCTCGAGATATTCACAGAAAACTATCTCCGGCCACCTACAGGCCAGTTGGTGTATAGTAACATAAATTAATTTATTGTGTGGACCCCATGAACGGAATTCCACAAAACTTGGCGTGCATACAGAGGGTGTCATAATGATCCTACACTTCCAATTTCGTGCAGTTTTGACTATGTTAGGTCACAGATACCTGCGATTACAACACCTCATTTTTACTTTTTTGTGTTTAACTAGGTGGCGCTATACATGAAATAAGTGGTAATGGGATGGGTTGACATGGCCCCTTGAGATCAACATACAAAAAAAAATGGTCCTCCTAAACCCTACGGTTCTCGAGATATTCACAGAAAACTGTGTCTGCCCTACCCTCCTTTCGGGGGTCCAGTCCAGCGGGGGGGCTACAGATCAAAACGAAAAACGATGGTTCCATGCTATCCATGTGGGGTTACATGCCCACCAAGTTTCGTGTACCCCGGTCTTTCAATGTCCCGGGAATCATTGACGGAAATTTGGGCATGCGAAAAAAAAAAACAATTCTGACTAAACCTATATGACCGCCGTTTCGCTGCGCGGCGGTCATAATTAGGCTGTGGACAGTAGTAAAACAGTAGTAAAGCAGTAGTGTGCAGTCAGTAATCAAACATGGAGAGGGTGGAGAGGCAGACAGACTATGCAGAGAAGTCTATCTCTCCTCTTCCCTTTAGTGAAGCATTGAACAGTTCAATGGCCCTGGGGACAAATGACTTCCTCAGCCTTTCAGTTGTGCATGGCAGTGAGCGAAGTCTCCAGCTGATCAACTCTTTTGGTTTGGTTTTTAACGGAAGCATTGACTTAAATCCGATTTTGTTTACCGTGCTCGGAGTTTGGTGCTGGGCTGGTGGGTGCCCTATTTCTGCCCACTCACAGGGCACATCAACGGTCATACCAAGAATTTTCATTGCAAAATCAAAATACCACTTGTGCATATGTCATGGTTGAAAACGTATCAGAATCAGTATCAGCATCGTATCATTATCAGCGGCTAGTCCGAAGTCCAAT
>NW_027468680.1:3715629-3785629 GCF_046254945.1 Alosa pseudoharengus
TAGCTACTCAGGGGAAACTCTGATAGTGTATACCACTACTGTATATTTTAAGTGCACATATATTTAAAAATAGTCTAACCTACTGGAGGAAATAAGGATACGTTTCATTTCATTTAGTATTTATTTTAGATGTACAGTTTTAAATGGTATTTATTTGTTACTTGAATGCTTGTTTTTAGTATTTATTGATATCTAAACAAATTTAGTGCCGCATAAGCTACAGGACATGATTTACTAATAGACACTTACTCGCTAAAATTACCAAAATTCTAAAGGTAGTCTGTGTGTGTGTGTGTGTGTGTGTGTGTGTGTGTGTGTGTGTGCATGTGTGTGTGCGTGTGTGTGTGTGCATGTGTGTGTGCGTGTGTGTGTGTGTGTGATCCTCTTCAGGATCTGCTCTGAAGTGCAGACGCTGTGTTCCATCGGTACCAGGCGGAAGATGTACTGTATCCACGGAGACCTGCTCCTCTAACAAGGATGCCTGTGTGGCCGCCCGCTTCCTCATCTCCCCCTGTAAGTCCCACTCTGATTACAGGGCTTCCTCTACCACTACCTCTCTTGGGCTGTGTGTGTGTGTGTGTCTCTGCGCACTTGCATGTGTGTGTGTGTGTGTGCGTGTGTGTGTGTGTTAGTGCGTTAGTGCATGATTGGCCTTTTTATGTGTGTAACCACATTTTATCACTATTACAACCAAGAAAGTCTTACTAAACAATTTGGGGCATTTAACAAGTATCTGGGGCATTTATCAAGTATATGATCTAACTGGGGCATTTATCAAGTATCTGATCTAATTGGGGCATTTATCAAGTATCTGATCTAATTGGGGCATTTATCTAGTATCTGATCTAACTGGGGCATTTATCAAGAATCTGATCTAATTGCTTGTCTCTCTGTCCAGTCTCATACTTCAACAGGTGCATTAAAATGAGCGACTGCAGGATCCTGCAGAGTAGCCCCTACATAAAAGCCAACTGCTGCCAGACAGACATGTGCAATATCTCCAGCTTTTAGATGTCCAGAACCCTCCTGAGTGTCCAAGACCCCCCCCCCACACACACACACACACACACGCACGTGCGCGGAGACACACACCCCAATACACACACACACAAACACACACAGGCACATGCGCGGAGACACACACCCCAACACACACATACACACACACACACACACACACACACACACACACACACACATGTGTAGAGACACACCCCCCAACACACACACACCTTAGATTCTTCAGGAGCCATGTCATACCTCCAGCCTGTAGATGTCAAGATCCTTCTGCACCGGTTCACTTGAAGTCATAACCTGTCATATCAGAAAATGTTTGATACGCTATGTGTTTGTTGAAAGCCATGTACACTTAAATGTTAAAGAATGTTTGATACGCTGTGTTTGTTGAAAGTCATGTACACTTAAATGTTAAAGAATGTTTGATACTCTGTCTGTTGAAAGCCACGTACATTTACATGTTAAAGTATGTTTGATACGCTGTGTCTGTTGAAAGCCATGTACATTTAAAGACACAGTACAAATAAAGTGTCTGCTTTACAACATAATGCTCATCAGATATCATTGAGAAACCTAGTATTTGAGACAGATATATTATCGCATAGCATCCCCCTGACACACACACACACACACACACACACCACTCCACTGTAGACAGACAGGCAACAGATTGCTGCCTTTTGCAAATATATATCTGGACTTTGACCAGAAGAGAGAAGCACATGAACTGGGTAAACAGCCTATGAATGCCAGTTCTGAGTCAGAGGAGGGAGGAGATGGACCAGGTGTGTTTATCTTTGTGTGTGTGTGTGTGTTTATGTCTTTGTGTGTGTGTGTGTGTGTGTGTGTGTGTGTGTGTGTGTGAGGGTCCATGGGTCCACATTTGAGGATTTCATAATCTACAGTAGGCTACATAATATCATTGAAATATTCAGAGAACTCGTAGAAATCTTTAAAACGAGGGGAAACTGATAGTATCATTATATGAGCACAGTTTAATGCACATTCACAAATGCTCGCTAAATGCTAACTGCATTTTGTTGTCTCTTTTTTTTTAGTGTAAGCTCTACCATGCCACGAATATATTATATTTAGACATAATAGAGAAATGCTACCATCTTATCTGAGCCTGAGCTGAGGTAAAGGCAAAAAGGCTAAAGAGGAGAGGGACTATTCAACTATCCAAGCATCTATGACAGTGTGGAGGTGCATTAGTGACTATGGCATGGGAATTTTGCACATCTGGCAAGGCACAATCAATTCTGAATGATGTACACATGTTTTGAGCAACATATACTGTCATCCATACAATGTCTTTTCAGGGAAGACATTGAATATTTCAGGAAAACAATACCAATATGAATTATGCACATACTGAATTAAAACAGTATTTATCTGTGGGAGGAGAGTTCAGGTGCTAACTTGGCCTATCTAATTGGGTGCATCATGGAATAAAAAGAACATAATTAAGAACCCCAGACTGCTGAGCGGCTGAAATCCGATATCAGACAGGAATGGGACAACATGTCATACTCAAAACTCTAGCAACTGGTCTTCTCAGTTCCTATTCAAACTGAATTGAGAGGCAAATACTGGACTGGTTAAGGAGGGAGTTTATTCTTATATAAACCTGCACTCATATGGAATGGCTTGATAGCTTTATAGGGCCATTCACACCAAGAAAGATAACTACAACGATAATGATAACTATTACGATAAAAGATAACTATAATGATAAAAGATAACTACAACGACAACTATAACAATAAAAGATAACTACAGCGATAACGATAACTATAACGATAAAAGATAACTACAACGATAAATATAACTCTACAACGATAACTATAATTATAACAATAAAAGCGCCCACACTGACCAACGAGAAGGAAAGTCTCTCCTCATGTTGATGTTGAACCCTAAACCATGGCAATATTAACTAGACTGACCATGTTTTGCCGTTATCGTAATAGTTATCATTCTTGGTGTGACCGACCATTTAGACTGGGCTTCGTGGGTGCACCGGTATGTGGGTTGTACCAGCAGCAATACAGCACAGTAGTGGGGCAGCCATGGCCTACTGGTTAGTGCTTCGGACTTGTAACCGGAGGGTTGTCGGTTCGAACCCCGACCAGTAGGCACGGCTGAAATGCCCTTGAGCAAAGCTAACCCCTCACTGCTCCCCGAGCGCCGCTGTTGTTGCAGGCAGCTCACTGTGCCGGGATTAGTGTGTGCTTCACCTCACTGTGTGCTCACTGTGTGCTGAGTGTGTTTCCACTGGCGCCTTAATGCAGGGGCTTACCTGGGCTTCAGCCCAGGGGCCTCGACCAATGAGGGGCCTCCTAATAATAATAATCAATAATAATAAACGGCGTGTTCGTATTCGCGGCGTCATAAGCCTACTCTGGAGCTAGCCTAAATAATTGAGCACATCGTACTGCTCTTACATCCATGCAGAGGCCCCCTTTGTCTTCTCCAATTCTAAAGTGTAACAAAATGTAACAAAACGTAGGCTAATAAATCCCAACGGGTGTAGAGGAGCTAGAGAAGCTGAAACTGACTGACAAACCTATCATACAAACTCTGGAGATAACGTGGGTAGGATTGAACCAACGATAAACGAATGACGTGGATTCCTGTAACTGTCCATGAAAACAGAAGGCATAGCAGGTAAATATCGTAGCAAATAGCCTGGAAATGAAACGGCTTTAAAAACATGTATTTCACTTGTCTCATTGGAGTGAACGCAGAACATGGGCTGTGGCGCAAATACATGAATTAGTGATCTGCATCTCCGTTCACCAACAGCTATTGTGCTAACCCATTCGCACATATAATATGTTATGTTTTCTCCCTTGTTAACGTGAGATATGTCTCCATGTAGTGTAGTGATAATGCATAAGGTGCATGTTCACGTCACATGAGCCAGCTTGTTATAGGCTAAAAGTATTTCTGTCCCTCCCAAACTGCGTTAAACTGGTGTGTTAAGTAGACAGCATTAAAAAAAAAAAAACTCCTGGGGAACCGCCCGACACGACAAACACGCACTTTTGAAAAGCTTTTAAACGTCCATATGTGTAGCCTACCCATCTTTTAACTTAGCCTACAACATGTGTTGTAAAAGTTCAACGCTTGTTTTCGTGCAGTAGGCTAGCCTTTTTGATAAGCGATGTCATGGGTAGGCTGACGTGATTTGAGGGCATTCTGTTCCTGTTTATGTAGGTTTTACATAGGCTGAATAATAGGCTACACTGCATTATTAACCAAAAGCGCACGCCATGTGTCGGGTCAGATCGCGGGCCGGGTATCATTTAATCATAATTAATATTTGCAGTTGGGGGGGGGGGGGGCTTAAAAAACATATAGCCCGGGCCAGGGGCCTCGGGTGGTATTAAGGCGCCCCTGTGTGTTTCACTAATTCACGGATTGGGATAAATGCAGAGACCAAATTTCCCTCACGGGATCAAAAGAGTATACTTATACTTACAGTATGGGCTAATTGAACAAATAACACTCTAACTCACAGATTTGAAAAAGACAAGTATGTATGTGGCATGCATATGCACGTGCGCACACACACACACACAGAAAGAGACAGGAAGAGAGAGAGAGATTACTCTCATTCATACTGTAAAGTTTTTGTTTGATTACTGATAGAAGGTGGATAGACTATGTACACTCTGGAGATTTCTTCTGGACGTATAGGAGAGAGCAGAATGTTTAGATAAGAGCACGTCCAATCACACACCCACTCCCCGTAACGTGACCCCACACCCTTGCGTCTGCGGGAACAGCTACTGTTATTTAACTCCATCAGACCATCCGCTCCCATCACACCCAGCGACAGAGCAGCAGGCAAGTAGCATCTCTACATTTCTATTATTGAGTAGCATCTCTACATTTCTATTATTGAGTAGCATCTCTACATTTCTATTTTTGAGTACCATTCAAGCTTTTTTCTTTTACATTTTTTTGCTTTTCTTTTGGATTTACACCCTAGGATTGTTTTTGTTTTCCAAATTGTGTTTGATTGGAAGTTTCGCCAAAAGGCTGAGTAAATTCCTCCTCATTCTGTCAATGTCCGCGTATTAATAATGTCATTAATAATGTCACCTAAATACATAATCTGCCTCTGACTCATTAATAATGTCATCTAAATACATACTCTGCCTATGACTATAATACAACACTCTGACTGATGATGCAATATTTGTATGATTTTGAAAGATGTTGTTTGGGGGAGGTTAACAAAAATCTATAAATCTGATGACGGATGTGTAAATGATGTGATTGTGCTCATGTGTTCTAACAGAATAATGAAGACTCTTGTCCTGGCCCTCGTCCTCCTCTTAGCGGTCAGCAGTAAGTCCAAAAAATGTGTCATCTAATGTCCTAATGCTGTGGGACAGCCGTCATGTGGTTCACCCCAGTCATTACTAATAATTACTCAATAGATGTGTCATCTAATGTCCTAATGCTGTGGGACAGCCGTCATGTGGTTCACCCCAGTCATTACTAATAATTACTCAATAGATGTGTCATCTGATGTCCTAATGCTGTGGGACAGCCGTCATGTGGTTCACCCCAGCCATTACTAATAATAACTCAATAGATGAAGTACTGTGTAAGGTAGGGTAAACAGTGGTATTTTTAATAACTCAATAGATGAAGTACTGTGTAAGGTAGGGTAAACAGTGGTGTTTTTAAGACAGTGTCACCTTAATTGTTTGTACCAACAAATTTAATATCCAAGTGCACACTGAATTTGTAATAGCAGGAGATGTGCAATTACTGTGAAATGTTTGCAACCTTCCGGTAAGTCAACATGACAGATACGGTCACTAAGTGATTGGTCATGAACCTTACGTGCTGTTACGCAAACCTCATAGATAAACACACACACACACACACACACATATAGCAGCTGACTTGACAACAATATGTGTGTGTCTGTGTTCAAGGTCTTGCACTGGACTGCAATCGCTGTGTTCCGGTGAAACCAGGAGGAACCTGTACTGTTACCACGGAAACTTGCCCACCTGAAAAAGATGCATGTGCATCAACCAAGTTCCTCACACCGCCCTGTAAGTCCCTGTACCTATCTTTGGAAAACACACAAACACACATGCACACACACACACACACACACACACACACACATGCAGACACCATCACTGTACAATGAAAGCATTGGCAACTGACCTGTCTCTCTGAGATAGAATGGAACTTTGACCCCGTTGAGATGGCGACGTCTCACATAGCCATAGTAACCTTGCATCATTAAGCTAGAGTGCTCCATATGTGCCATACAAGCAGTTAAGATTGACTTTTTCACTGCAGGAAAAAGAACATTAGAAATGCTTTGCTTTGGGGACTACACAGGGCACCATACTACACCATACTACAGACTACACAGGGCAGCATACTACACCATACTACAGACTACACAGGGCCCCATACTACACCATACTACAGACTACACAGGGCCCCATACTACACCATACTACAGACTACACAGGGCACCATACTACACCATACTACAGACTACACAGGGCACCATACTACACCATACTACAGACTACACAGGGCACCATACTACAGACTAGGGCTGGGCGATATGGACCAAAACTGATATCCCGATATTTTTGGGCTGATTGGCGATATACGATATCGATACGATATTGATATTTCAAACAGAAAGAGCGAAGTGCTTCATATTGTAACGTTCTGTGCCAATGAAGAGACCGTTTATCATAACCGGGTTTAATGTTGACTGTTGTCGGCCACAGTCACGCCACAAGAACAAGCTTTACCTCACGTATATGAGCCCAACTCCCACACCTCATCGTAATCTCCCCCTCCTTTTTCCCCCCAAAACTACACACATTATTCCCGGAAGGGGGCGGTACCCCAACCCTGGCCCAGGTAACAGAGCCTATCATAACCATATACACATTAGAACTTAGACCACTACTTTTAGAAACTTAAGACACGCTACATTACCCCCCCCCTTCTTAAGTCCTCGTCCCCGAGGACAAAGTCTTTGAGCCTCAGCGGCGTCCGCCGCCTCCTTCTTGGTCGGCCCACGGGCGTCGTATCCTTCTGTCGCCCCCCCGTGTGTCCTAGGTCAGGTGGCTTCAAAGCCGCAGGTGGCAAACTGCATGCACTTGCAGTGTCCCCCGGGCTACCTGCAACGACTTCACGGTTAGGTGATGCCACGACAGGCATCCAAGGTGTGTCCTCACCTCCACCAGCTGTCTGAGGGGAGGCGATGCCCAGGTAAGGTGCCAGCCTGTCCCGGTGTAACGCCACTCGGCGCCCCCTCCCAGGCATCTGCACCCGGTAGACGACCTCTCCAAGCCGCTCCAGGACCAGACACGGTCCCACCCAGTGGCTATCCAGCTTAGGGCACCTGCCTTTCTTCCGCTTAGGAGTGTAGGTCCACACCAGCTCCCCAGCCACAAAGTGACGCCCCTTGGCACGGATATTATAATTCCTCTTTTGTCGCACCCCCGCACTATGCATTTGCCTCCGGGCATACGCATGTGCAGAGTCTAAGCGGTCCTGCAGTCGCCTGGCGTAGTTTGGGCCCGCAGGGACCTGCGGCGCATCCGGGGGCCGTCCAAAGGCCAGCTCTGCTGGTGTTCTCAGCTCTCTGCCCAACATGAGGAGGGACGGTGTACATGAAGTGGAGTCATGGACTGCAGTGCGACAGGCCATTAGGACCAGGGGTAAGTGCATATCCCAATCGCGCTGATGGTCGGTTGTCAGGATAGATAGCTGTTCGGCCAGAGTCCGGTTAAATCTTTCCACTAATCCATCACTCTGGGGGTGGAGTGGTGTTGTACGAGTCTTTGTGATGCCCAGACGTGTACACATAGTGGCAAAAATTTTAGATTCAAAATTTCTCCCCTGATCGCTATGGATTGACTCTGGGACCCCCAGCCTACTGATTATTCCCTCCACTAGGGCATTAACGATGGTCTCGGCCTCCTGGTCTTTAATGGCATAGGCCTCAGGCCATTTAGTGAAATAATCCACAGTAGCGAGTATGTAGCGATTACCTCTGTCTGTGAGTGGGAGAGGCCCCAGAACATCTACCCCCAGCCGCTGCATGGGCTCCCCCACTGGAAACTGCTGCAGCTGAGCCCTGGACTGGCCCTGTGGTCCTTTGCGAGCCGTGCAGAGATCACAGCACCGACAAAAGTCCTCAACGTCTCTCCTCAGCCGCCCCCAATAGAAGGCTTGACGCACTCGCCGGAGTGTTTTGGTCACCCCAAAGTGACCGGAGCCTTCAGAGCCATGCATGGCTTTGAGAACAGCCCCCTGCATCCCTCTGGGTACCACCGTCTGCCACTTTTTCTCTCCCGACGCTGGTTCCAACCATGCTCGCTGGAGGACCCCATCAACCAGCTGCAAAGAATTCAATTTAGCCCACAGCCCTTTTGTCCATGGGGAGAGAGCTGCCACCTCCTCCCAGGGCGGCCGCTGCCGTGCCTCTACCCACAGCATTACTGGCTGCAGGTCCGGGTCTTGTTGCTGTTCGGCGGCCCAGACAGCATTGTCCACGACCAGCAGCTCTCTACAAGCCATGACAGTCTCTTCACACCCCTCTCTGTCCCGCTTGTCTGCCCCCAGAACTAGCTGCTGTTCTCTGGCCTCTCTGCGGTCACAATACCGGCAGCCGTCTTCACTGCAGGGTCGACGGGACAGTGCGTCAGCATTGCCGTGCCGTTCTCCAGCACGGTGAATCACGCTGAACTCGTAGCCTTGCAGCTCCTCCAGCCAACGAGCCAGCTGCCCCTCAGGCTCTCTGAATGTCATCAGCCACTGCAGTGAGGCATGATCAGTGCGTATGGTGAAGGGGCGGCCACACAGGTAGTACTTAAAATGTCGTGTGGCAAAGACAACAGCCAGCAACTCCCTACGTGTGACGCAATACCGCCGTTCAGCTTTATTCAGGGTTTTGCTGTAGTAGGCCACAACCCTCTCTCCTTCCGGCCAGGCCTGTGATAAGACTGCCCCCACCCCCTCGCCGCTCGCATCTGTGTCCAGGACAAAAGGCACTTCGGGGTCAGGGGCTGCTAGGATAGGTGCGCTTGACAGAGCCTCTTGGAGGGTGTTGAATGCGATTTTACAGTCCTCTGCCCAAACAAAGGGCTGGTCTTTCTGCAGTAGCCTGTACAGGGGGGCAGCAATGCCCGAAAATCCCCGCACAAATTTCCTGTAATAGGAAGCTAAACCTAAAAAACTTTTTAGTCCCCTCTGGTCTGTTGGGGTGGGCCACTCACGTATGGCACGCACCTTCTCTTCCACTGTGCCGATACCCTCGCTGCCTATTCGGTGCCCCAGGAAGGTCAACTCTCTGCACAGCAGCTTGCATTTGTCAGGGTGTAACTTCAGTCCCGCCCCCTTGATCCTTTCCATAACTTTGCGCAGTGCTGCCATAGCCAAATCAAATGAGCTGCCATGGGCTAGAATGTCATCTAAAAACACCAGGCACTCTGTGTGTGGAACCCCAGCTAACACCCTCTCCATTAGGCGTTCAAATGTGGCAGGCGCATTACACAGTCCAAAGCAGAGCACTTTAAACTGCCACAGCCCCTTTCCTGTGCAGAATGCGGTCTTGGGCCGGGCCTCTTCGGCCAGGGGGACCTGCCAGTAGCCGCTCCTCAAGTCCAAGGACGAGAACCAGGAAGAGCCGGCTACTAGGTCCAGACATTCATCCACGCGTGGGAGGGGGTAGGAGTCTTTTTTGGTGACATCATTAAGCCTCCTATAATCCACGCAGAAACGCCACT
Source organism: Alosa pseudoharengus (assembly GCF_046254945.1). Lineage (NCBI taxonomy): Eukaryota > Metazoa > Chordata > Actinopteri > Clupeiformes > Clupeidae > Alosa > Alosa pseudoharengus. Next base: position 3,725,448 of record NW_027468680.1, read on the forward strand.
CACCTCCTTTTTTCGGCACCATCACGACTGGTGATGCCCAGGGGCTCTCAGAGGGCTCTATTATGCCGGCTCGCTGCATTTTCCCCAAAGCCTGCTCCGCTGCGTCTTGTCGGCCCAGGGGGAGGCGACGTGGGCGCTGCCGTATAGGCACAGCATCACCCGTGTCAATTGTGTGCTGTACGAGAGAGGTCTGTCCCAGCTCCTCCTCGTCACATGAAAAGCAGTCGCGGAACTCTATCAGCAGCTGCCATAGTCGCTCCTGCTGTTCAGAATCCAAGTCTCCGGCACTCCTTTGCCAGACCTCGCGCAGAGCTGTCATCCTTCTCGCTTCGCTCTTATGCAGACTCTCACAGCCTTCCGCTGCAGATGGCGTCAGCCCGACAGGAGAGTCCAGGCTACGTGTGGCTGGCTTAGGGCATAGCCGAGGCTCCGAAAGGAACGAACTGGCCGCCCTTGTCTGTTTGCCTTCCCCCACACAGCACCTGTGAGGCCCGGCTGTGTGTGTAGCTGCGTGCTGGGAATGCAGCGGTCTCATATGCACCACCTGCCCATCACTAAAGCTCAGTGTGGCTTTCCCCAGGTCTAACTGACAGCCCTGCTCCCGCAAAAAGTCCAAGCCTAAAATACAGGCATCTTGTACTTCCGCTACCCACACAGTGTGTCTCATTTTCCGTCCCCCCACAGTCAATATCAGCTGCCCTCTCCCTTTCATTGGTGCTAGCTCACCAGTTACTGTGCGGAGCTGAACTGCTGTGTCCTCCAGCTGTGTACCCACTGGCACCACCTCTGGCCGGACCACTGTGACTGTTGACCCCGTGTCCACTAGGGCAGTGCATGAAACACCCTCGATGCAAATGGGAATGTGGCAAAAGTCTGATATGGAAGTCCTTCCCACCACAACCACATTCTGCCCCCGGCCCATGCTGTACTGAGAGGCCCTGCTGGCCTCAACCAGTGATGAACGGGCCTTTAGGGTGGGGGCACGCAGCGTCCCGCCTACTGCGTCCCCTTGCCGTTTCCCGGAGCTTTAGTCAAGGCAGGGCAATTCCTCACCAGGTGTCCAGCTTGGCCACACCCCCAGCAGAGGCGCGGCTGTTGTTGTGGCCGCACCGGGGTTTGTGTTTGTTGACGCCTGGCAGGAGGCATAGCCAGCCCCCTGATCATCTCGGTCACCTCATCCACCCACAGTGGCCGCTCTGACATTGTCTCTCCTACGGCCCTGACCATTGGAGAGGCATCGTGCTGTGCGGCGCCCATGACCATCTCCCTCTCCAGCGCGTACTCCAGTGCGTCAGTCAGGGTTTGGGGGCGAGCCAGCTGAGTGTGAACTCGCAAATCAGATGGAGAGAGTGCCCTGATGAACTGATCACGTGCAAGCTCCGTTTGCACTGGTGTGGGCATATGCGCATATGCTCGCCGTGTCAGTCCTTCGATGTCGTTCGCCAACGCACGTAGGGGTTCCCCAGCTCGTCTCTGACGTCCATGCAGTTCTGAGCGCAGCAGCTCCGAACGAAAACATTGTCCAAAACGGCGCCCTAGAGCACCAGCCAGGGCTCCATAATTACCCCTCTCACTCGGGTCTAAAAGCAGCAGGCAAGACAGTGCATCATCTGTCAAACAAAGGGCGAGCTGGAGGGCTTTCTGTTCATCTGACCAGCTGTTTGCACGAGCTAAAAGCTCGAACTGAGCATGAAAAGCTTCCCAGTCCGACTTCCCCGCATATTTCGGCGTTTTTATGCCTACCGGCACTTGCTGTCCATGGGCGCCGCCATCATTGTTTACATTTTGTCCCTGCACGTTCCCGGCTGGCAATTTTGCGCGGGCCGTGTAGCTAACTTCAGCGCTAGCAATCGCTAAGCCAGGACCCCCAGCGGATGTTGGTGGCTGTAACTCACGTTTCATTTCCCCTCCTAGACTGTCCACGGAAAAACGTTGTCCTCCCAGCTCTTGAACAAGATGAGGATATCCGTACTCGTTGCCCTCCTCCTCCTTCTTGACATAAAAACCTCTGCCAAAAGAACGCTCCATCTCCACCAGCAAAAGTGTCCTCCAAACAGTAGCCTGCCAATGCCCGAGCGGTCGACTACGTTATCAGAATCAGACTAAGTTTTCTTCTGACACCAGTTGTAACGTTCTGTGCCAATGAAGAGACCGTTTATCATAACCGGGTTTAATGTTGACTGTTGTCGGCCACAGTCACGCCACAAGAACAAGCTTTACCTCACGTATATGAGCCCAACTCCCACACCTCATCGTAATCTCCCCCTCCTTTTTCCCCCCAAAACTACACACATTATTCCCGGAAGGGGGCGGTACCCCAACCCTGGCCCAGGTAACAGAGCCTATCATAACCATATACACATTAGAACTTAGACCACTACTTTTAGAAACTTAAGACACGCTACAATATATTCACTCAACACAACAATTATGACAACACAGCCAGTTTTAATTATATTAATTTCAGACTGCTCTAACAGAGCTGTGCAAAAAAGTGTAAACAATAACATAGGCCTACAATAGGCATAGGCTACAGTTGCTCTGATAAAGCTGTGCAAATAACAAAAGACCAAAAGTTGACCCTGACTGACAACGCAGGCCTACATTGTACTGCAATAGGCTATTTTGGGCACAACAATATTGAAAAAAAACTGCAGTTTTGTCACACAATGCAGGTTTTTTACCTGTAAGGGTTTGATAGGGCCTAGATGACAAGCAAATGTAGACTATGATGGCCTAGACATGTTGCTATCAACAACAAAAATAGTTTTAAACAATTAGGCTACTTAAACAACGTAACTGAGTCACTCATCAAGAGTGTGATAGAAGCTACCGTCGTTTTGTATGCGTTCATTTTTGCATGTTCCGGTTCGTAAGAAAAATCCCTATCCACGATTGAATGGGGTTTCAGGAATCATAAAAAATGATGCCCTAACTGCTCGCGAGTCGCGTGCATATCCTCTTAATAAAATCAGCGTTTAGGTTGTCTCCCTGAGGACTTTAGATCTGTTACTGTCGCTAAACTCAAGCATTATCAGTGTATTTAAATTAGCTAGGCTATGTACCAAAAATTACATTTTACCGTGAGTCGAAGAGCTGTAGCTGCTAAACAGTGTTGTAACTTAAATCTGCGTGTACAAAACCGCTTGGAGCTCCAGTGGAATTTTGATTTCACAACGAGAATTATCGGTCTAGCCGTTGATGTGCCGACGAAATAGGCATCAGCACTAACCTCTCTGATCAAGGTAAACAAAATCTGACTCAGTGTCCGTCATGTTTGAAAGTTTGTAGTGCTGGGAGGGAGAACGTGCACACGCAAGGGGCGCAGTTGAGCAGAGCTGCGGCTATCTGAATGGTCTGAACACAGAAGAGCAAGTGGCTTTGATAAAATGGCCCATTATTTGACATAATACCGGTATTACGATATTGTCTCAACTACATATCGTTTTCAAAAATATATCGGTCGTAGTCGTAATACCGATATATCGCCCAGCCCTACTACAGACTACACAGGGCACCATACTACACCATACTACAGACTACACAGGGCACCATACTACACCATACTACAGACTACACAGGGCACCATACTACACCATACTACAGACTACACAGGGCACCATACTACAGACTACACAGGGCCCCATACTACAAACTACACAGGGCACCATACTACAGACTACACAGGGCCCCATACTACACCATACTACAGACTACACAGGGCACCATACTACACCATACTACAGACTACACAGGGCCCCATACTACACCATACTACAGACTACACAGGGCCCCATACTACACCATACTACAGACTACACAGGGCACAATACTACACCATACTACAGACTACACAGGGCACAATACTACAGAGTACACAGGGCACCATACTACACCATACTACAGACTACACAGGGCCCCATACTACAAACTACACAGGGCACCATACTACACCATACTACAGACTACACAGGGCACAATACTACAGACTACACAGGGCACCATACTACACCATACTACAGACTACACAGGGCACCATACTACAGACTACACAGGGCACCATACTACAGACTACACAGGGCGCCATATTACAGTACACTGGGTTGACTTTTTCTTTATTGTCTATTTTCACTGCAGGAAAAAGAACATGCAGGAGGAGCATCCTATTAAGCCCTGATGAGGCACTGATATTTAGTAGCCTTGATATCAGAGTCTATTCACCTCTGTAAACAAATTACTGACAGTTTTATTCCCTATTGCTTCGACTCCTCTGCGCCGACTCCTTACTGTACGTACACACCGCCGCCGACTTGAGCTTCCAAAGAAGCTCGGGTCGCCCTGTCAAGGACGCTTGTCAAAAAAGTACAGGGAAGCTTTGGCCGCTCTGACGTGGAAGCATTTTACGTTCGATCATGTTCTATCTTACTACTTTATTTAAAGGCCGACTATTCCGATTGGTTGCTGGTCGTTGGTCGCTGAACCGCGTCAATACTCATTACCATAAAGTTGACTTACTTTCAACTTTCTGCTTGACGCCCAAGTCGCTCAAGACGCCCAAAACACGGCGCCGACGGATTTTCCGCTTCTGGCAGCTGAGAGAAGCCGGCTTCCATTGAAAATGAATGACTTCCTGACTCTTAGAAAGCTCAAGTCAGCGGCGGTGTGTACGTACAGTTATCCTCTGAAAACATTAGGAATAGTTTGCTTTGATGACCACTAGAGCAGCACAATTATCGCAATCAAAATCGCAATATTAACTAACGCAATTACCTACACACACACACACACACACACACAGACACACACACAAACACAAACACAAACACACACACAGTCATGTGTATGCAATGATATTTAGGTTCTCCTCTCTATACAGATTCTTACTACCAGAAGTGCATGAGAATGTCTGACTGCGAGATGCTGCAGACCAATGCCTACATCAACATCAAGTGCTGCCAGAAGGACCTCTGCAATGTCTTCTAGAACCTTCCATATTCGCCCAGGTCCCAAAGGAACATTTCAGCCCCTTCTGTTCCCTATCTAGATCTTCTTCTAGAATCTTCAAGGAGTTTCTAGAATCGCCCAGTTCCAAACAAAATATTGCAGACCTTTCAGTTCCCATAGGGGTCATCTGAGTCAACACAGCTGAAGCAAAGGCCTGGTTATAACTAGGACAAGACCGTTAGTCCAGTTCAGTAAAGAATGCCATTTAGTCTCCTTTAACTGAATGCTATAAAATGTAACTATAAAATGTTGGACATTTTTGGATGGTACTGTAATTTGCAAAAAGTAGTGGAGTGTCTTTTTTTGTTGTTGAATAAAAACAATATAAAAAAATAATGTTATAACATAACTTAATATAAGAACCATTTCATAAAGTTCTGACTGAAAGAGAATGTGTTGCCCCTGATTACACAGGTATTCAAGACACGGACAGACTCACTCTCTCCCCCTCACACACACACACACACACACACACACACACATTTAAATTCTTTATTTGGATTATAAGATAAACTGTCGTATCAGATATTCAGACTCTGCCAGAAATTAAGTCCAAATATCTTGTCTACAACGTAACAAAAATACGCTGACGTCAAAAACGTATCCCAAAAAGAAGGCGCAAAAGTCCAGCAGAGTTCTGTGCAAAATTCCTTTAATGACTACATAGCGCAAAGCCTGAGTGGATCGTACGATCGCACTCCCGAACAATTGTTGAACACCAACATTTATACCCCTCCTTAGATGCTGACACAACATTTGGCAACTTTGAACCCACAGGTGGCGTTATGAAAGGACCGTTGTTCGGTCTTGTCTTCGCACTTTTACACAGAGTTCAGGGTTTATACAGTGATCACAGGTCACACATCGTTCATGGGTTACATATCGTTCACTCGTTTTCTCTCATACTAGCTGTTTTGAGTAGAGCCCGCCTCCGATGACATCTTTATGTCTGCAGCTGCAAGGCCAGGCATGCTTTTTTCAAACAGGCTTCGCCCAGTGAGACACAAAGCGACAAAGAGAGACATAGGGATACAAAGCGCACATAGGGAGAATTCTGGTAGAATAGCTTCAGTATGTTAATAGTATTAGTTACCGTGGGCCCCGGCCGTGGCGCGACTGGCTGGGGCATCTGCACCGTACGCCGGCAACCCGGGTTCGATTCCCGCCCCGTGGTCCTTTCCGGATCCCGCTCCCACTCTCTCTCCCACTCACTTCCTCTCATTCTCCACTGTCCTGTCTGATTAAAGGCATAAAAAAGTCCAAAAAGTATACTTAAAAAAAAAAACTTGCTACCATGTTGAACTTTGACCTAGGCACACTGTAAACCAAGCATCTTAAGTATCTTACGGCTCCTACACACAGCAGTGCTAGAGACGCATTCCATTCACTTTACATGGGCTCGCGTCATCCGTTGCCGAACTGAATTGTGGGTCCGTTGCGTCACATTTCTCCCGTCGCTCGTGTTGAGAAGTTCAGCTGTTACTGCACCGACGAACGGCACCAGCCAATCGAATTACGAACAAGCAAACAACAGACGGCACCAGCCAATCAAATTACGGTTATACCTTAAGTCATTTGCATATACTTACCGTCGGGAACACCCACTAGCATGCGTTGACGGAACGCAACTGTGTGTGGCATGCAATGTGAACCCTTCATAACCCTGAAGGGGACTTCCCATTGCATGTGCTGCACTTGCCGCTAGGTTGCTCTTGGTTGAGGTAATGTTCCAAAGATTTCTGTTGTGCTTGCCACCAAGCTCAACGCAAAACACCAATGACCTACATTTGAACTTCGACTGTGGCATGCGCAAGAGCGGCAAAATGCGGCAGGCCAGTTCTTGCGCGAGCAAGCCATTGAAAAGAATGGGTTTCAAAGCGCAGCGCTGCCATTTGTGAACCCCACTTGAGGAAACGTTTATGAAACGCTCATCACAATCTGTAAACGTAACGCTGGCTAACTTCACCTGCAGGGATTATATTATTTACTCTATACTGTATCACGTTACATCACTGTTACAGGTGCATGGGAAATAATGCACTATAAAAACTGTGACCCTTCTGTAGAGAGAGATAAAATGGATCATATATGGATGGATGGGTGGATGGATGGAAAGTTGGATGAAAGCAAAGTGTAAAAAAGTGTCTGCTTTTGGACTGGACAGGAAGACGAGTGAAATAGATAAGAACAAGAAAGGGCAGTGAGAAGAGAGTGCGAAACTAAGGGATAGAAGAGTGAAAGGACAAAAGGACAAAAGGACAAAAGGACAAAAGGAATACAAGTGAACAGAGAAGGACAAGACACAGTACAGGAATACAGGACAAGTGCATACAGTGAGGAAAGCTAGAAAGACAAGACACAATAATGTCTCTCTCCAAGAAAAGAAAATGTCAGGTTAAGTATATATACATTTTTGATCCCGTGAGGGAAATTTGGTCTCTGCATTTAACCTAATCGGTGAATTAGTGAAACACAAACAGCACACAGTGAACACACAGTGAGGTGAAGCACACACTAATCCCGGCGCAGTGAGCTGCCTGCTACAACGGCGGAGCTCGGGGAGCAGTGAGGGGTTAGGTGCCTTGCTCAAGGGCACTTCAGCCGCGGCCCACTGGTTGGGGCTCAAACCGGCAACCCTCCGGTTACAAGTCCAGAGTGCTAACCAGTGGGCCACGGCTGCCCTTAGGTTAATGACAATAAATTGAAAGAATTTCCATTTATACGGCCAGGTCATGATGAGGTACAGTAATAGCCTTCTGTACGCTCTGCAATTCCTCTTTTACTGTGGGTAGTGGAGGAAGAATGTCTGTGGTAGAACACCAACAGACAAAAAAGCATAAAGCTGCAATTAATTGCCCGTGCAGGGGTACCTACATTAACAACTTTCTTCAAGAGGGTAGAGCCCTCTCAAACAGAGTATGAGTTGGCTGTACAGGAAGGTTTGTTTGCTTACCATACCATCAGACACAATCACAGTTTCAGGTCGATGGACTGCACAGCAGCATTGAACCGGAAGCTCTATGAGCCAAAGTTTTCATGTGCAAGAACGAAGTGTGATGCCATAGTGACAAATGTATTTGCACCCTGGGCCATGACACTGCTAACCCACGATCTTGACCAGGCTAACTTTGTGTCTTTGTCTGTTGATGCCTCAAACCATGGCCATGCAAAGCTGCTGCCAATACTTGTCAGGTACTGCAAGTTTTATAATGACAGCGCTTGCGTTGAAACAAAACTTTTGGATTTTGTTGAAATCAAAGGAGAAACTGCAGCAGAGATTGCAGAGGAGATTCTTGTGGCTGTTCGGAGACATGGTCTAGAGGACAAAGTTGTGGCCTTCTCTGCTGATAACACAAACACAAACTTTGGAGGAATTAACAGGGCAGGAAGGGTGAATGTCCACACCAAGGTCAAAGATTTCCTTCAGCGAGAGGTGATTGGCCTTGGATGCCCAGCACACATCATTCATAACACAGCACGAACTGCGCTAGACATGGTTCCTCTAGATGTGGAACATCTCCTCACCAAGGTCTTTGGATATTTCCACATTTTTACAGTCCATGTGGAGAGACTGAAGACCTTTTGTGATTTTGTGGGTCAAGAGTACCACAACTTTTTGGGACACAGCAATGTCCGCTTGCTGTCCATGCTCCCAGCCTTGGAGAGAGTCCTACAAATGTATGCTCCCCTCAAGTAATTTTTCCTCTCCGAAGACAAAAGGCCTGTTGTTGTCCACAGGCTGTTTGAATATCCCTTGACTGAGCTCTGGCTGGCCTTTGTCCACGGTAACCTGGCTATTTTCCATGAGGTCATAAAAATGCTTGAAGGCCAGGACCACTGTGCAGTTGAGTCTGATGCCATTCTCAGAAATGTCAAAACCAAACTCACTGCAAGGTGTGATGACAACTTCCTGCCAGTGATGCTCAGAGGTCTTCTGAGAAAACTGGAAGATAATGGTGCTATAAGAAAAGTTCAAAGTGTTTCTTTGACACTGCAGTGAATGCGTGGGGGTGGCATGTGGACAACGTCCAAGATCTGCACTGTCTTCTTCTGAAGAAGCTGCCCCAGAGGTCAGAAATTGAAAAGGCAGTAGCCACCATTGAAAGGAAATGCCCCAATGTAGCAATTAACGAAGATCAGCTTTTCGATGAGATATCTGGGGCCATATTCACAAAGGAGTACTCCTAAATCACACTAAAAGATTTTAGCTAGGAGTTTTCTCTTAAAAGTTATTCACAAAGCCTTTCAGACCTACTCTTAGTAAGGAAAAATGACAACTCCTAAACTAAGAGTGAGTCTTCGTTGTTATGGTTGACGTCATTACTCATGCACAAGCTTGACTGAAGTGACCACCTTGATTGACTGATGATTGTAACGCTGGAATGATTCCAAACACCTCCCTTACGATGATGAGTGACAGGTGACAGGTCTGAGAATGCATGCGCTACACAAGGACGGAAGATGATAAATAACTGAATAAAAAGGCCTAGCCTAAATGAATAGAGTAAGGCAAAACAAATAGCCTAGTAGCCTAATGAAACATACGGATTGATGCAGTATCTTTGCAACATTATTGAATTAATCTGTCACAATAGCCTATGCCTTTGCCTACATTTGCAAAGAGAACATTTTAATTTGATTCACAATTAAACGTTACATTGAATTTATATGTTGACAATGAGTAGTTTTGGTTGTTGTTGGTGGCGTTATTGCATCAGTTAGTTATGCCTACAATGCAAAATTGCTCCCTCGCAATTGGAAGCTCCTGTAGCCGCATAGGTAAACATTGCGATGTGAATGCCACAAAAAGTGGTTTGTGAATAGGTCTTAGTGAGTTAGGAGTCCTCTCGACTTCTTTTAAGCTGTCCCAGACTTAGGTGCTACCTTTAGGTCTAAAATGCTTCGTGAATTACTTTTAGTGAAAAAAATTAGGAGTGCTAAAGTTAGGAGTGACACGCCCATTATTTTTAGGAGTTGCTCCTAAATTCGCCAGTTAAGAGCTACTTTTTTTTGCGGGGGGGGGGGGCTTTTTGCCTTTATTTGTATAGGACAGTGAAGAGTGAGATAGGAAGTAAGTGGGAGAGAGAGATGGGGTGGGACTGGGATATGACCGCAGGATTCAAACCTGGGTCCCCGTGGGCACTTACACCCGTATATGGTATGAGCACTGTAGCCTGTTGTGCCACACGTCCCCAGGAATTCCTTCGGGGGAGGATACTGGAGGAGTAGAGACGGGACATCTGTCACTCAGAGATGGGGAGCCATTTCAACCTCTCTGAAATTCCCCACACCAAACTGGTGAAATTGGCATCTGAGGTCATCTGCTTGCCAGGGAGCAATGCTCCTGTTGAGAGGGTTTTCTCCCTAATGAATGACGTGTGGACAGCAGAAAGAAATCGGTTCACTGTGTGTACAATGAAGGCAATGCTCACAGTGAAGACAAAATTCAATATGCCATGCCAGGAATTTATGGAGAAGCTGGCCAAAAACAAAAACATTCTCAGAAATATACACTCATCTGAAAAATATTGTAACGCTTCGAAGTCACGAGTCAGAGCTTTGTTCAATGCAAGCTTTATTGTTAGATACAAGGGCGGGGACACAGACCACGAACACAGCACACACTGGGTAGGTCAAGCACACACACACGCTACACATACAGGGGTGGACACAGCCACCCACACAAAAAGGATCACACACGAGGGAGAACTAAACGGGAAACACACTACACTAAAAACGCTAACATTAAACCAGTAAATAAAGACAATTACGGACAAAAAACCCCCAAAGTTCGCCCCCTCATCCCAGCATGCCCTGCGTGGGAATTCGCAACCAGCATAGTCCAGCGCGCCGACGTTACATAACTCCCCCAACAAGACATTGCCGTCCTCGGCAATCATCACGCGTTAGCCTCATGCTAACGTCGGCGCGAGTAGCCCGCCACTCAGTTAAGTCAGACAGTTCCGCCAACACACGTGGGGTGCACGCCACAGCTGCTAGCGGTCCAGTGCGGGCGTGCTAGCAACCACGTGGGGTGCACGCCACAGCTGCTAGCGGTCCAGTGCGGGCGTGCTAGCAACCACGTGGGGTGCACGCCACAGCTGCTAGCGGTCCAATGCGGGCGTGGGGTGCACGCCACAGCTGCTAGCGGTCCAGTGCGGGCGTGCTAGCAACCACGTGGGGTGCACGCCACAGCTGCTAGCGGTCCAGTGCGGGTGTGCTAGCAACACACGTGGGGTGCACGCCACAGCTGCTAGCGGTCCAGTGCGGGCGTGCTAGCAACACACGTGGGGTGCACGTCACAGCTGCTAGCGGTCCAGTGCGGGCGTGCTAGCAACACACGTGGGGTGCACGCCACAGCTGCTAGCGGTCCAGTGCGGGCGTGGGGTGCACGCCACAGCTGCTAGCGGTCCAGTGCGGGCGTGCTAGCAACCACGTGGGGTGCACGCCACAGCTGCTAGCGGTCCAGTGCGGGCGTGCTAGCAACCACGTGGGGTGCACGCCACAGCTGCTAGCGGTCCAGTGCGGGCGTGCTAGCAACCACGTGGGGTGCACGCCACAGCTGCTAGCGGTCCAGTGCGGGCGTGCTAGCAACACACGTGGGGTGCACGCCACAGCTGCTAGCGGTCCAGTGCGGGCGTGGGGTGCACGCCACAGCTGCTAGCGGTCCAGTGCGGGCGTGGGGTGCACGCCACAGCTGCTAGCGGTCCAGTGCGGGCGTGCTAGCAACACACGTGGGGTGCACGCCACAGCTGCTAGCGGTCCAGTGCGGGCGTGCTAGCAACACACGTGGGGTGCACGCCACAGCTGCTAGCGGTCCAGTGCGGGCGTGGGGTGCACGCCACAGCTGCTAGCGGTCCAATGTGGGCGTGCTAGCAGCCACGTGGCTGTCGCCGCTCGTCCCCAGCTCCCTCTCAGCAGCCGCCCTCAGGCTGCACTTTTCGTGGCGTGTCACCGCGGCACTCCTCCTCTCCTGGCGGGGCCCTAGGTGGCCTTTTCAACCATCGACTCTGCACCGAGCACTTTTATTTTATTTTATCAGGTCTTAAAGACATACAGGAGGTCGCGACCACACAGGGAAATCATTTCAGACGCTGGTGCCACTGAGTTAATGAATTTCTTTCACTCTCCTTCCCTCATTCCTGTGGATATAGTTCATTTCATTACTAAGGTTCATACTGTTGCTGATTGGGAAAAAAGAACACAGCTCTTAGTTAAATGTACTGTAATCATGTATTAGGGCTTCCTCTGAAATGACCTTGGTTTAAAACTGCTTCCACTGATTTACTTAAAACATTCCATCCACTGCTATGATTTCCTATGAATTAATAATCAACTGTGTGGAGAACATTGCTGCTCAAGGAGCTTCGTGATAGTACAGTTTCCAGCTGAGAGCTGAAAAAGAAACTACTGTAAGATTGTGCGTCAGTATCTGCATGAAAATACAGTACTCCTCAGTGTTGGAGAACTGTGCCAACACAACATGATATTTGTCGTTAAACAGCGGCCTACATCTGTGCTAGGCATTTTAGGGAGGTCGTGTCAGGGCGCAAAAACAGAATTAAGCTTTGTTTAAAAGCTTCAGTAATGCCCCAAATGAAAAGTCAAGCTAAGAACACTGAACTTGAGGCAGCGCAGGGATTTTGCTCTCGTCATCTGGCTAGAGAAAGGAAGCACGGCATTGCTAAACCCACTCATGTGCAGAGGCAAAGAGAGGGACCCGACAGGTGGGGACTTACAAGAAAAAACAACTAACCTCTGTGGCGGCAAAGACCCTGGAATGTGGCACTGGAAACCCCAATCTCCCAGCCCACATGAAAGTGGAGCAAACCCATTTGCAGCCTGACAGGTTGAGAGTGAGAGACACAAAGCCTGTATGATACTCCCTGGGGATTACGCTGGGATGTTAAAGAGAGATTCTAATCTCTTGACTTCACTGATAATAAAATTCTCCAAGATCTTAAACGAATTACACTTTTGTACAACAAAGTAATTCTCATTTTATGTTTACAAACTGTACATCCCATGGGCTTTATATTACTGAGACAAGGGTCTTTACAAGAAAATAGTCTCTAATTGATATAATACATATTTTTTTCTTTCCTGTGAATGTCATATAGACTGCAGAAACATTAATATCTGTATTTACTGTATGCTAAATAAAGAAATATGATATATGGCATATACAATAATAATATATTAGCCTGGGTGTCCCCATGCTGCCTTGCGCGCGATTTGATTCACGCTTTAAGGCAGCCTGGAAACCATGGAGCAAATTTTCGCCTGAGATAGGGAACGATCACAGAACAAGGGGGAAAGCAAAACGATGATGTGCTATGCACAAACGCATTTGATAGACATCCGTGGCACCCAATAAACGGATCTGGGCATTTTTTTCAAATACGAGAAAATTAACGTTTGGTAAGTGGTGGCGTCACAATAGGGCATTTGGAATCCAAGTGTTCCGGCCAGAGCCATATGGTTCCGGCCACCTCCAGCAACTGTCTGTCTCAGGCTTTAAGCATACAATCTGGCTCTCTTAAGACTACAGATCCTGTTCAACTGTTTCCTCTGCCCACAACTGTTTCAAAATAAAAGTCTCCACTACATTAATTCCCTATTAAATAATTTAACCATTTAAACTATCCAACTATTTAACTGTTCAACTATTCCAACTGTCAGTTATCATCAACTATGCCTCTAGCCTACTATATTAAACCACCACCTACTGTACCTAGCAACCAATTTAGCAACCATTGAAATTAAGCATCTACTGTATGTCAGTTTCCATAGCAACCAAGATGATTATACTAGCAAACCACTGTAGTAACTCCTTTATTTCTGATAGTAGCCACCATGGACACCCTAGCAACAACCTAGCAACGACTTCAAGTACCCTAGCAACAGCCTAGCAACCACATTCCATTAAAACCTAGCAACCAACATCATTAACCTAGCAACCAGCATAGCAACCACCATAACTACTCTAGCAACAGTCAGTTGTCATCAACTTTGACTCCAGTCAACTGTTTCCTCTCCCCACAACTGTTTCAAAATAAAAGTCTTCACTGCTATAATCCCCTATTAAATTATTTAACCATTTAAACTATCCAACTTTTTAACTGTTCAACTATTCCAACTGTCCGTTGTCATCAACTATGACTCCCGTCAACTGTTTCCTCTGCCCAAAGCTGTTTCAAAATAAAAGTCCTCACTACAATAATTCCCTATGAAATATTTGAACCATTTAAACTATCCAACTATTTAACTGTTCAGCCAATCCAACTGTCGTCATCAGCTATGACTCCCGCCAATTGTGTCCTCTGCCCACAACTGTTTGGCAGCCTGGGCTTTTCAGTCAACTAGTGTGATCAACTCCCACTCTACATTCAACTTTTAAACTGTCTACTTTTAAACTATCAACTTTTATTAACCCATTTACTCCTAAAATGCCTGCTAAAAACGCCTATAGAATCCCATGGCATTCTAGACTAAATAACCTTATTTCCTGAGGGTTTTCTGAAAACATACTAAAATTGTCAACGTCTACCAAAATTTAATATCTAAGCCTCTGTAGCACCTAGAAACATGAAATAAAAAGCATGCTGCGCTACGCAGCATCCAGCGTGAGGGTCAATGTTGCGCTACGCAGCATCCAGCGGGAGGGTCAATGTTGCGTCATGCAGCATCCAGCGCGAATGGGTTAAGCTGTGCAACCACCATGTCTGTCCTAGCGTAATTTTCATGCACTCGTAATTCCCTGGAATTACATTTTCTAATAATCTACTGTTATCCGATTTCTTATTATTATTATTATTCTTCTAACGCTTTTTCTGCGTCTAATGCGGCTTCAACCGCTTAACGTAGAAACTTCATTCAAACTGCGTTACGTAGGTCTTACACTAAAGACTTTTCAAGTGCATGAAAATGCAATCTACTGTTATCCGATTTCTTCTTCTTATTATTCTTCTTCTAACGCTTTTTCTGCGTCTAATGCGGCTTCAACCGTTTAACGTAGAAACTTCATAAACACGGAAAAAGTTGGCATGCATTGTTTCGGTCCCCGTGCACAGGGATTATTTGTCATATTATTTATCACATATGATTATTTGTGAAATTGTCCAAACAGGCGCAACACATTTGAAAAGGAAGGACTGGTAGCATGCAAGCTCACGGGAAAGATTGATTTAAGAACGTTATCACAGTGTGTGGCTGTGGCGCGGGCGGAAGGCAGGGGAGGGTCATGTCTTTTTTAACAATTCTGTCGGAGGGTCATTGAATAATTTCTAGCAGGCAAGAGAGGGTCATTCAACTTTTAACTGAAGCACTCAAAATTCCTCCGGTGGCCCCTTCAATAAATAACGAACAGTCCCTAGATTGCTGCTGGATATGTCTTGGTTCATGTCTGTTAACAACTCATTGCCGTCAAACGCATAACCTATCTCGCGGTTGCATCCATTACAAACAAACATGCAATGTGCACGTCTGGGATTGGGGAGAGCACTAAATGCTCTACTGAATAAGCATGAAGTCAAACCTTTAAATGAAAAACACTCTTTAATAATAAAAAAAAAAAAAAAAAACGCTAATGAAGTAAACTTGTGACCATCAAAAATCGTTTATCGCCTGTAACTCCGTGATAACAGGACGTAACAGGAAGGCATTTGGCTGAGCAACGGAGGTTAATATGCTCTATATTTTGTCCAAATGATGTCTGTCTATCATCGTTGCACTTGGAGAAAACCAGAATGTTTAATTTGTCCTGCGTTTCTTCTACGGCTGCAAACGGGATTCAGTTAACCAACTCGCAGTTAACCAAATATTTCTTTATTAGGGCAGGGCAGGCATATTTCTGGCTATTAAATTATTTCTAAACCAGTCTGCTAAAGTCTGAAGTGAAGTCTGTGTCTCGTAAAATTTCTTTTTACGAGACACCCTGCTCACTTGAGCCATCTACCCAAGGGCGTGGGAAGGGGGGTGCTGAGGGTGCTGCAGCACCCCCTGCTGGCAGGAAATAGATTTTAAAAATGTGTTATATATATTTTTAAATAATTACTAATTCGCTGTCTGACATTATTTATATTTTTGTATGTGAAATGAGGAGTCAAATAGCAAAAAAGGGTTATGGATTGGTTCGAGTATAGGCTACTAAAAATTAACAGTTATTGAGATCAGCGTGAACGTGAGTCAGTTACTGTAAGAACCGTAGCGTGGTTTCAGCTATGTGATAGCGATCAAGTGTGTAGGCCTACGGTTGATATAGGCCTACATATTCTATGCGATTTACACGTTCAAAAAAGCATGGATAAGCTGAAAGAAACTTTAATTGTGTTGTACAGTTTTGCAAAATTAATAAATTATAGCTAGTGAAATCATTTCACTAAGATCGCTGAGAAATTATTAGGACACATTCTTGCTGTGGAGTTGACACACTTTAGGCTATTCAGGAATTATTTGCGAGATCATTGCAGCCTGATTATTAGCCTATATTTAAAGCCAAACATCTCTGGTGTGGTTTTGACGATCAGAAAAGTAATTTTCCTTAGCTATACTGAAATAGGCTAATGATGTCAAGTGCGCTTCTGTGGGGTTAGGGTGGGTGCAGTGGAGTCGGAGTGCTGTCGCGGAACATTGGAATTTGTGGCTGCCCTGGACATTTCTAAAACTTCTTTCTATCACCCGCACACCGCACTAAAATGATGTATTTAGCAGTCAAAATCCAAAACATGTCCAGGAGGGGAGAAATCGTCGGACATCCATTATTTTTGTTATTTAGCACCCCTGGTCAAAAATAGGTTCCCGCACGCCTGCATCTACCGGTTGTTTGGGTTGTTGCAGCGTCTCACTGGAAAAATACAAATTAAAGTCGCGTGATACCGCGTGATCCCAAGTCGAAGCACTGCCCACTGTATATGTGCATTAGGGCCAGTGGTGTTGATATGTGCATTAGGGCCAGTGGTGTTGATATGTGCATTAGGGCCAGTCTATGAGAAGTATCAAGAGTGCCCCTATAGTCCCACTCAGCTTATTAAACATTTGGAGCGGAACAGAATCCAACTCACATCCAACGGGTCACCCCTAGATAAGAATCTGATCAGACAGTGCCAGATCAGTGTCAGGTAAGAGCCAGGTTAACACCACACACACACACACACACACACACATACACACACACACACACACACACGCACACACGCACACATACACACACGCACACACACACACACACACACACACATACTGGCAATGGAACACAATGACTTGTTTGGTTTGGACCCTCGCAAACATAGCAAGCACTGAGTCAGTGGGAATTTCCCGCAATTTCAGTGGACACAAACACACACACACACACACACACACACACTACAGATTATAAAAGTCCAGCCCGGTGAGAGACAGAGCAATAACAGAATCTGGAGACACAACATTCTCAATCCTGACTAGAACAGCAGCCAGGTAATGACCTAATGACACCATGTCTGTTAATAAACTGGATGTGTTACCATAATTAAATGTTTTGATAATATTGTTTTATATGCTAAATCAATTCTGCTCAACTAAATCACTCTCAAATTCTCTCTCTCTCTCTCTCTATCACTCTGTCTCTCTCTCTCTTGCTCTCTCTCTTACCCTCTTTCCATCTGCCAGTCTGTTTCTCTATCTAATGAGCTGTCTTGATATTTGCCATATTGCTAACTCTGACGTCTTTGTCTGTTTTGAATCATCATGAACACTGTCTGAGTGATTCTTGCTTTTGACAGTAGTGTCACGCAATAACTATTTTGGCCACTAGATGTCGCCAAAAACAAGGGTTCTGTCTCTAGCTGATTGTAGACTAAATAATGAAGGCTTTCCTGGTGTTCTTGCTTTTGACTGTAGACTAAATAATGAAGGCTTTCCTGGTAGCCGTGCTCCTGATGATGGCAGTGGCAAATGGTGAGTCTTTCAGACAGCGCCATCTAGTGGCCACAAAAGCATGAACATGTCAGCCTTGCCCAAATCTATTTTTCTGAATCAAACTCACACACTTGACTCTTTTCAAGGCAAGTTTATTTATGTAGCGTATTTCATGATTATTTAATGTGCTTTATAATAATTAATGTGCTTTACATAAATAAAAACAAAGAATATAAGTTAAGATAAAAGCATAAAGGTGCATGTTTAAAAACTTAATTAGCCCACATAAAATAGAATAACTAAAAGGTAAAAGTAGAGTAATTAAAAGTCATTGAAAAAGCATATGTGCATCTCATTAACAGGAATTGCATTTGTCCAGTTAGCAGACAGCATCTGGGTACAGTTTGGTCTTAAGTCTATTTTGGGGCATTTGTGATGTCATCTGGGTACAGTTTGTTGTTACGTCTATTTTGGGGCATTTGTGATGTCATCTGGGTACAGTTTGGTGTTACGTCTATTTTGGGGCATTTGTGATGTCATCTGGGTACAGTATGGTCAGAAGTCTATTTTGGGGCATTTGTGATGTCATCTGGAAGTTGGTTCCAGAGTTGAATCACATGTACTTCTGACTGTGGGCTACCAACAAGTATTTCCCCCCTGACCTGACCTGAGAGGTCTGGATGGTGCATGCTGCTGAGGCCTGAGGTGAATATGTCCTGATCTAAATAGCGACTTATAAACAAGTATGGCTTTAAAGACAGGAGGCCAATGCAGGGACTAATAAACAAGTAGTGCTTTAAAGACTGGAGGCCAATGCAGTAACTTATAAACAAGTAGTGCTTTAAAGACTGGAGGCCAGTGCAGTAACTTATAAACAAGTAGTGCTTTAAAGACTGGAGGCCAGTGCAGTAACTTATAAACAAGTAGTGCTTTAAAGACTGGAGGCCAGTGCAGTAACTTATAAACAAGTAGTGCTTTAAAGACTGGAGGCCAGTGCAGGGACTCTGGTGTTGCAGTAGCTACTCAGGGGAAACTCTGCTGGTGTATACCACTACTGTATATTTTAAGTGCACATATATTTTAAAATAGTCTAACCTGGAGGAAATAAGGATAAGTTTCATTTCATTTAGTATTTATTTTAGAGGTACAGTTTGAAATGGTATTTATTTGTTACTTGAATGCTTGTTTTTAGTATTTATTGATATCTAAACAAATTTAGTGCTGCATAAGCTACAGGACATGATTTACTAATAGACACTTACTTGCTAAAATTACCAAAATTCTAAAGGTAGTCTGTGTGTGTGTGTGTGTGTGTGTGTGTGTGTGTGCGCGCGCACCTCTTCAGGATCTGCTCTGAAGTGCAGACGCTGTGTTCGAGAATTTCAAGGCCCAAGATGTATCGAAACCACGGAGACCTGCTCCTCAAAAGGGGCCTGGATGCCTGTGTGGCCGCCCACATCCTCAAGTCCCCCTGTAAGTCCCACTCTGATTACAGGGCTTCCACTACCACTACCTCTCTTGGGCTGTGTGTGTGTGTGTGTGTGTGTGTGTGTGTGTGTGTGTGTGTGTGTGTGTGTGTGTTAGTGCATGTTTGGCCTTTTTATGTTTGTAACCACATTTTATCAAGTATCTGATCTAATTGGGGCATTTATCAAGTATCTGATCTAATTGATTTGGGGCATTTATCAAGTATCTGATCTAATTAGGGCATTTATCAAGTATCTGATCTGATTGGGGCATTTATCAAGTATCTGATCTAATTGGGGCATTTATCAAGTATCTGATCTAATTGATTTGGGGCATTTATCAAGTATCTGATCTAATTAGGGCATTTATCAAGTATCTGATCTGATTGGGGCATTTATCAAGTATCTGATCTAATTGGGGCATTTATCAAGTATCTGATCTAATTGATTTGGGGCATTTATCAAGTATCTGATCTAATTGGGGCATTTATCAAGTATCTGATCTAATGGGGGAATTTATCAATTATCTGATCTAATTTGGGGCATTTATCAAGTATCTGATATAATTGCTTGTCTCTCTGTCCAGCCAGTAACTTCCAAAAGTGCTATAAAATGAGCGAATGCAGGAAAATGCAGATTTACCCCGAAGCTGCCAGGGTCAACTGCTGCCAGACAGACATGTGCAATATCTACCTTTAGATGTCCAGACCCCTCCGGAGTGTCCAAGACCCCCCCCCCCCCCACACACACACACATGCGTGGAGACACACACCCCAACACACACATACACACGCACATGCGTGGAGACACACACCCCAACACACACACACACACACACATGCGCGGAGACACACACCCCAACACACACACACACACACCTTAGATTCTTCAGGAGCCACTGTCATACCTCCAGCCTGTAGATGTCAAGATCCTTCTGCACCGGTTCACTTGAAGTCTGCTGAGTCATAACCTGTCATATCAGAGAATGTTTGATAGGCTGTATGTGTGTGTTGAAAGCCACGTACACTTAAATGTTAAAGAATGTTTGATACGCTGTCTTTGTTGAAAGCCATGTACATTTAAATGTTAAAGAATGTTTGATACGCTGTCTTTGTTGAAAGCCACGTACATTTACATGTTAAAGTATGTTTGATACGCTGTCTTTGTTGAAAGCCATGTACATTTAAAGACACAATACAAATAAAGTGTCTGCTTTACAACATAATGCTCATGCTCATCAGATATCATTGAGAAAACTAGTATTTGAGACAGATATATTATCGCATAGCATCCCCCTGACACACACACACCACACACACACACACACACACACACACACACACACACCACTCCACTGTAGACAGACAGGCAACAGCAGACAGGCAACAGATCGCTGCCTTTTGCAAATATATATCTGGACTTTGACCAGACGAGAGAAGCACATGAACTGGGTAAACAGCCTATGAATGCCAGTTCTGAGTCAGAGTTGGGAGGAGATGGACCAGGTGTGTTTATGTCTTTGTGTGTGTGTGTGTGTGTGTTTATGTCTTTGTGTGTGTGTGTGTGTGAGGGTCCATGGGTCCACATTTGAGGATTTCATAATCTACAGTAGGCTACATAATATCATTGAAATATTCATAGAACTCGTAGAAACGAGGGGAAACTGATAGTATCATTATATGAGCACAGTTTAATGCACATTCACAAATGCTCGCTAAACGCTAACTGCATTTCGTTGTCTCTTTTTTTTTAGTGTAAGCTCTACCATGCCACGAATATATTATATTTAGACATAATAGAGAAATGCTACCATCTTATCTGAGCCTGAGCTGAGGTAAAGGCAAAAAGGCTAAAGAGGAGAGGGACTATTCAACTATCCAAGCATCTATGACGGTGTGGAGGTGCATTAGTGCCTATGGCATGGGAATTTTGCACATCTGGCAAGGCACAATCAATTCTGAATGATGTACACATGTTTTGAGCAACATATACTGTCATCCATACAATGTCTTTTCAGGGAAGACATTGAATATTTCAGGAAAACAATACCAATATGAATTATGCACATACTGAATTAAAACAGTATTTATCTGTGGGAGGAGAGTTCAGATGCTAACTTGGCCTATCTAATTGGGTGCATCATGGAATAACAAAAACATAATTAAGAACCCCAGACTGCTGAGCAGCTGAAATCCGATATCGGACAGGAATGGGACAACATACTCAAAACTCTAGCAACTGGTCTTCTCAGTTCCTAAACATGTACAGAATGCTGTTAGAGGTGAAGCAACACATGCTGGCATTCAATTCAAAATTAACATATTTTTTTCCAAAAAACAATAACATTTGTCCTTAAACAGTTGATATGTTGTCTTTGACTTTTTGTCTTTGAATATACTTTTTTGTCTTTGACTTTTTGTCTTTGAATATACTGTAGGGTTGACCTGATTTGTAAATCATAGCATTCTTCTTTTATTCACTTTTTACAAAGCGTCCCAACATTTTCTGGTTGTATATTATATATTCAAACTGAATTGAGAGGCAAATACTGGATTAATTAAGGAGGGAGTTTATTCTTATATAAACCTGCACTCATTGAAATATATGGAATGGCTTGATAGCTTTATAGGGCCATTCACACCAAGAAAGATAACTACAACGATAACGATAACTATAACGATAAAAGATAACTATAATGATAAAAGATAACTACAACATTAACTATAACGATAAAAGATAACTACAACGATAACGATAACGATAAATATAACGATAAAAGATAACTACAACGATAAATATAACTCTACAACGATAACTATAACTATAACTATAACAATAAAAGCGTCCACACTGACCAACGAGAAGGAAAGTCTCTCCTCATGTTGATGTTGAACCCTAAACCATGGCAATATTAACTAGACTGACCATGTTTTGCCGTTATCGTAAAAGTTATCATTCTTCACCGGGTCCACCGGTATGTGGGCTGTACCAGCACCGGGTCCACCGGTATGTGGGCTGTACCAGCAGCAATACAGCACAGTAGTGGGGCAGCCGTGGCCTACTGGTTAGCGCTTCGGACTTGTAACCGGAGGGTTGTCGGTTCAAACCCCGACCAGTAGGAACGGCTGAAGTGCCCTTGAGCACGGCACCTAACCCCTCACTGCTCCCCGAGCACCGCTCTTCTAGCAGGCAGCCCACTGCGTCGGGATTAGTGTGTGCTTCACCTCACTGTGTGCTCACTGCGCCGGGATTAGTGTGTGCTTCACCTCACTGTGTTCACTGCGCCGGGATTAGTGTGTGCTTCACCTCACTGTGTTCACTGCGCCGGGATTAGTGTGTGCTTCACCTCACTGTGTTCACTGCGCCGGGATTAGTGTGTGCTTCACCTCACTGTGTGTTCACTGTGTGCTGAGTGTGTTTCACTAATTCACGGATTGGGATAAATGCAGAGACCAAATTTCGCTCACGGGATCAAAAGAGTATACTTATACTTATATACTATACAGTATGGGCTAATTGAACAAATAACGCTCTAACTCACAGATTTGAAAAAGAGAACAATGATTCAACAAGTACGTATGTCGCATGCATATGCACGTGTGCACACACACACACACACACACACACAGAAAGAGAGAGAGAGAGATTACTCTCATTCATACTGTAAAGTTCTTGTTTGATTACTGATAGAAGGTGGACAGACTATGTACACTCTGGAGATTTCTTCTGGACGTATAGGAGGGGAGAGAGCAGAATGTTTAGATAAGGGCACGTCCAATCACACACCCACTCCCCGTAACGTGACCCCACCCCCTTGCGTCTGCGGGAACAGCTACTGTTATTTAACTCCATCAGACCATCCGCTCCCATCACACCCAGCGACAGAGCAGCAGGCAAGTAGCATCTCTACATTTCTATTATTGAGTAGCATCTCTACATTTCTATTTTTGAGTACCATTCAAGCTTTTTTCTTTTACATTTTTTTGCTTTTCTTTTGGATTTACACCCTAGGATTGTTTTTGTTTTCCAAATTGTGTTTGATTGGAAATTTCGCCAAAAGGCTGATTAAGTAAATTCCTCCTCATTCTGTCAATGTCCGCGTATTAATAATGTCATTAATAATGTCACCTAAATACATAATCTGCCTCTGACTCATTAATAATGTCATCTAAATACATACTCTGCCTATGACTATAATACAACACTCTGACTGATGATGCAATATTTGTATGATTTTGAAAGATGTTGTTTGGGGGAGGTTAACAAAAATCTATAAATCTGATGACGGATGTGTAAATGATGTGATTGTGCTCATGTGTTCTAACAGAATAATGAAGACTCTTGTCCTGGCCCTCGTCCTCCTCTTAGCGGTCAGCAGTAAGTCCAAAAAGTCCATCTACTGTCCTAATGCTGTGGGACAGCCGTCATGTGGTTCACCCCAGTCATTACTAATAATAACTCAATAGATGTGTCATCTGATGTCCTAATGCTGTGGGACAGCCGTCATGTGGTTCACCCCAGTCATTACTAATAATAACTCAATAGATGTGTCATCTGATGTCCTAATGCTGTGGGACAGCCGTCATGTGGTTCACCCCAGTCATTACTAATAATAACTCAATAGATGAAGTACTGTGTAAGGCAAAGATTCTAGAACAGAGCTCTGTTCTAGAATCTTTGGTGTAAGGTAGGCTAAACAGTGGTATTTTTAATAACTCAATAGATGAAGTACTGTGTAAGGTAGGGTAAACAGTGGTGTTTTTAATAACTCAATAGTTGAAGTACTGTGTAAGGTAGGGTAAACAGTGGTGTTTTTAAGACTGTGTCACCTTAATTGTTTGTACCAACAAATGTAATATCCAAGTGCACACTGAATTTGTAATAGCAGGAGATGTGCAATGTGTCTGTGAAATGTGTGCAACCTTCCGGTAAGTCAACATGACAGATACGGTCACTAACTGATCGGTCATGAACCTTACGTGCTGTTACACAAACCTCATAGATAAACACACACACACACACACACACACACATATAGCAGCTGACTTGACAAAAATATGTGTGTGTCTGTGTTCAAGGTTTTGCACTGGACTGCAATCGCTGTGTTCCGGTGAAACCAGGAGGAACCTGTACTGTTACCACGGAAACCTGCCCACCTGAAAAAGATGCATGTGCATCAACCAAGTTCCTCACACCGCCCTGTAAGTCCCCTGTACCTATCTTTGGAAAACACACACACACACACACACACACATGCAGACACCATCACTGTACAATGAAAGCATTGGCAACTGACCTGTCTCTCTGAGATAGAATGGAACTTTGACCCCGTTGAGATGGCGACGTCTCACATAGCCATAGTAACCGTGCATCATTAAGCTAGAGTGCTCCATATAATGTGCCATACAAGCAGTTAAGATTTACTTTTTCACTGCAGGAAAAAGAACATTAGAAATGCTTTGCTTTGGGGACTACACAGGGCCCCATACTACAAACTACACAGGGCACCATACTACAGACTACACAGGGCACCATACTACACCATACTACAGACTACACAGGGCACCATACTACACAGGGCACCATACTACACCATACTACAGACTACACAGGGCACCATACTACAGACTACACAGGGCACCATACTACAGACTACACAGGGCACCATACTACACCATACTACAGACTACACAGGGCACCATACTACAGACTACACAGGGCACCATACTACAGACTACACAGGGCGCCATATTACAGTACACTGGGTTGACTTTTTCTTTATTGTCTATTTTCACTGCAGGAAAAAGAACATGCAGGAGGAGCATCCTATTAAGCCCTGATGAGGCACTGATATTTAGTAGCCTTGATATCAGAGTCTATTCACCTCTGTAAACAAATTACTGACAGTTTTATTCCCTATTGCTTCGACTCCTCTGCGCCGACTCCTTACTGTACGTACACACCGCCGCCGACTTGAGCTTCCAAAGAAGCTCGGGTCGCCCTGTCAAGGACGCTTGTCAAAAAAGTACAGGGAAGCTTTGGCCGCTCTGACGTGGAAGCATTTTACGTTCGATCATGTTCTATCTTACTACTTTATTTAAAGGCCGACTATTCCGATTGGTTGCTGGTCGTTGGTCGCTGAACCACGTCATAGCTCATTACCATAAAGTTGACTTACTTTCAACTTTCTGCTTGACGCCCAAGTCGCTGAAGACGCCCAAAACACGGCGCCGACGGATTTTCCGCTTCTGGCAGCTGAGAGAAGCCGGCTTCCATTGAAAATGAATGACTTCCTGACTCTTTGAAAGCTCAAGTCGGCGGCGGTGTGTACGTACAATTATCCTCTGAAAACATTAGGAATAGTTTGCTTTGATGACTACTAGAGCAGCACAATTATCGCAACCAAAATCGCAATATGAACCAACGCAATTACATACACACACACACACACACACACACACACACACACAGACACACACACACAAACACAAACACAAACACACACACACAGTCATGTGTCTGCATTGATATTTAGGTTCTCCTCTATACAGATTCTTACTACCAGAAGTGCATGAGAATGTCTGACTGCGAGATGCTGCAGACCAATGCCTACATCAACATCAAGTGCTGCCAGAAGGACCTCTGCAATGTCTTCTACAACCTTCCAGATTAGCCCAGGTCCCAAAGGAACATTTCAGCCCCTTCTGTTCCCTATCTAGATCTTCTTCTAGAATCTTCAAGGAGTTTCTAGAATCGCCCAGTTCCAAACAAAATATTGCAGACCTTTCAGTTCCCATAGGGGTCATCTGAGTCAACACAGCTGAAGCAAAGGCCTGGTTATAACTAGGACAAGACCGTTAGTCCAGTTCAGTAAAGAATGCCATTTAGTCTCCTTTAACTGAATGCTATAAAATGTAACTATAAAATCTTGGACATTTTTGGATGGTACTGTAATTTGCAAAAAGTAGTGGAGTATCTTTTTTTCCATCCTGTCTATTTTTGTTGTTGAATAAAAACAATCTAAAAAAATTATGTTATAACATAACTTAATACAAGAACCATTTCATAAAGTTCTGACTGAAAGAGAATGTGTTGCCTCTGATTACACAGGTATTCAAGAAACGGACAGACTCACTCTCTCTCCCTCACACACACTCACACACACAGGCGCACACACACACACACACATTTAAATTCTTTATTTGGATTAGAACATAAACTGTCGTATCAGATATTCAGACTCTGCCAGAAATTAAGTCCAAATATCTTGTCTACAACGTAACAAAAATACGCCATTATAAGTGCTGATGTCAAAAACGTATCCCAAAAAGAAGGCGCAAAAGTCCAGCAGAGTTCCGTGCAAAATTCCTTTAATGACTACATAGCGCAAAGCCTGAGTGGATCGTACGATCGCACTCCCGAACAATTGTTGAACACCAACATTTATACCCCTCCTTAGATGCTGACACAACATTTGGCAACTTTGAACCCACAGGTGCTATTATGAAAGGACCGTTGTTCGATCTTGTCTTCGCAAGTCAGCACTATTGCTGCCAAGGGTACGAACTTTTCGAAACAGTTTCGAAAAAGTTCAGAAGTTGCTACCGTGTTGAACTTTGACCTAGGCACACTGTAAACCAAGCATCTTAAGTATCTTACGGCTCCTACACACAGTTGTGTGCGTTGCAGTGCTGGAGACGCATCCCATTCACTTTACATGGGCTCGCGTCATCCGTTGCCGAACTGAATTGTGGGTCCGTTGCGTCACGTTTCTCCCGTCGCTCGTGTTGAGTTCAGCTGTTACTGCACCGACGAACGGCACCAGCCAATCGAATTACGAACAAGCGAACAACAGACAGGACCAGCCAATCAAATTACGGTTATACCTTAAGTCATTTGCATATACTTACCGTCGGGAACACCCACTAGCATGCGTTGACGGAACGCAACTGTGTGTGGCATGCAATGTGAACCCTTCATAACCCTGAAGGGGACTTCCCATTGCATGTGCTGCACTCGCCGCTAGGTTGCTCTTGGTTGAGGTAATGTTCCAAAGATTTCTGTTGTGCTTGCCACCAAGCTCAACGCAAAACACCAATGACGTACACTTGAACTTCGACTGCGGCATGCAGAAGAGCGGCAAAATGCGGCAGGCCAGTTCTTGCGCGAGCAAGCCATTGAAAATAATGGGTTTCAAAGCGCAGCGCTGCCATTTGTGAACCCCACTTGAGGAAACGTTTATGAAACGCTCATCACAATCTGTAAACGTAACGCTGGCTAACTTCACCTGCAGGGATTATATTATTTACTCTATACTGTATCACGTTACATCACTGTTACAGGTGCATGGGAAATAATGCACTATAAAAACTGTGACCCTTCTGTAGAGAGAGATAAAATGGATCATATATGGATGGATGGGTGGATGGATGGAAAGTTGGATGAAAGCAAAGTGTAAAAAAGTGTCTGCTTTTGGACTGGACAGGAAGACGAGTGAAATAGATAAGAACAAGAAAGGGCAGTGAGAAGAGAGTGCGAAACGAAGGGGGAGAAGAGTGAAAGGACAAAAGGAATACAAGTGAACAGAGAAGGACAAGACACAGTACAGGAATACAGGACAAGTGCATACAGTGAGGAAAGCTAGAAAGACAAGACACAATAATGTCTCTCTCCAAGAAAAGAAAATGTCAGGTTAAGTATATATACATTTTTGATCCCGTGAGGGAAATTTGGTCTCTGCATTTAACCTAATCGGTGAATTAGTGAAACACAAACAGCACACAGTGAACACACAGTGAGGTGAAGCACACACTAATCCCGGCGCAGTGAGCTGCCTGCTACAACGGCGGAGCTCGGGGAGCAGTGAGGGGTTAGGTGCCTTGCTCAAGGGCACTTCAGCCGCGGCCCACTGGTTGGGGCTCAAACCGGCAACCCTCCGGTTACAAGTCCAGAGTGCTAACCAGTGGGCCACGGCTGCCCTTAGGTTAATGACAATAAATTGAAAGAATTTCCATTTATACGGCCAGGTCATGATGAGGTACAGTAATAGCCTTCTGTACGCTCTGCAATTCCTCTTTTACTGTGGGTAGTGGAGGAAGAATGTCTGTGGTAGAACACCAACAGACAAAAAAGCATAAAGCTGCAATTAATTGCCCGTGCAGGGGTACCTACATTAACAACTTTCTTCAAGAGGGTAGAGCCCTCTCAAACAGAGTATGAGTTGGCTGTACAGGAAGGTTTGTTTGCTTACCATACCATCAGACACAATCACAGTTTCAGGTCGATGGACTGCACAGCAGCATTGAACCGGAAGCTCTATGAGCCAAAGTTTTCATGTGCAAGAACGAAGTGTGATGCCATAGTGACAAATGTATTTGCACCCTGGGCCATGACACTGCTAACCCACGATCTTGACCAGGCTAACTTTGTGTCTTTGTCTGTTGATGCCTCAAACCATGGCCATGCAAAGCTGCTGCCAATA
Source organism: Alosa pseudoharengus (assembly GCF_046254945.1). Taxonomy (NCBI): domain Eukaryota; kingdom Metazoa; phylum Chordata; class Actinopteri; order Clupeiformes; family Clupeidae; genus Alosa; species Alosa pseudoharengus. The sequence goes on from NW_027468680.1 coordinate 3,754,296, forward strand.
CTTGTCAGGTACTGCAAGTTTTATAATGACAGCGCTTGCGTTGAAACAAAACTTTTGGATTTTGTTGAAATCAAAGGAGAAACTGCAGCAGAGATTGCAGAGGAGATTCTTGTGGCTGTTCGGAGACATGGTCTAGAGGACAAAGTTGTGGCCTTCTCTGCTGATAACACAAACACAAACTTTGGAGGAATTAACAGGGCAGGAAGGGTGAATGTCCACACCAAGGTCAAAGATTTCCTTCAGCGAGAGGTGATTGGCCTTGGATGCCCAGCACACATCATTCATAACACAGCACGAACTGCGCTAGACATGGTTCCTCTAGATGTGGAACATCTCCTCACCAAGGTCTTTGGATATTTCCACATTTTTACAGTCCGTGTGGAGAGACTGAAGACCTTTTGTGATTTTGTGGGTCAAGAGTACCACAACATTTTGGGACACAGCAATGCCCACTGGCTGTCCATGCTCGCAGCCTTGGAGAGATTCCTACAAATGTATGCTCCCCTCAAGTAATTTTTCCTTTCCGAAGACAAAAGGCCTGTTGTTGTCCGCAGGCTGTTTGAAGATCCCTTGACTGAGCTCTGGCTGGCCTTTGTCCACGGTAACCTGGCTATTTTCCATGAGGCCATAAAAATGCTTGAAGGCCAGGACCACTGTGCAGTTGAGTCTGATGCCATTCTCAGAAATTTCAAAACCAAACTCACTGCAAGGTGTGAGGACAACTTCCTGCCAGTGATGGTCAGAGGTCTTCTGAGAAAACTGGAAGATAATGGGGCTATAACAAAAGTTCAAAGTGTTTCTTTGACACTGCAGTTAATTACTTGGATGCGTGGGGGAGGCATGTGGACGACCTCCAAGATCTGTCTTCTTCTGAAGAAGCTGCCCCAGTGGTCTGAAATTGTAAAGGCAGTAGCCACCATTGAAAGGAAATGCCCCAATGTAGCAATTAACGAAGATCAGCTTTTCAATGAGATATCTGGGGCCATATTCACAAAGGAGTACTCCTAAATCGCACTAAAATATTTTAGCTAGGAGTTTTCTCTTAAAAGTTATTCACAAAGCCTTTCAGACCTACTCTTAGTAAGGAAAAATGACAACTCCTAAACTAAGAGTGAGTCTTCGTTGCTATGGTTGACGTCATTACTCATGCACGAGCTTGACTGTTTGTGACCACCTTGATTGACTGATGATTGTAACGCTGGAATAATTCCAAACACCTCCCTTACGATGATGAGTGACAGGTGACAGGTCTGAGAATGCATGCGCTACACAAGGACGGAAGATGATAAATAACTGAATAAAAAGGCCTAGCCTAAATGAATAGAGTAAGGCAAAACAAATAGCCTAGTAGCCTAATGAAACATACGGATTGATGCAGTATCTTTGCAACATTATTGAATTAATCTGTCACAATAGCCTATGCCTATGACTAAATTTGCGAAGAGAATATTTTAATTTGATTCACAATTAAACGTTACATTGAATTTATATGTTGACAATGAGTAGTTTTGTTTGTTGTTGGTGGCGTTATTGCATCAGTTAGTTATGCCTACAATGCAAAATTGCTCCCTCACGATTGGAAGCTCCTATAGCCGCATAGGTAAACATTGCGATGTGAATGCCACAAAAAGTGGTTTGTGAATAGGTCTTAGTGAGTTAGGAGTCCTCTCGACTTCTTTTAAGCTGTCCCAGACTTAGGTGCTACTTTTAGGTCTAAAATGCTTCGTGAATTACTTTTAGTGAAAAAAAAGTCCTAAAGTTAGGAATGACACACCCATTATTTTTAGGAGTTGCTCCTAAATTCGCCAGTTAGGAGCTACTTTTTTTTTTTTGGGGGGGGGGGGCTTTTTGCCTTTATTTGTATAGGACAGTGAAGAGTGAGACAGGAAGTAAGTGGGAGAGAGAGATGGGGTGGGACCGGGATATGACCGCAGGAGAGAGAGATGGGGTGGGACCGGGATATGACCGCAGGAGAGAGAGATGGGGTGGGACCGGGATATGACCGCAGGAGAGAGAGATGGGGTGGGACCGGGATATGACCGCAGGATTCGAACCTGGGTCCCCGTGGGCACTTGGACCCGTATATGGTATGAGCACTGTAGCCTGTTGTGCCACAACGTCCTCTAGGAGCTACTTTTAGCCTTAAAATTCTTTGTGAATACGGCCCCAGGACTCCAGGAATTCCTTTGGGGGAGGATACTGGAGGAATGGAGTAGAGACGGGACATCTGTCACTCAGAGATGGGGAACAGTGGGGAGCCATTTCAACCTCTCTGAAATTCCCCACACCAACCTGGTGAAATTGGCATCTGTGGTCATCTGCTTCATCTGGGAGCAATGCTCCTGTTGAGAGGGTTTTCTCCCTAATGAATGACGTGTGGACTGCAGAAAGAAATCGGTTCACTGTGTGTACAATGAAGACAATGCTCACAGTGAAGACAAAATTCAATATGCCATGCCAGGAATTTATGGAGAAGCTGGCCAAAAACAAAAACATTCTCAGAAAGAAACACTCATCTGAAAAATATTGTAACGCTTCCAAGTCACGAGTCAGAGCTTTGTTCAATGCAAGCTTTATTGTTAGATACAAGGGCGGGGACACAGACCACGAACACAGCACACACTGGGTAGGTCAAGCACACACACACACGCTACACACACAGGGGAGGACACAGCCACCCACACAAAAAGGGTCACACACGAGGAGAACTAAACGGGAAACACGCTACACTAAAAACGCTAACATTAAACCAGTAAATAAAGACAATTACGGACAAAAAAAAAACAAAGTTCGCCCCCTCATCCCAGCATGCCCTGCGTGGGAATTCACAACCAGCATAGTCCAGCGCGCCGACGTTACATAACTCCCCCAACAAGACATTGCCGTCCTCGGCAATCATCACGCGTTAGCCTCATGCTAACGTCGGCGCGAGTAGCCCGCCACTCAGTTAAGTCAGACAGTTCCGCCAACACACGTGGGGTGCACGCCACAGCTGCTAGCGGTCCAGTGCGGGCGTGGGGTGCACGCCACAGCTGCTAGCGGTCCAGTGCGGCCGTGCTAGCAACCACGTGGCTGACCCCGCTCGTCCCCAGCTCCCTCTCAGCAGTTTTCGTGGTGTGTCACCGCGGCACTCCTCCTCTCCTGCGGGGCCCTAGGTGGCCTTTTCAACCGTCGACTCTGCACCGAGCACGGCATTCCAGGGGGGTCAGATGTAGCTGCACCAACGCCGCTCCGCTCCGACGATGTGTGTGTGTGTGTGCGCATGCGTATGTGTGTGTGTGTGTTTGTGTGAGAGAGAGAGAGAGAGCGGCAGACAGACAGATCGGGAGGGGGAGGAGGGAAATGAGATAGAGAGAGAGAGGGGGGGGGTGCAAGAGAGAAGGAAAAAGATTTTTAAAAACTTTTATTTTATCAGGTCTTAAAGACATACAGGAGGTCGCGACCACACAGGGAAATCATTTCAGACGCTGGTGCCACTGAGTTAATGAATTTCTTTCACTCTCCTTCCCTCATTCCTGTGGATATAGTTCATTTCATTACTAAGGTTCATACTGTTGCTGATTGGGAAAAAAGAACACAGCTCTTAGTTAAATGTACTGTAATCATGTATTAGGGCTTCCTCTGAAATGACCTTGGTTTAAAACTGCTTCCACTGATTTACTTCAAACATTCCATCCACTGCTATGATTTCCTATGAATTAATAATCAACTGTGTGGAGAACATTGCTGCTCAAGGAGCTTCGTGATAGTACAGTTTCCAGCTGAGAGCTGAAAAAGAAACTACTGTAAGATTGTGCGTCAGTATCTGCATGAAAATACAGTACTCCTCAGTGTTGGAGAACTGTGCCAACACAACATGATATTTGTCGTTAAACAGCGGCCTACATCTGTGCTAGGCATTTAGGGAGGTCGTGTCAGGGCGCAAAAACAGAATTAAGCTTTATTTAAAAGCTTCAGTAATGCCCCAAATGAAAAGCCAAGCTAAGAACACTGAATTTGAGGCAGCGCAAGCATTTTGCTCTCGTCATCTGGCTAGAGAAAGGAAGCTCGGCATTGCTAAACCCACTCATGTGCAGAGGCAAAGAGAGGGACCCGACAGGTGGGGACTTACAAGAAAAAACAACTAACCTCTGTGGCGGCAAAGACCCTGGACTGTGGCACTGGAAACCCCAATCTCCCAGCCCACATGAAAGTGGAGCAAACCCATTTGCAGCCTGACAGGTTGAGAGTGAGAGACACAAAGCCTGTATGATACTCCCTGGGGATTACGCTGGGATGTTAAAGAGAGATTCTAATCTCTTGACTTCACTGATAATAAAAATCTCCAAGATCTTAAACGAATTACACTTTTGTACTACAAAGCAATTCTCATTTTATGTTTACAAACTGTACATCCCATGGGCCATATATTACTGAGACAAGGAAATAGTCTCTAATTGATATAATACATATTTTTTTCTTTCCTGTGAATGTCATATAGATTGAAACATTAATATCTTTATTTACTGTACGCTAAATAAAGAAATATGATATATGGCATATACAAATAATAATATATAGGAAATTATAATGAATTGGTGATAATAAAATCTAAAATGCATTGAAATGTAGCGCAGCTGTCAGTGTCCACACAGTATTTTCCTGTATTTTCATAACATGTTTGCTGTGCGGATTTCCTTCGGGCTATATGGCTTAACATATTTAAATCTGCACACTCCAAACACAGAGCTGTATTAGTTGCTCACAGAAACCTCAAGGACAAGCCTACCACTAAAAGCCTCATTCTGATACCTGGGTTGTGTCAGTATCAAGTAGAAGAGTAAAGAGAGTTTAGAAAATCACTCTGAGCTAAAAAGCGCAACAGAAAATTGAAGAAAATTGTTCACTCTTGCTTGAATAATGTTGTAGAGGCTCTTAATGCAAGCTACTACAGCTAACTAAAGCAATTTCAGACTGGGATCCTTTTTTCTTATATTCATCTCTTTCCCAAATAACCTAGCTTGGCTTGTCCCTGAATGCTGCTAAGAAGCCTATGATTAGAGTTTAATATTAAACAGAGGAGATTTGAACAAAGAGAAAAGCTGCTTTTCTTTATCATCTCCCTATTTACTCTATAGCCTACAGACATCAAACATGTCACTCAGGCCTCTATTTACCCACACTCTGATATACTTACATGTGTGGATGTCATGCATTTTCATAAAACAATATTGACTGATTAATGCAAACAGAATCTGATGAATCCACTCTGATTCCCCCTCTATGAACCTCAATGTCATCCACTAACGAACCATCGCACCATATCTAATGCAATGAAGCACAGGCCTCACATCAGTAGTAACCTCAATTTCCCATCAAACACCTGGCATTCATTCACTCTCTCAGCGCAGACATCCACTCACCCCCTGCACAACACACATGGACCACACAGTAATTACCTGGCAGGAGAGTGCAGCCAGGAACATCCCCTTGGCTTTCAATCAACCCATGCAAACCAATGGGTAATAGAGCCTTGCCCTCTCTCTCTCTCTCTGTCTCTCTCTCTCTCTCTTTCACTCTCTCGCTCTCTCTGTCTCTCTCTCTCTCTCTGTCTCTGTCTCTCTCTCTGTCTCTCTCTCTCTCTCTCTCTCTCTCTCTATATATATATATATATACATATATATATATATATATATATATATATATATATATATATATATATGTGGTTTGGAAGGAATTCGAAGGAATTCATTTGCCCAAAATAACAAGTTATAGTTCATCTTTCTCTGTAGAGTCATAACTATAACATATGGCTATTATTACTATATCTGTAGTGAATATGTATCATTTTTGGCTTGTATTTTAAAAGGTTACACTTTGCAAAGATACATGATAAAAACTTGCAAGCTGGTATAGCCTTTCCATTTCAAAATCGGATTGCATGCAGCAGTCTACTCTAGTGGATCACCACAAGCAATATACAGTGATGAATTATTTACTGTACAGCATTTCTATCCATCGTTAGTTGCAACAACTCTCATGCTTTGTCATATAGAACCATCAATCAGTCATTTCACATGTTCATTCATCCATCACAGTTTATCACCCTCTGTCTTATCCCCATCACTCATTCATTCATTAATTTAATCATCTGCTCACTCGCTCACTGTAAATAACATTCTACCCAGTATTCCACACTGTATACGGTGCGTTACTTACAGTGCCCACGGATCTGCTTTGATGGCTCTCGCTTTGTTTCTGTGTGGAGATTAATCTGGGTGAGATTTGGCATCAGCTGTGCGTCCAAACACTGAAAACATCCAGAGCAGCAACATCAGCAGTAGTTTCTATTGTAACAGTTTAGTAGTGGTGGTAGTGGTAGTGCTATAGTAGTAGTAGTGGTAGTAGCAGTAGTAGTAGTGGTGGTAGTAGTGGTGGTGGTGGTAGCAGCAGCAGTAGTAGTAGTAGTAGTAGTAGTGGTAGTAGTAGTGGTGGTGGTGTTGGTGGTAGCAGCAGTAGTAGTAGTAGCAGTAGTAGTAGTGGTGGTGGTGGTGGTAGCAGCAGTAGTAATAGTAGTAGTAGTAGTAGTAGTAGTAGTAGTAGTAGTAGTAGTAGTAGTGGTGGTGGTGGTGGTGGTAGCAGCAGTAGTAGTAGTAGTAGTAGTAGTAGTGGTAGTAGTAGAAATTTAGATTAATTAAACCCTGTTGTAGTAATTCAGCAGAATTTACCTGTCACAAATTCTTTCACAAAATGTCATGCCATCGTTGATGATGTCAAGTAGGTAAGGCAGTTGTCATATACTGTTTCACAATGGTTAGGCCATGGTACGCTGGATAAGTTTGCAATATAGCAAGTTACAGTTGTGGGTGCCAAAATAATAATAAAACATAATATTAAATAAACAAGTATTGCAGTACTTGGTGTCGTGTCAGTATGGTATCATGCGACTGTGATACACTACTGATTTTTCCTTCCACCTCTAGTGTCACCCACAATTTCTAAAGAGAAACGTGTCTCCATCAGATCGCTCTCAATGCCACCTATTTGGCAAGTATTTTACCTCTGTGAGTCATGGTCTTTACTTCCAGATTGCACATATCCTTGGCTCTTTCTTTCTCAGGGACACACCACCTCACGTCACTTAAATGTAGAAGCATCTTTGGTCTCCTGTTCAGCTTTGACACCTGTCTAATCCCACACACAGCGCTTCTCTAGGGTGGAAATTAGTATGAATCTGTCCATATCCTGTCAGCAGTCCTTGTTGAGTGAATAGCACCAGAATGTGTCATTCAGCTCACACAATTACATTTTGCTCTTAATTGTCAATTCTTGTTATGTGTTATCATAATTAGCATACACTCAAGTATATATATATATATATATATATATATATATATATATATATATATATATACACCACCCTTTCATGGACATACATTACCGTAAATATATGCTGTCATTGAATAGTTAAAAATTACATTTTATTGAGAGAAAGTCCCTTTCTAAAACAGGGTTATAAATCTGCTTTAACTTGTAAATAAAACATTTTACGTAAACCACCTGTTTTTTAAGAAACTCATATAGTTCACACACATACTTTTTTAAAAAGGGAGAAAACATTGATATTTGGATGCACTTTTTAATTTGCATGTTATCCCCCCCTAATTAGGGATGAAATACAGATGTTAGATATTTCATAGATTGAATTATTAAAAAATATATATATTTTGATGACAGGGTGGACCGATGCATTTTGTAGGTGTGTGCACAAAATGTCCCCGCCAGGTAAATGTCTACCCGGATGGTCCGAAAGGGTGGACAAGTTTGGACATATTTTGACAATGATCAGGGTGGACATTTTCACCTTTAGTTAACAGTTTACTCGCAACGAACAGTCACTGAGTCACTATCTAGACTTGTAGTAGAAGACAATTTGGTATAGTACCAACATATTATGAAAATATTGTATTCAAATAATTTCTGGCATATTTAGTCCCTACAGGGTGGACATGTTAAGCTTGGACAGAGCAGGACTTTAAGGCTGCATTAAGGATATTTCATCCACAATCAAATTAAAGCAACTTCATATGATCCTTCTTGATGACAAATATAGACTTTTCACTACAATAAACTCATTACTAGATAGCTAACAATAAGATAGCTCTTCTGTCATGTTTCCAGTGTTGCCAAATAAGGCTGGAAACAGCCGGCTAAACTTCCATATTTGGAACACACGCGGCTGCATGCATTGGACAGCGACTTGAGTGAGTCAGTGAAACGCGGAATTCTAAATACCAAATTGTGAAACGGATTCGTGGCGGTTTTTCAAAAGATCTCTAGGCTACTGCGCTAATCTTGCACGTAGCCTACTTTTATCTGAAGCACAGCTGAGTAGAAGTGGAGCGCATCTGCCCTTATTTGTATACTTGCATCGCCATCCAGCGGATTCAAATAGACAACAGGCAACTGACCCTTGTCTGGGGCACGTCACCCTCCCAATAGTTTGTTTTGTTGAAATAACGTGAGGCAAAACCTCTGTCCTTGGTTCTGAAATCACGTGAAACGGCGATTATTCTTTGTCAAGACACACCCTCAGTAGGCTATCTGTAGCCAGGCAATCTATATCTCCAAATAACACGGAATCCAAATGAACTAAAACTATACTGCGTAGTTGCCTAATCAGGTAAACAATTACTCACAGAGACAAACGCTGGTATAAACTATACAAGGCGTTCACTACACTTCCCAGTGTGCTAAGCCTCTTGGCAGGATAGCCACCATGTTGTCGCCTGTTTCACTGACCTAAGGGGTAGGCGTTGCCCTGCACAAAGTATTTGGCATGCTTAGTTTGTCCTTTTTGACCCTTGTTGGTCAGAGCTAATCATTGTTTGATGCGCCTGAAGTCATGAATACTTGCAGTGTGCTGCGAATTCCCTCGCAGGCGGACTGGTATGTCCGCTTCTGCAAAGGGAAGGAGAGGTGAAAGTTCACAATGGCTTGGACATATCAGGTGACAATGTGGAGAAGTTGGTCCAGCGCTGCACTTTAATTTTCAGAACTTTTGGAATGACTAGCGAGGGAGTTTCAAAATATTGCGAGGAAGATGAGGACTTGGCGTTGGCGTACTACGACGATGACGACGACTTTGATACGTTCACGGACGGAGATGTTGACTGTAGCTGCGAGGACGGAGGTAACATAGTTAAATCTCGAAACTAAAGCTCGAAACTTGCTCTGGAGGAAAAAATACCGTTCCTGCTACAATGAGCAAACGGTTGGTTAAAGCTACCCAAACATTACCTCGAATGCGCACTGACGCAGATAGCCTACTAAACATGTTATTGCAGTGTACTGGCATGATATCAGTACTCTGTCATTCGCTGTGCATGGTCAGTGAATCAATAACACCACTATAACTGACTACCGTAAAGACCCCGTAACATACGGCCAGGGAGGTAGTGAGGCGCCTGCATAACTCGCATAGGAGAACGAAGGGTGTCTTCTTGCGAGGGGAGTAGACTACGACTAACATGTTGGCCTGTCGGTAAAATAACTGGCCTGGTTTGTTAAAACATTACGGCTGTATTATTTTAGATAGATCAACGTTACAAAATAGTTTTGCATCATAGAAAAATGTGCCTCGCCGTAATGAGGTCATGTCAGTCTACATTGATATTTTGACTAGTTATTGTTACATTGCTTGTTACGAGATGAGCGGTTAACCTGCTTAAATCAGACACTTCTGAGTTATGCAATGATACCAGGCAGACCAGAAGACCACTGACTGTTCATATATTCAGACATATTCGGAGGCTTCGAGTCTATGGTGGCCAGATTCCAAAGGCTGTATTTTAAGGCTTACTGCGCCTCCGCGCTCACCAAATGCAGCTCGCATTCCACAACAGGGAGCTATCAAGGTCACAGCCTTCAAATCAGCGAGCATGTGATTAGTGGGAGGCACTGGAGTGCCAGTATCCACTTCACTTCCCAACAATGTTGATGACTTGATCTACAACGTGTTACAGATCGCTCCCGTCTTGTGATACAAACTGACACTGGCAATGCCAAACTGGGAGAGGACCGCTATAAATCGCTGCAAATGTCAGCCAAGTACAGTATATGTCTATCATGTGCTTTACAGCGCTCACCATTTCCAAAATATTTGTTCTCACCAGCATATGAGTTGTTGCAGAAGGGTTTGATGAGACTCTCATGTCAACCTTGTTCACTGAAGTGTATTCCTGGAGTCTTGTGTGTTTTCATGGTCTGATCTCTGAGACCTCGTTCTTTATTGCTGTTCACTGCAACGACATTGCACAGACTTGCATCACATTGTCCTTACAGTTATCTCTCGATGAAATTATTTGAAAACACATTGTGAACTTTTTTGACGACTGCTTTGGAGCACGGTAGATGTCTCCCTTGCAGTACGTGTGCACATGTGTGTTTGAGGGAAAAAAAACTTTAGGTGTGAGTCAGTGCACATAAACATGTATGAGGGTGTGTCTGTGTTCATCTGGAAGTTCGTAGATAAGACTGCCAGGTGCTCCTTTGTATGCAAAATTGTGTGTAATATCTACTTGTTTGTGTGTGCACACACATTTGCAATACCTGTTATTTTCTACTGGGTCGATTCTTGGATTCCAGAATGGTTCAAAGCATTGTTGTATCTTGTTACAATATTGTTTCATCCTCCCAATGAATTCAAAAATATTAACATGTGTGTGTGCGTGTGTGTGCGTGCGTGTGTGTGTGTGTGTGTGCGTGCGTGTGTGTGTGATATAGCTGTTATTTGTATTCTACTAGGCCAATTCTTGGATTCCAGAATGGTTCAAAGCCATCTTTGTATCTAATTATTGTGTGTGTGTCTGTGTGTGTGTGTGTGCGGCATTAACCCCACCCAGTCCTGGGCTTCAGCGACCCTTTCAGCAGCGAGGTGAAGCCCCGCATTCTGCTGATGGGCCTTCGCCGCAGCGGCAAATCCTCCATCCAGAAGGTGGTGTTCCACAAGATGTCTCCCAACGAGACGCTCTTCCTGGAGAGCACCAACAAGATCTGCCGCGAGGACGTCTCCAACAGCTCTTTCGTCAGCTTCCAGATCTGGGACTTCCCGGGCCAGATCGACTTCTTTGACCCCACGTTCGACTACGAGATGATCTTTCGCGGCACAGGGGCGCTCATCTTTGTCATTGACTCACAGGTGACGTAGCACAATCACATCTTTAACAATGGTGCAGTAACTTAGCAGGAATGAGTACAGAGGACTCAGTAGTGAGCAATGAGATATGTTTGTATGTATGTATAAATGTATGTACAGTATGCTGTCTGTATGTATATGTGTATGTACTGTATGTATGTATGAATGGATGAATGAATGTATGTATGTACTGTGTGTATGCATGTATGTACTGTATATGTATGTATGTACCGGTATGTACAGTATGTATGTGTTCTATATGCAACCCTGCCACTACATTTATACAATTTTAATCTATTTGCAATTCATAGGTTTAAGAAAATGCATTAGGCCTTAGATTAAACAAAAAAACACAGACATGTCCGTCCTCTCCTTGAAGTGTAGATTTGACAAAGGCCACTAAGTAGAGGCATGAGAAGAACTTCCATCACATGATTCACTTTGATGAGCTATACATTCACCTGTTTATCCAGCCTACACTTTTTTCTTCTAGTGGACCACTAACCCTCTCCCCACCTCCTTTCACCTTGTTCTGGTTTCATCATGGATATTTTCCCCAGGCCAGCCTTAGGCAGATAGGCCCCCTGAGCTTGGTTTTGAACTTTGTCTTTGCTACAGTCACTGTATGCTTACCCTTAGGAGAGTAAAGGCCTTGGCCTTCACAAAACATGATGAGATGATACTCATTGCTCAAGTATGAGAGCTTTATTATTTCATAATTTGTGATTTTAGCTGACATTAATTAAAAACCCCTTGTCAACATTAATTAAGTATCCACTACATGTTTTACAAACAGATTAATTACATTTGAAAGGGAGGGTGAGTGTTATTTTATGAAAGAGAAACATGTCATAAGAGGAATAAAAAATGAATTCATAAATAAACAAAGCCATTGCAATGTTTTGGTTTGTTTATTATTAGTGTTTGGTTTACTGTATAATCAGAGTTAGTTGTGTTTGACTTTATCAAAAAAAATAATTTAAAGTGATCTTTTATAGAAGTAAGAGAAGTAAGGAAAAGCCTTCAGGGGAGTTTAAGAGAGAGTGAGCATGCAACTGTAGTCCACCAGCAGGAACAATCCCTAAAAAAAATCAAAGCAGAACAAAAGACTACCATGGCTTTAGCAAAAGACTGGCAAGGGCTCACCACAATCTCTGCTTGGCCTGTCCTTCATATGTGCACACTTGCAAAGTCTTTTACCCCTGATAGTATTTGGGACTAGTCCTTCTGGAGTTTGTTCCCCATAAAAACATCATTTGCGTCACTTTGCCAGTTCCCTTGTTCTGTTCCTCATGTATATTTAGAACAAATGCACAAAAGGATGTAGAACAGCTGCAACCTTGATTCTATTTTATTTATCACCTGAAGAGGATTCATCACTAAATAGAATAGTGGATCTAGCTGAAGAATACTGGTTACAACAATAAACTATATTTTCATAACAATTACACTTTATCATGATAAAATCACCAAATAGCACTTAGGCTTGTTATGGACTTTCTCCTCACAAGATGTTGGTGACCATAAGAAGAATACAGTGCACTGATGCACTGGCAGTCCTCTTTAATAACTTTTCTTTAGACTTACAAAGGTAAAAATATGTTTTATCTGGAGGGACAATCTGTAGTATAGACGTGTAATTATATTTTGAGCCTTGTCAGTGGGCTAAAGTAGCAATTTACTTTAACTCAGTGAGAATGCCCTCAAGGCTATGCCACAGTGTATGCTATTTAATTGCAAATGCTCATTTCGGTCTTACTCAAAACTACTCTTATTATCCAACTGCATCTCCAGCTCTGCCTCATCTAAACATTCCTTTTTCTCCGATCCTCAGAGCTCTCGGAGTAGTTGCACTTTGGTCAGAAGATTTGGAATGCGATGTACAAGATAGTTTGTCTACATGGGGAAAAATCGCTATGTTCTCTAAGAATCCAAATGATCAGACGATACATTTGAAACTACCACACAGAATGTATTTATTTGTATTCTTCTGTCCATGTCTCTGAATAGTCCTTTATGCCCACAAGGGGTAATTGGTGCTCTTTTAAATATTTTTTTCTGAGATTGCCCAGCCGTCATATCAGGCTCTGGTTCACTTACAATATAGCAATTCTACTGGAAAGAGATGTTACTTTTACACCTAACTATTATTTTCTTTCTGAATGACTTCTCAATCCTCCCACTGACACTGTCAGAAAAAAAAAAACTACTATCAGAAGATCACTGCTGTCAGAGCAGCTAAAAAGCGGTTAGCAGCTAAAAAGCGGTTAGTTGATCCCTTGAACCCTCCACATTCACTGTGTGGATATCTACTGGCTCTCAGCCTGCTTGATATTATTCCATTGCAGTCCGTTACAGTAGTGTGTGTGTGTGTGTGTGTGTGTGTGTGTGTGTGTGTGTGTGTGTGTGTGTGTGTGTGTGTGCTTGATATTATTCCATTGCAGTCCGTTACAGTAGTCCTGACGGGAAAAAATAAATGCATGAATACTTTTCTCAGTATCTGTTAAAAATAGGTCAACATGTAGAAATTATTTGAAGGTGCTAACACAAACCTGTGAATGTCTCTTTGCACAGGGCTCAAATTTGAGATTCTAATAAAATATAACGGCAAGATTGATTTTTCTTTTTTTTTTACAGTCGGATTTAGAAGCACTGGAAGGGGTGTTAGTCTGTTTGAGTTCTTTTCTGAGCTAATTAGAAGGACCTGCAAGACTTGAGTATTGGTACAGCAGTATCCCTACCAATCCACTGCCTTCCTTGGATAGGAAGGCATAGAATAGGATGGGGTGTGTGTATGCAGTATGCACTGATTCAGCTTGACTCCTGTCTGCTCATGATGCGTATGATCCCAGCAAAGCACTACATGACCCTGGCTGGATACTTGGCCAAACAAGCTTTCTTCTCACTTCACATGAAGCAAATTTGGAACATGAACTCATGATTTGTTTCTTTTTTAATTAGGCTTTATCACGTTAATTTAAACTGTTAATGTTAATGTAATGTTTCTTGATGTCATCGCAAGTCTTTTTGGGAAAGCGTCTGCTAAGAAACATAAACATAAACATGAACTGAACCACAGTAATCTAACGGGTAATGCTCCACTGCAGGAACTTGCAGGGTGCTTTAGGTCAGCTTATCCCATTGTGTTTGCATTTGTTTTATAACAAATTCATCTCTTGATTCAACTTTGGGGAAAACCAACATTATCTTGACGTACTCTGGTTTTGCGGTCTAATGTTGGTACTGCCACAGGAAAATGTGTTTTGTTCAAGTGTGTATGTCTAGTAGTTTCTACCAAAGATTCTAGAACAGAACTCCACTCTAGAATCTTTGGTTCCTACAAAAGAGGAGCGTAGCACTCTAGAATCTTTGGTTCCTACAAAAGAGGAGCGTAGCGCTCTAGAATCTTTGGTTCCTACACCACAATAGAAACAGACGACTGTAAGGGACATTTCCTCTAAATGTCTTTGCCGCCCCCCCAATTGCCCAGTGGAGTTCTTACAATGGAGAGCTGCATAATCATCCAATTACAGTATCTTTCCCAGTGTCTATAGGCTTTCCTATGATATAGATGTGCTTTAGATGTTTATTTCCTCCCATCTCATCTTCTCTTTCAGGATGACTACATTGAAGCGTTGAGCAGGCTTCACTTGACTGTGACCAGAGCCTACAAGGTCAACCCTGATATCAACTTTGAAGTCTTTATCCATAAAGTGGACGGGCTTTCGGATGACCACAAGATAGAGAAGCAGAGGGACATCCACAAACGAGCCAATGATGACCTGGCGGACGCAGGCCTGGAACGAATACACCTCAGGTGCTTTTGTCGGCTTGAGCTGTGAATGGCCGCTGTGTGTGAGACATAACTTGTAATGAATTTGGCAAGTGTGCTACAATTGTCTCTGTAATTGCAGTAATTGTCCAAATGTTCCCAGTCTGAAAAGAGTCCATTTACCTGGCAACCGTTCCAAGAAATCCTGTTGATCGTGGGACTCCATTTTAGTGAGTGGTTGAAGTGCAGCAGCACATGTCAAACAGTACCTGCTCACTCACCGTGCTTAATGCCAGCCCTCATTGCCTGCAGAGAGTGCTCTGAAGGAATGAACAGGATGAAAATGAATTGCCTAACTGCTTTTCAACCATTCCATGATTTCTGATCTTTGTAAAGGTTGCGCAATAATTTTTGCAACAATAATTGCAATAATTAAAACAGCTCCTCTAATGTATGTGATCATGGAAATGACTGTTTACTACTTCTCTTTTTCTTCCTCTTCTTCCTCCTCTTTTTCTTGTCTGTCACCTTAGCTTTTACCTGACCAGCATCTATGACCACTCGATCTTCGAGGCCTTCAGTAAAGTGGTGCAAAAGCTCATTCCCCAGCTTCCCACCCTTGAGAACCTCCTGAATATCTTCATTTCTGTAAGTCCCCTGCCACTCATTTTGCTGAGTTATTCTTACCGAGGCTCCCGACATCAAACCCAGACTACTCTCCCTGCACTCACAGCCAAGGAACAATCAGGCAGAAACCTTTAAATCACCAACCGCATGAAGGAAAGGAAAGTGCCGATTACATGCACTTTTTAATGTTATTTTTAGTGGGTCATTATAACCACCTTTAAGTGCAAGAACTAATGTGAAATCCATATTCTAGTTTTCATTTCATAAAGGCAGACCTTAGTAGGGACTGAAACCGTTATATCACCAGCTTTATTAATGTATAAGAAATGCAAGTTTTCTTTTGAGAACATTGTTTAAAGCACAGGAGAAGAGACAGATGGTCACAAACAACAAGAGGGAGTTAGCCAAGTTAGCCAAACAACAGCGTTGTCTTAAGCAAAACAAGAGCAGTGGATGAACTGGTATGATGTTGAGAAGAAGAAGATCAGCTGGAGACGAATGGGCCCCAGAGGCTAATAACATTCAATTCACTGTAGGAGCCAAGGCTTTGAACCGGTTCATGGAACGAAAACGATAACCAGAAACTTTTGCCATTTTGCTAGGAACAAAAACAAAATGGAACGCCAATGAAGGTGGATGTCTGCCTTGACCCCAGTGAACTGCACATGGTGGTTGCTAAGTTGGTGGTTTGCCTTGACCCCCGTGAACTGCACATGGTGGTTGCTAAGGTGGTGGTTTGCCTTGACCCCAGTGAACTGCACATGGTGGTTGCTGAGGTGGTGGTTTGCCTTGACCCCAGTGAACTGCACATGGTGGTTGCTGAGGTGGTGGTTTGCCTTGACCCCAGTGAACTGCACATGGTGGTTGCTGAGGTGGTGGTTTGCCTTGACCCCAGTGAACTGCACATGGTGGTTGCTGAGGTGGTGGTTTCTTTCTCCCATTTTGGCTCTTTGTTCAGGTTATTGGTAACGCGTTTTGTACTGTGAAGGAGGGCCTTTATGGATCCCGGGTATAACATACGGTGTATTTGCAACTGTCACAAGTCGAGTCTACATTGTGGTTGAATCTTGCGCTATGCGATGTAATAGGAAATAGGCTTCGCTGTAGCAAGGAAATGTCTTAAAAGTCTAGGTGTTTCTCACAGTTCACCAAGAAATGAAGCTGATTTTAAATTAATGTTAAGTGCATTTTATAACTGCAGACATAAATAGCCAGAGAAGTAGGGCTTTCATAATTCCCTGTCATAAATGCCTGAACGGTATCCCTAGAAACAATCCTATGGATATAACTTTAATTATACTGTGCAACCGGAAAGTTTTCAGACCCTTTTACTGCATTGAGCATTGAGTGTAGATTGATGAGAAACAATGAATTGAATCCATTTTAAGATGAGTCTGAAAACTTTCCATTTGAACTGTACATGTATCACACACACACACACACACACACACACACACACACACACACACACACACATACACACACACACACACACACACACATGCACTCTTACACGTAAATCCTTCTATCCTTGTAGTTCTGCTTAAGGCTGGGATGGAGTTTGTAATCTTGCTCAGGATTAGTTGTCCAACCAAAATGTCCAAATCTGATCATAAATAAGTTTGACTTTAGCCAGATGATGGCAGTAGAATGCAAATAACTGCAAAACTATTTGAAGACAAACCAATCTGTCACAAAGTGTTTATTTTTGTTATCATGATGTCTTGTTTTTCCAAGTCTCTATAATGCATGATCTTTGGAGAAGTGATATGGAGTGACCATTTGACCTTTATTTTAACGGTTAAATAATTGGAGAACCAGTTTATTTTCAATGATGATCTGGCCAAGAGGCATCAGCAAGTCAGCCCACACAACAACAACAACAACAACACTAAACAACAACAACAACACTAAACAACACTAAACAACAACACTAAACAACAACAACAAAAACAACAACAACACTAAACAACACATACATCACATGTACTGCACAATATGGCAGACATATGCAACAGGACGAAGACTATTATAAAAAAAATAGTAAATCAGAAAGTGTAGAAATGGCTTATCAGCTGGTACAACAATCAACTATGTTTGTTGCAATGTTTGCTTTAGATGAGAGCTGTGAGTTTGAGCGAATGTAGTATTGGTGTTGTTTTCTCCAGACTCGCTGTAATAATTGATTGAATCACTGCACACATCTTTCCACAGTTATTTCAGAGCAGCTGCATGTCTTCCGCCAGCCGTAAACATCAATAGAGGAATACAGTGATTGATTAGAAGCACAAAATGCCATTACACTGAATAACATGCATCTGCGCTCAATAACAGCATTGGAACTAAAACGCATTTTATAATGCGGAACTCAACTCCTGTCAGCATAATTATGTTTTTACTGTAAGTACCCTTCAGGGTGATGGGATGTATTTATTTATTGCCTGATTAACAATTATAGAATTAATGTACTGCATTATGTTATTATCATTTTATTTTATTGTCGAGTAATAAGTATAACTGCAATCATCTTGGGAATCTCAGTAAAAGCTTTTAGCTTCTGTCATTTCTGTTTGGGCTGGGAGACAAAAAATGACATTAAGTTCAATGCCGTTCCTCAGCACTTGAATTTACTGTAATTGGTCTATTATGTTATGCCCATGCTGCTTCAGTAAGTTTTTGTCTCCGGTGTGTGTGTGTGTGTGTGTGTGTGTGTGTGTCCTCAGAACTCAGGCATTGAGAAGGCCTTCCTGTTTGATGTGGTCAGTAAGATCTACATTGCCACAGACAGCAGTCCGGTGGACATGCAGACGTACGAGCTGTGCTGTGACATGATTGACGTGGTCATCGACATCTCCTGCATCTACGGGTAGGTTTGCACTGAAATAACCCAACCCTCTTTGCAGTGACCCTCTTATGTCGTCTGATGGAAATCAATGGTCATTTGGTTCTCCTGTTTCCCCACAAATAAGATTCATGAAACACACAGCAGCCAGACAGACAGACAGTCAGTCAGACAGACAGACAGACAGACAGACAGACAGCCAGTCAGCCAGTCAGTCAGTCAGTCAGTCAGTCAGTCAGTCAGTCAGACAGCCAGTCAGTCAGACAGACAGACAGGCAGACATTCAGACAGACAGACAGACAGACAAACAGACAGACAGCCTATTCAATCTACTTCACTGCAGTTCCATGAGTCATACAGTGGCCCAGCTCTATCTGAATAAAAAAGAGATGGAAATTAGTATAAGTATAAGTATATATACTCTTTTGATCCCATGAGGGAAATGTGGTCTCTGCATTTATCCCAATCTGTGAATTAGTGAAACACACACAGCACACAGTGTACACACAGTGAGGTGAACGCACACATTAATCCTGGCGCAGTGAGCTGCCTGCATCAACAGCGGCGCTCGGGGAGCAGTGAGGGGTTAGGTGCCTTGCTCAAGGGCATTTCAGCCGTGCCTACTGGTCGGGGTTCAAACCGGCAACCCTCCGGTTACAGGTCCGAAGTGCTAACCAGTAGGCCACGGCTGCCCCTATTACGCAATTGAAGTGCGTAACCTCAAGACACCCTCCCCATCTCCTGCTTCCTCCATCTTCCTCCATCAAGGCTGGGCTTCCTCCTCCATCTTATGCCTGGCTTGTGGAAGATGCTCCTTTTGGAGTGTATTAAGGCTGGGCTTCCTCCTCCATCTTATGCCTGGCTTGTGGAAGATGCTCCTTTTGGAGTGTATTAAGGCTGGGCTTCGTTCGGCCCTCCGGGGGCCAAGGAGAGAGGAATCGTGGCCCCCCCTGTCCCAGACTGAACTGTGGTGCGGGAGGCAGGCTGGGGCCGGGGATGGTACGGACGCGAGGAGGCCGGAGGCCAGGGCAGAGCCCCAGGGTCCTACAGCTGTCGGTTTGGAGTCGTCTGCAGAAGCAGATGAGCCCTGCGGTCTCACTTCTGTTGCCAGGAAAGCACAGAGACACGGAGAGAGAGAGAGAGAGAGAGAGAGAGAGAGAGAGAGACACGGAGAGAGAGAGAGAGAGAGAAAGACACGGAGAGAGAGAGAGAGAGAGAGATGCTCCGAATCAGTTGCAGTCTGGCTATTAATCCATCCAAACATGGAAATGCCTGATACACACACACACACACACACACACACACACACACACACACACACACGAGAGAGAGGGAGGAAGGAGGGAGGGAAAGAAGTAGAGAAGTTTTTTCATTTTTTTCGGAAACTTTGAAAATAAATGAAATTCTGTCATATTTTTCATCTTCCATCTAATTTGACTAATGAATATTGTGACCCGATTTGCTGTCTCAGTGTGCTTACATAAATATGTTCACATTAACTCATTTGAAACAGCTTAGAAGTGGATGGTTTGTCTTGTGTGCCACAGTACAGTTAGTGCCTCCGCTTCAAGTATCAAGGGAAATCTACCATTCCTTCCTTCCTCCATTCCCCCAGATCTCGTCACGTAGAAAAAAAAAGGTTTAGCTTAAATCGCTGCTTTAATTATTCTGTGTAATTCTAGTTTTGCACTACATCTGTTACGATTTAATGAACCCCTCATTTGATTAATTTCTCTTTCATCCTGCTCGTTCTCAAGACCCACAGTATGCTGTACATTTATAGACTTTTGGCATAGAAGTTTGCCGATTGAGGAAAAAGAAAGACAAAACTGACATTGAAACTAATCTAAAAACTATAATATTGACACTGAAACATTTATATTGAAATTGAAACTTTTGACACTTAAAAGAGACACTCATTAAAATCAAGAACAAATGTTTTTTGGTTCGCTCTGATATACCTTTTTGATGAAGATGTTCTCTGCATGATGGATTTTTCAGCATTTGCTTTTAACTGACAGTTCTTTCTGGTGCCTGCTGTCGTTCTGTCTCTGATGGCCTGGTAGGGGAGAATCAATAAACACATGATTTGCATAGACACAGTGAGCAATTCACCTCTCAACAGTCTGAACTTGCCTGATTTTGAATGCTATAGTTTGTAGGTATTGAGAGTAGTAGAGATGTTACCATTCATCCCACAGAGATGTTACCATTCATCCTATAGAGATGTCATCCTATAGATGTTACCATTCATCCTATAGAGATGTCATCCTATAGATGTTACCATTCATCCTATAGAGATGTTACCATTCATCCTATAGAGATGTCATCCTATAGATGTTACCATTCATCCCATAGATGTTACCATTCATCCTATAGAGATGCCATCCTATAGATGTTACCATTCATCCTATAGAGATGTTACCATTCATCCTATAGAGATGTCATCCTATAGATGTTACCATTCATCCCATAGAGATGTTACCATTCATCCCATAGAGATGTCATCCTATAGATGTTACCATTCATCCTATAGAGATGTCATCCTATAGATGTTACCATTCATCCTATAGAGATGCCATCCTATAGATGTTACCATTCATCCTATAGATGTTACCATTCATCCCATAGAGATGTCATCCTATAGATGTTACCATTCATCCTATAGAGATGTTACCATTCATCCTATAGATATGTCATCCTATAGAGATGTTACCATTCATCCTATAGAGAAGTTACCATTCATCCTATAGATGTTACCATTCATCCTATAGAGATGTCATCCTATAGATGTTACCATTCATCCCATAGAGATGTCATCCTATAGATGTTACCATTCATCCTATAGATGTTACCATTCATCCTATAGAGATGTAATCCTATAGAGATGTTACCATTCATCCTATAGAGATATTACTATTCATCCTATAGATGCTACCATTCATCCTATAGATGTTACCAGTCATCCTATCCCTTGTTCCTCTCAATGTCAGTGTTGCAATGTTAGTGTAGAAGTTGTTACTAACTAATGAAACAATATTTAATTGAATTTAATTGATTGTGTCTTGACTGTGTTCCTTGCCAGTCTAACTGGGGATGAGGCTGGATCACCCTATGACAAAGAGTCCATGGCCATCATCCACCTTAACAACACCACGGTCATGTACCTGAAGGAGGTCACCAAGTTCCTGGCCATGGTGTGCTTCCTGAGGGAGGAGAGCTTTGAAAGGAAAGGTGAGTGAAAGCACCTGTGGGCAGGAGACATTTTGTTTTTGTTTTTTTTCTTTCATCTGCTTTGACACCTCCTCAGAAATCTCATTACCCTCTCAGAACAGCCACAATGGGCTTGAGAGGCCACCCATCTCTGCTCTGAAATGAGCTGGAGCTTTGTGAGGTTGTGGTGTGCAATGTGTGGTAGGGTAGCCTGTGACCCCTAGTTCAACTCCAAGGAGTCAGACGTGCGAGTGTGTTCGTGACTTCGTGACGTGTCCTGGGAAATCCACTGGCTTGTGCTCCCTCCTGCAGGGCTTATCGACTACAACTTCCACTGCTTCAAGAAGGCCATCGAGGACGTGTTTGACGTGCGCCTCAAGGTCCAGAAGAGCCGCAAGCTGCTGAGCCAGCGCAGGTGGAGTAAACAGAACACTCCCAACGGAGCCCACGTCCAGCCACACTGACCACATCACGGGAGAACGTCTGGCTGTCACCCTGTTCCGGAACAATCGCCATGGAGCCTTTTTTTAGCTCTTTTCTTTTTTTTAGATGTGTTAGATGACATGTGAAGATTAACAAATGGCATTTTTCTTTTCTTTTCTGTAAATCATATTCAATAGAAAAATGAAAATTGTACCTGGAAAGTACAATGTTTTTATATAATAATATGATATTTTGTTTTTTTGTCAGTAGTAGCCAAAGAGATCATGTCCAAGCAGTTGCCTTTTTTCATTATCCACATAGGCTACTGATTTGGATTTTACTAATGTAATATAGGACGTTGTGCCAAAAGAGACCTATTTGATTTCATCGAGTAGTGTTACACTGTGTGAATTAGTGAAACAATGATTGCATTTGTGTAAATAATTTGCATTCAATCAGAGCACCTCCCTGAGCTGTGACTTAACTGCTGCTTTACCTAGTCACAGTGTATCAGTGTTATCATTGAACAGATGTGAAAAACCTAGACCCCTGCCATTATAGACCTATATTAATATGGCTCTTCATTGCCGCTATAGACCTGTATTAATATGGCTCTTCATTTGCTCAGATTGTAAGAACATAGGCTACTGGTATTTTCAGGTCACCTGTTTTATTTCTGAATTAGAGCATACATCTTTTCTTAATAACTGACATTGAAACAAGCCTTTCATAAAACATAAACATAATCTCCTTAAAATGGGTCAATACCTTGCATGTCAATATGGTTTACATCTATTTAGAAAGTGGACTAGCAAACAGTTGTATAGAATGATAAACCTTTAGTGAAATTGTTTTTATTCTGTTTGTTCACATTCAACTTGCTGTTATTATATTTAGACAGTGACAGGTCAAATGATTATTCTCATTTTTTTCTAGGAGTTGCTTGAATGCTTGAACTTCTTCAGCTTTATGTTTCAACGCAAAAAAAAGTGTGTAAACTACGGTACTTTAATTCTCACATACTAGATTTATAATCACAACATGTTTGCCCTTTGTTTTATTACTAATTTGTTGCATATTTCTGTATTTATTTATTTATTTTGTTAAATAATAAAGATGGCATTTGTTACGTTTGTCACCTGTGAGTAGGCCTATATTGAGAACTGTAAAACATTAAATAACATGCCAATATATACAAGCTAGTCACGTGCCAAGGACTTGTGTACTTGTGAAAGTACATTTGAGACAAATAGGAAATCTTTACGCAAGTGTGAGCACCAGATGCACTTGTCTAATCTGATCATAATATTGGACCCAGTAGGTCTATGTGAAGTGACTAAGTATACTGCAACAAATTATGGATATAATATTGACCCTTATGAATTTGAGAACAGGGGAACAAGGGAAATGGAGTTACTTCCACTGAATTATATAGTTGAATGGGCAGAATAATAGCAATGTTTTGGTAGAGGTTGCAGGGAGATTAATCTAGTAGTAATCTAGCAACGGTAGGTAGCCCACATGACATGACCACTGATGTCTCTGGGTGCAATCCAATCACATGCATTAGCCCGCTAAATGTGTTAGAGATGCTGTCAACAAGCGGCCAAAGGGTCTGATTGAACTGGCGCTGCTGGGGCGCTCTGCGGGCTAAGCACGTCCACGGCTAATCTCCCTGGGTTTCCTTACCTTACATGAGGACTGTGGTGGTTGTGTGTCTGGTTAGGTCACTGCTTGTTACATAACCGCCACGGCTCTCTCGATGGACGCTAAATCGTCTGTGTGGTGAAAACTACAATGTGTTACATAAGACAATTTCATGTTTAGAAAAAATAATCCTTCTCGCCGATCCCCCCCCCCCCCCCCCCCCCTTCTCTTTCGGTATCAGTCTGACCCATCTGTGGGCTACGAGCTCTTCCTTTGCTGGCATGAGCCGTTCTTTAATTTAGAAAAGAAAAAAAAATATCGGACATCCTCCCTGGATATGTGTATTTATGACACAACAGCAGTGTTTCACTAATACGAATTTCTGGGTGGCTCGCAGACAAATCTGGCGGCTTTCCCCTGCCATTTGTCAATTGTTTTCTTGTGATTGCTGAGGTAAAGTTTGCTCTGACGCTGCTGATTATGTTAATTAAAAGCGACAGGATCTGTCACAGTAGAGTAGAATAGATGTAGGCCGACTGTGTAGAATAGATGGTGGCTGCCGCTGAAATAAATAGTTGCTTATTTGCTTGTGTGGAAACAGGCTTGATCTCTTCGGAACAAGAGGTGGGCCTGCCTGCAAGGAGATGACTGCGTGTGGTATTTCGTGCAGCATCGAAGTGATTTATTATGTCATAATTCTCTATTTTTTAGTGTTATTCATGGTGCATTGCAAGAATGTGACCTGCAGTTTTATTTTAGACAATAGGCTACTTCTTAAACGTATGTTTTATGAGTATAATCACATCATGCGAATCCGTAGGCTAGGCCAATCTAAACATTTGTTTTGAAGCAGTTGTTTTAGACACCTGTTACTGTGTTCTTCATGAGATCTCACTACTTGCCCAACGATCTTTTCACCCAGGCATGTGTTTTTCACATAGCAGAATTCACCAATTAGCGAAAGCAAATTGACTAAGAAAAATCATGCTTTTTTTCCATGGAATTACATGGTAGAAGACGCTGAAAGAGAGCTATGCTTCTGTTTTGTGTTCTAGATGACTTTCTCATCAGTGCGTTCCATGGGCTCTTTAACCCCTGTAAGGCAGCAATCCACGTTTTAAATCAGATTAAAGCCAGATCAGTGTCGTATAGAATAAAGTAAATGGCTAAAAGCAACAGATGTGCACCAGTGTTGGAAAACATTGCTCACAGAATTGGTCACGAATAACACGTCGTCTGTAGATGGTAACAAACGTGCTCCAGGCATGAAGAAACATGTCACTTGACACTGATTGCTCTTTGGCACGAGGTCACGCCAGCATTTGCAACTATCTCGTGTGACATTATAGGAATGCATGATTGTGTTGAACCATAAGACCAAACGAAAGATTGCCTTTTTGCAGATGGATATGGATGTCTGATGATGGAGTTCAATGGATTTGCCTGGTGTTATTGCAATGCTATGGGGTTGTGGAAAGCTCTCCGTTTTAATACACACCGACCTCGGAGGACTTTTCGGAGAGTATTTTCTCTGACCTGATTGCCTTATCTTCAAAGTGGCTCCTTAATTGGCCTTTTCACACAGAGATCACGCTAAATTTGCGGGAAGAGGAGACGTCTTTTTGCCGCAACGTGTGTCTGAAAACGAGGTGAAAATTTGCCGGCCTGCTGATCTGTTCACATGATGTGACATTTTAGGAAGGCAGGATCAGCTAGCAAATTAAAATGTGACGTGCAACACGGGGGGTGTAGAGTGATAGTTGTAGGCCTTATTATGCGTGGGCCTTCAGATGCAGCAGGTGTGTGATTTCCAAAAACCACGGCGGGAGAACCGACTGCACTCTGGTTAGCTTGCATTTGCTTTGCTGTTGCTTAGAATGTTAGATTTTTGCGATAGATGTCTTCAGACAATAAAAAGTAATTTGGAAGGGAAATTGAAGAGAAGAGTTGCCCCCTGCGTTGGCCGTGATTCCCCTTTGAAAATCAGAGGTTCACAGGCTACTGTGGCCTTGGTCAGTGGCGCCGCCAGTCGTAATCCTGTACGCACTGTGCGTACAATTTATTCATGAAATCATTCAATATTACAACAATAAAAATAGCTTGTGTAGCCTACTGTCTTAATTGAAACATGCTTCGCGCACAAATGATAGCCTAGGGCAAAGAGAATGGACATCTCAACATAAGGATACATTAGAAGATGATGATTGGTGTAAACTTTGTCACACGACGTGATAAGCAGTTCTGGCGATTAAAAACGCAATGTTCAGTCATAAATCATTCAAGCTTAGGCCTAGTGCTCGTCATGAAATGAAAACAGCAGCTTAATATTTTTCAGGTGTTTAACAGTAGGCCTAGGCGCACTGTTAGCAGTTATGTCGAAGGCTGTGAGATTATTAGGCATTGCATCCTGTCACTCTGTTTGGAACATCGCAGTTCGGGTTGATAATATTCAGTTAATGCGAGTATGGATCGTCTCAAAGTTTGGGACAACCAAACAGCAGTGTAGGCAAAGCAAATCCTAATTGTTAGGTTACCATAGCTGTCTTTCCTTTAGGCCTAGGCCTATCGGAAATCGCGACATAAGCTCATTGGTTTCTTTTTTCTTTTCTTTCTTGTTCGCGTGTTGGGTAGTGAAGCGATAATGCATTTAAAGCACTGTACATCATGTGAGCCAGAGCCGATATGGCCAGAGCTGCTGCTCTGTAAAGGTATCTGTCCCACCCAAAACTCTTTCATTCATCAAAGTAGACTACACAGAGGCGGTACTGCTGACTGAGATAACAATGTAAATAGCACGAGCTGTGCCGCAACAATAACAAGCCCAATGCATGATACATTATGTTTACTGAGCTAATCCATAATCACGCCTGATATCTGCTCACTGTTGACAAGCTTACCCTGTTTACATGTCACCGTTCTGTCAAATTGTATACAATATGAATTATATATGATTTTGAAGAGGATTGCAGTTATAAGCAGTCTTCACTGGCGAGACAGCTAAAACTCTGGTCCCTTTTGTTCCCTTTGAGGAATAGTTTAATAGGCAACAGAGTAGAGCCAGCTACCCACGCATGGTCATGATTGGCTTCATCAGGCTCTGAAAGTAAGACTGGCATTTTTGCAGTTAGCTTAGACCAGATTCAGAACAACTATTTGTTAGATGCAAAGGCTGCTAGAGAGTGTTGTCACTGCAGATAATGAACAGGTAAGCCTACTGGGTACTGTGAGTTTGCACAGGCTTGTTTGTAGACTGATATTTTTGTATGAACCTTGGGATGGAAATTGGAACAGGCATGTTTGTCTGTTCATCAAACCTGAAGGTGTTTGTGTTTGAATATGTCCAGCAAAAATTGGTTTCACTCTTTACTTTGAGATTTTGCATTAGCCTACTGAAGACCGAGGTCCATCAACCATACTGTTTACAGGCCTTCTGTATGGATAGCAACAAGCAGAATAGGTACATACTGTCTTACCGTCTTAACTGCCTGCATATTGAGAGCGATACTCAACAATCGGAGCCATTACTCCCGGGACTTGCGCACTGTCTGAACACTGAGAGAGAATTGTCCATGACTCACACACCCACTGTGTTATACAAAACTTTAATTCTACAATTCATATCTACATAAAGTATTTATATTGATATACAAGTAGATTGTTTATATAAATAACTAAAAAGGCCCACAGAACAAATCAACAGTAGCAGACCAGCACATAAGGTTGTCTGTAGACTGGTGCTGGTAAAGTAGGCCTATAAGGAATTTGCACAAAGTGAAAAGAGTTTTTTACACAGAAAGGTACTGCTCTATTT
The DNA here is from genome assembly GCF_046254945.1 of Alosa pseudoharengus. Taxonomy (NCBI): domain Eukaryota; kingdom Metazoa; phylum Chordata; class Actinopteri; order Clupeiformes; family Clupeidae; genus Alosa; species Alosa pseudoharengus. The sequence continues at coordinate 3,781,807 of NW_027468680.1, forward strand.
TGCCTCACCTTAATGCCATCATAAACTCACCAACATAGACCCAAAGCATTGATCCAAATGATGCAAGACTTCATTAACACTTTAGTTAAGAGAGCACATGTTATCCATCAATACATAATACATATGGATCCTGAACTGTATATTGAGCGTCATTACACACGTATAAGGTCTTTATTAAACTATTTCTTATTCTTACTGAAAAGATGATTTGTTCTTGGTACATCCTTGATAAGCTACCAGTTGTGTATTAATATATAATATGGATAATATGAATAGAAGCTCTCTAGCCTTCTAATACATCTGTCACTATACTGTAAGTCATATCCAGACAGTGCAGGTTATTAGGAGTCTATAGACTCTCTATTTTGATCCATACTACCAGTAACCTTAGATCAAGTTTAGCACTAATACACATATTAATTATGTAGAAATGGCTAACATGTGTTCCCTAATCTGAAGTGTTACCAAGACCTCTTGGATGAAGAAGCTGTAATAGCAGCAAATGAAGGATTCTTTGATTAGAACACATCAAGCTTAACACTCATTAAGCAAAACTCATTATTTTAACACAGACAATTCCTAGAATATATTTATGATTAGTTTTGCAAGCTATTTGATGTATATAATATGTGGTTCCTGAGGGGGGGGGGGGGACTTGAACAGTTGTGTGCTGTGCGTATGTACTATATAATCACCTAATTGACAGCCTCCATAAATAGCCTACTCACTTCCATTCTAATTAGGCTGTTATACTGTAGATGTCATTTCCATAAACACTTATGGAGGATTTGAACACATGTTGCAGCGCCATTGGCATATCTTAACTTTAGTCAGTGGCTTCAGAAGTGTCTGTGGCTCTCTCTTGGCACCCGGCGCCCATATATGGAAAACCTAAGCTTTATTAAAACACTTCAGCTGCAGAGCGTTGCCATGAATAATTCTACTTGTGATGCTTGTGCCAAAATGGAGCCTTCACTCCGTGAGGCTAATAGTGCTTAATCAATGCAGTACAACATTTTAGTGTTGTCATTGCAAAAAAGAATGTGTGCAATGTCCCGTACACAGTATAGAATCTATAGGCAAAACAATGGATACTTCTCTGCGGCAGCAATCCGCGTGCAGAGAATGCATCCCTTCTTTACTGGGAGGTTTGATTATGATGATGTTGCTTCATTGTCCCTCTCGCTGTTAGGGAAACTTCACAAAGTTAGACAGAACTCTCTGCGTCTGAGGAAGCCTGCCAATACATCAAAGTGTCTTTGTGCTTTTGACCTTGTGGCAGAGGGCCAGCCATGGGAACAAATAAAATCCAGAGGCACATTGGCCAATTATTTATTTAATTCACCTTGGATAATGTGAAAAGGCTGATCTGAGTGTTTAGATTCTCCCTCTTTGTTCTCGGTCCTTGTATAGATCCTTTATGTAATTGTCGTCTGCTTGGCACAGCTTCAGTTTAACTCTCAGTGCCAGAGCCATGCTGATCATTTGGAGGTGCAGTGTCCTGGGAATCCCCCCAAATCCCCGCACAGTAAGGAAGCACTGCACATCAAAACATCCCCCTCTTCAATGAGAGCACTGACTTTCAATTAGAGTAAATCTGAATAGCTGATGTGGTCCTGCTGTTTGCCCCGTAGCCAAGGCTTGATGTAAGTCTTTGGGACACGCAGTGGGGAAGAGACATGCCAATGTGGTGTTGGGCAGATACATATGCAAAACCTCTTTAAGTATGTCAAGCTTCTTATAATACATCAGTCAACTTAAAAACAAATTAACCTTGGGTATTTAGTAGTATTGTGCTTTTATGCCATTTGAATTGTAAATATTTTTGTTTGAACATGCTCACACATTCAAACACACACGCATACACAAATAAACGTGCGCGCGCGCACACACACACACACGCACACACACACACACACACACACACACACAAACAACACACACACATAGAGAGAGAGAGAGAGAGAGAGAGAGAGACTCTTTAGCAAAATCCCAACCGCACAAAACCGAAGGACGGATTTTGTCCCTTGAATATTGAAAGGCCAGACCAACTTTTTACGTAACGCATCATTTAGAGACATTGGCAATGCTTCAGATCGGTTGCGGACTCTCAGAGAGCGGGGCTTGCAGGGCGTGGCAGCCGTGAAATTGCTGTGAAATCCCGGATAAGCCGAGCCTGAGCGGCAGCCGAGCCCGCGCTGAGTGGGCGGAAAAGCGCGTGAAAAAAGAACCTCGCCATCTGCTGCGCTGGGGTCCAGGGTAACGCGGTTCCCTCGAGGCAAGCTCCTCATGGAACTGGGCTATGCCCAAATGTACCGTAGCCCAGAAAACACTCCCGTGCTTGCCACTGCTCTCTGCCTGCTGCCGTTCAAAGATTGACGCCTCTGGAGAGAAAGACAGAGCCTGGAACCCAACGGGAAATCTTACTCTCTCAAGCATCTCTCTTAGAGTTGAATCGACTGAATTTGGAAACCTAATTAAAGCTCTAGAGCAGCATTAATAAAGACGTAAGGGGATAAAGGCTGATACAGTTGATATATAGTATTTTCACGATAAAAATGACATAATTTCCCCATTAACTATGTTTCCTCATGCGCTCAATCTTACCCCGGGCCAAAACCTTGCCTTCACTAAAGGTTAACAAAGGTGCCCACCGCACCGGTGGATAGATGTGCCATTAAATTCGCCGGAGTCCAATATGAGCAAACACTCTACTAATGGATAGCCGAGGTTACGTATGCACACTAATCCTAAGGTTTTTTTTTTTGTTGCTCTCCAGCAAACTGGAGGCTGTGTCCAGATGCGTAGGCTAAGCTAGCAGTGCTCTCGCATTGGCTCAGCTTACATGCGATGCTGATGCTGACTCGCCATGTGGGCACGGAGATGCTCGAGGTCTGAGCGCCAAAGAACAGCTGTACAGCTGTGAACCAATGACAAACAGGAGACGGCGCTAAGCGCAACAGCATCTTCAGCGGTGATATTTAAACCACTGACTGTTGGCAATGCAAGTTTTGTGTTTGACGGTGAAGATGATGCTGTTTCCCGTGCGGATCTCACATGGACTGGATGGGGTTTCTGGACTAACCTGTGGATACATGAGCCTAAACGCATGATGCCTTATTTCATACAGTCGCTGTTTTTCCTTCTCTGCCTGATCATTGTCGTTGAATGCCGAAAACATGGAAATAGAGAGAGAAGGTGGACGGGACCAGTGGAGACTCAGAAGCATGGCACGTAAGTGTGTAGACGTCGATTAATCTGCGTCTCTTCTCCTTAAAGATTTTCCGACTGCTTTGCGCTGAGCACTTCGGAGAGGTAATTAACCCGAGCCAAGTCTCCAAGCTATCACGTCGCGTTTATGTTATTTATTCGTTTCACTTCAATTCAATTTATATTAAAAAAAATATATGTTGGCTATGATGTTAAAGAGTATGATGATATTCATGAAATATAAATAACAATGTTTTTTTTATTATTATTATTTTTTTTTTAGAAATCTTGGTAAACATGACAATTTCAATATTTTGTTTGGATATTGACGAGAAAGATGAGGACTGTGCAGATGAGAAGAAATGTGATAACAATTAGTGATCATCGAGACACTTAAGTCTTCTAAACCCCCATTTAGCGTTTTGGATAGTGATTTAGTGTTTACCCGCGCTGAGTTGTTCTACGGATAGATAATTAGCCCGCGCTCTTAGCGCGCCTCAGACCTTAATTGGGACAGAGCGCGAGTGGAGCGGAGACACTGGCATGACCCAGACAGCGCGTGCCCCCTGCCCAGTGCATCAATGGGCATGCGGTGCTTTGTGCATTTCACTCG
>NW_027468680.1:3790629-3805629 GCF_046254945.1 Alosa pseudoharengus
GTAGCAGGGAATTCAAGCCAAACCGTTGCAACTCTGCCATCAATCATTATGTTAACCCCGCCTAACGACTCTATACACGATTTGAATGGCCTGATAGAAGTTTCATTTTTCGAGCTCACAATCCAACGGAGAGTTGCTAGACTAGCCCTGGCAGCAAATGTAATTTGCTGCCGCTAGGGTGCGTCTAGATTTCTAGGCTATCAGGAATGTGCTTCTGTAAGAAATGTAAGAAATGCTTCTGTGTGTGTGTGTGTGTGTGTGTGTGTGTGTGTGTGTGTGTGTGTGTGTGTGTGTGTGTGTGTGTGTGTGTGTGTGTGTGTGCTATTGTAGGAACGTGCTTCTGTAAGAAATTCGCTTGCCACCCACTCACCCCACCAACCTTAGGCACCTGCTTATGTTCTTTCTTTTTTATTTTCTTTCACAAATCACCACTGCTTCACAGAAATCACCACTGCTTCACAGAAATCACCACTGCTTCACAGAAATCACCACTGCTTCACAGAAAATGAGTGCCCACCGGTTCTGGGCTCTGAAGGAGCCTATTGTTGACTGAGCTGTCCAAGTTCAGGTTAAATGGCTGTAAGCAGCTTCTTCTCTATGAGTTTGGAGGGGTAAGACCTATGTTGATAGATAGATAAAAGCTTTCACTGCACAGGTGCGTTTTGGATAGAGTTTGGAGGGGTAAGAACTACTGTCAGTCCAGCTCGCTCTAAAGGATGGGTCATGACCTCTGAGAGACAGAGAGAGGTGATGGGAAATGCACTGGACTGATGTTGTTAATCCAGTGAGAAGATAGCTTTCACTGCATGCATTAAGCTCATGGCTAAATTCCATGCAGAAGCAAAGCACTCAAGTCTCCCCCATAGCAAGCACATGGTGTAAGAATGGATATGCAACGTGTCTGAAACATAGTGTGAATGTCACAGTGAGTGCAGACATCATATATCTATATATAATGTCTTGGTATGACATTAGCTAATATTATGGATTGGTTTCAGTGAAGAATGCCCTCGTGACAGGAGATGGATTGTGATATCCACTGTTTCACAAGTGGTTTGTTACTACTATCAGCAGTGCCCGAGGTTGCTGATATATTTGGCACGTGAAAAGTATTGGAGCATAATTCATCTCCCGTTCCAGAATTAGACTAAGATCGTTATCGTCTAATTGTGCTAAGGACTGTATCAGAACTGGCGCCATCTTGCTCCCAGCCCACCATACATTGGCATGAGGAGGCATGGCATGGCATGGCACTCTACATGCCCTCACAGCTTTGGCTCAGAACAGCAGAGGCACTCCTGCCACACATACCACATGGCCATGGCAATTGTCCACTGTAAATCATTCAAATGGCATGCATTGCCACATGGGCATCTAGGGTGGTAATCACTTATATTTTATTAACTTTTAGATTTTTTGGAGATAGAGAGAGAGAGAGAGAGAAGCTTAGCTTAAACATTGCTATCTGTTGGGTGAGCCCCAGCCATCTGGGACGGACTTTGACTGTATCTCAGTGCCATAGCTTGACTGACGAGATTAATCTGGCGGAGGGTTCTGCTGGCTTGGCCGCGTGGATTAGCACATGTTACAATCCCTCCGGCTCGCCATGCCTCAGCGCGCCATGCCTCGCTGACATCTGTTTGTCCACCACGACTCTGTCCAAATATGGAGGGGGGACGGCCGGACAGGTCCATCCAAGCTCCATTTGATCGCTAATGATACGTGTCCAGGAACAGACAAATTAGCGACGACAAATCGTTTCATGTGCATTGTTCTGTCACATAGACACCTGTTTGTGATGGTCAGTGCACGATTCGTGCACACTTATCTTATATTGTACACTGTCTTGATACATTTTATTGTGCTTAATATCAAGCAACACATGAATAGTTAAACGTATGGTTGCAGTTTTTCCTCTGGAAACTAATTAGATTTATGGATACACCAATTCCAGTGGAGGTCAGATGTTGCAGATAAGCAGGAATGTAGCGACAGGGGGTGGATTGGCACAGACATATTGATTTCTCGTAGGAAATGTATTTCTATGTTTGTCATTCAGCTAATTTGAAAAATGTCACGATAACAGAAGTTGAGTCTTCTATGTCCTCTAACTTCAGGAACAAGAAATACAGACAGCTGTACACCTCTGAAATATTCCCAAAACTATGTGTGCACAGATGGTTGCATATTGCCTTTAGGCAGATGTCATTTATCTTGCCCTTGAGTTAAACAATCTCCACAGTCACCAAAGTAATTGTATAAAGATACAGTGTTTTATTCTATATACAGTGTTCCTGAGCACATAGGATCAGTTGAGGTGACTGTTAACTGGTAGAGTATGTTTTGCTGTCCATACTTCAGCCATCTCTCTGATAATCTAATCGGATTACAGTTGGTGAACTGTACAGTATAGTGTAGGCTGTAGTCTATGTGGTTGAAATCTCATCTAAATCTTTCCTTTAACCTGCATTATTTGCCTGCATATGGACTGTATGTACGTGATCATGGACCAGTCAGGCCGTGGTCAGGGCTTAGAAGTGTTTGATATCTTCATAATCCTAATCCCGACGAGATGAAGGTGAAATGGAATGGCTGAGAGTGTTAGCGAGTGTTATCCACCGTAACAGGACAGTCACACACTGTGCTAAGTGTCTGTCTGTGTCGACATCAACGTTGAAAGCCAGCAGCATGACATGAGAACTCACTCAATCTCTCTCTCTCTCTCTCTCTCTCTCTCTCTCTCTCTCTCTCTCTCTCTCCCCATGAGGAGAAAAAAGCCCTCACAAGCACAGATGTCACAAGCACTGTTTCTCCCTCTGTGGGCAGTGAGAAGATTGCAGACGCTTGTCTTCTCAGCATGTACAGTGCTTGCTGCAGGGTCAAAGCAGCTGTGGGCACAGGAGATTCCATTCTATTTCATTCCAGGTCGTCGGGTCCCTGTCATCACCAGGAGAGATGTGCTTTCAAACCTATCATCTTATCTGTATGTGACACATCAAATGTGTCACGTTTTCCTCATCTCTCTTTTCTATTTCAGGCCCTGCTGTTCCAGTCGGTGTCGATGTGCAGGTGGAGAGCTTGGACAGCATTTCAGAAGTAGATATGGTAGGTAGGTCGGTGACTCACTGTGTCTAACCTCCAGGCCCAAGTCAATTTGCTCTGCATTTCATGGACCTTGTTTCAAGTCGTTCCAACCAACAACTTCATACGATCGTAACAACTTTCTTTTTTTTTTTTACACCAGTCTTTGCAATTGCTGCCTTCAGTTGTGCAAATTGATGTGAAATATAAAAAGAGACCGGAGCTGAATATTTCCTCTCTCTCTCTTTTTTGGTGGTGTGTTCCCCCACTCTGACAGATGACACTCCTGGCTCTGATGCAGATTTGTTTCTGTATTCCCCGGTGGGAAAGCCTCTTTGTGATGTAACAAAGACATTTTAGGACTATTGTTGACGATACATAATTATGGGCAGCACCAAATGTTGGCTGTTACATAACGCTGGGGAAAGACAGATATGGCAAGAGTGAAAGATGATCTGCTTTAGTGATTTAATGTGGCAGAAGTGCAGAATAGGTCCTTCTACACCCCCCCCCCCCTGTCAGGAAGAATGAGCCGAACGTGAATGCTCTGCTTTGGCCATGACAGGAGCCGTGTCTCTTCAGATGGAAAAATCAAGGACTGCCATGGAAATTGCATGCAATTATTTGATGCACAGCAGTGGACCCTTGTATAGAAAATCGAGCCATCTAAACTCACCATTGTTAGTGCAGAATAGATAAACCCATTCTGATGGACGTCTCAATGCCCACCTCCTCACGTTCTTGTTTTGAAACGCATCTCTATATGTGCCCATATGCATATAAAAAGGTATATACCATACACATTTCCACTTACTGTTGACTTTCATATCTTACTGACTATGCAGTTTGGTGTCTTCCAGGGCCATGCAAATAATGTCTTTGTGTAAGCACTGTGCTTGGCGCGTGGAGTAAAGGCATTTTTCCAAAAAATCTTAATTTCCACAAAACCTTACTCCATTGGAACTTCTCCTGAATAAACACCTGCCCAAACACACTGGTGCGTGCATGCCCATACACACTCACACTCACGTACACTGAGGCTGACTGAGAGTTTGAGCAGCTGCTGGAAGGTGACTTAGTCTGAAATTCCCCTCGTTTTTCAGATACCAGCTTGTAAACATCATTGTTTCACATGTTCTTTACCTGCAGTACTTGTGACTGCATATGAAACGGCCTACTTGAGAATAACATGCATATTTGTCTCATATGTCGTGTTATATATGGCAGTGCTCTTTAAAGGAACACATCATTTTTTTGGAAAATAAGCTTACTTCCTGTCTACCCCAGTGTTAGATAAGAGGATAGGCCTACATACTCTTCTTTACATGTGTACATTTGTCTCATATATATGACAGTCCTCTTTAAGTATTCAGTCCTCTGTAAGCTGCATTATTTATATGCCTCACGTCTCATCATGTTCCATATATTATTATTTCAGCTTTTCCTTGATTTGTATATGTGTACGGTACGTGTTGTATGTGACATCACGAGCCGTGCTGATTCATCCACACATCGGGACGAGACTTGGGCATAGTGCATAGTAAGCTTAGTGAAAGAAGTGTGTTTTGTTAACATGGGCATAGTGCATAGTAAGCTTAGTGAAAGAAGTGTGTTTCGTTAACATAGGGATAATGCATAGTAAGCTTAGTGATAGAACTGCCTTGTGTTAACATGGGCATAGTGCATAGTAAGCTTAGTGATATAACTGCCTTGTGTCACTGTAACATGAGGATAGGGCATAGCAAGCTTAGTGAAAGAAGTGCCTTGTGTTAACATGGTTTGGCTGTGGCAGCTCAGGGAAGCAGATGCCTTTAAATCATTGTTGCCAGTTCAGATGCGGTTTTGGTGAAGAGTCCTTGAATGCTAAATGTCCAACCATACTTTGTGTCCAGGCAGGCAAGGCAATCATGCCAATGCTATGTCAGGAAGCTCACAGCTGTTGCTGGGCAGATAGATAGATAGATAGATAGATTGATTGGTTGATTGATTGACCTTGAGTTGCTGTGGGGACAATGTAATAATGCCCTTGTAATATAATTGACATATGTAAGTTGCTTTGGGGAAAGCTTCTGCTAAATGTGAATGTAAATGGCGGACTGTTTGTTGTGCAGGACTTCACCATGACTCTGCTTGTTGCGCAGGACTTCAGCATGACTCTGCTTGTTGCGCAGGACTTCAGCATGACTCTGCTTGTTGCGCAGGACTTCACCATGACTCTGTTTGTTGCGCAGGACTTCACCATGACTCTGTTTGTTGCGCAGGACTTCACCATGACTCTGTTTGTTGCGCAGGACTTCACCATGACTCTGTACCTGAGACACTACTGGAAGGATGAGCGGCTGTCCTTTACCAGCACCACCAACAAAAGCATGACCTTCGACGGGCGCCTGGTGAAGAAGATCTGGGTGCCCGACGTATTCTTCGTCCACTCCAAGAGGTCCTTCATCCACGACACAACCACCGACAACATCATGCTGCGCGTGTTCCCTGACGGCCACGTCCTCTACAGCCTCAGGTAGATGACGTATCTGGTGATTTATCTGAATATGTCAGAATATCTCTATTAAACTTTTTAAATTAATAGTTAAGAAATCAGATGTGAGACATCTGTATTCTGTAGCTATGGAAATTATTATGAAATAGAAGTGTCTATCAGTTGGACCTATTTCACACTGTTTATAACTTCCATATTTAGTATGTTATGTATGAAATGCAAATCGGGTGTGTTTTTATTTGGTTTGCCATGATATAAGCATGAATACACAGACCGTATGCAGCTTTTAACAAGCTACTAAAAAAAGAACTACAGCTATCACTGAAGAGGAAGAAGAAACAAACAAACAACATCTAAACAAACAAACAACATCTAAACAAACAAACAGGTGCATTTGCATGTTGGTCGCGTCACTGTTAAAATTAGAAAGATGCTGGTGGCGTGTGGTGAGTCAAGGTCAGCGAACAAGGTCAGAGCTCAGGGCAGCCTGTGAAGTGTGTGAGGCAGGACAGTGTGTTCCCGCTCCAGGGCCGCTGTACTATCGATGGGACTGGCCCAGTTCATCTTGGCTGGCTACCAAATGGTGTTTAAGTGAATGAATTCAGTCGGAGCAGTCGGAGTCTGAGCAGAGGCAATTGTGCTCACAAGTTAGTGCCTCTCTCTCCCTCGTGAATATTACATGAGGAAGATGTGGCCCGTATGAGCGATGCGAGGCGATGGCTCGCTTGTGTGCGGCAGCTGCATGTGATTTGGTGGCTTGTGTTTATTTACCGTTACTCGTATCATCTCTGATGTGCGGATGGATGGGGCCTAGGCTTTCTCTCTCTCTCTCTCTCTACGTCCGACTGTAATGTGTTTTTCTGTTTTGCTGTGCAGAGTCACAGTCACGGCAGCCTGTAACATGGACTTCAGCCGGTTCCCTCTGGATTCACAGACTTGCTCGCTTGAGCTGGAAAGCTGTGAGTACATCCTGGCTGACTGCTCTCTCTGTAGTCCGTCCTTATCTATTTCCCTGTTTATATATCTTTGTGCGAGATGTTGTATTGGCAGGAATGAAAAACAAAGTCTCTCTCAAGTCTAATACCCTGCGGGTTCTCTCCGTCAGACGCCTACACGGATGAGGACTTAATGCTGTACTGGAAGAATGGGGACGAGTCACTCAGCACGGACGAGAGGATTTCCCTGTCTCAGTTCCTCATTCAGAAGTTCCACACCACCTCCCGGCTGGCTTTCTACAGTAGCACAGGTGCACACCACATAATACCACAGACACAACCCAGATGGAATGTGTGTGTGTGTGTGTGTGGGGATGGAATATGTGTCTGTGCGTCTCTAGATGGAATGTGTGTGTGTGTGTGTTGTTTATCATACAAATTAAATTTATTCATATAGCGATTTTTAGGGGATGAAAATACAATACAAAGAGTCTGAACTAGTTATACCAGTTATAAGCAACAGTGTGTGCTTTGATGTGCCAGCCACAAAAAGGGATGAAAAAGCTCTTAGGACCTTATTCAAAACAACTGTTCAGTTTCAGACGTGGACTGAGTACATATTGTCTGTGGTATATTGAAGCCTATACGATGTTTTGTCATCCAGATCCTAACTGTGTGTTTGTGCATGTGTGTGTGTGTATCCATGCATGTGTGTGTGTGTGTGCGTGTTTGTGTGTGTGTGCGTGTTTGTATGTGTGTGTTTGTATGTGTGTGTGTGTGTGTGTGTGTGCGTCCAATACGTGTGTGTGTTTGTGTGTGTGTGTGTGTGTCTGTGCGTCCATGCATGTGTGTGTGTGTCCATGCATGTGTGTGTGTGTGTTTGTGTGCGTCCATGCATGTGTGTGTGTGTTTGTGTGTGTTTGTATGTGTGTGTGTGTGTGTGTGTGTGTGTGTGTGTGTGTGTGTGTGTTTGTATGTGTGTGTGTGTGTGTGTGTGCGTCCATGCATGTGTGTGTGTGTGTGTGTGTCAATGCATGTGTGTGTGTGTGTCCATGCATGTGTGCGTATGTGTGAGTGTGTCCATGCATGTGTGTGTGTGTGTGTGTGTGTGTGTCCATGCATGTGTGTGTGTGTGTGTGTGCGTCCATGCATGTGTGTGTGTGTGTGTGTGTGTGTGTGTCCATGCATGTGTGTGTGTGTGTGTGTGTGTGCGTCCATGCATGTGTGTGTGTGTGTCCATGCATGTGTGTGTGTGTGTGTGTGTGTGTCCATGCATGCGTGTGTGTGTGTGTGTGTGCTTGCGTCTCTGCGTTTATTCTATTCTTCCTCCAGGCTGGTACAACCGCTTGTTCATCAATTTCACTCTGCGGAGACACATCTTCTTCTTCCTGCTGCAGACCTACTTCCCCGCCACACTGATGGTCATGCTGTCCTGGGTGTCCTTCTGGATCGACCGCAGGGCCGTACCCGCCAGAGTCTCCTTGGGTCAGACAAGAACCCGATTTTGTTTTATAGACCCTTTCAACCAAAGATTCTAGAGCGGAGCTCTGTTCTAGAATCTTTGCTTTCAACAATAAAAACAAAAACAATGACTTCCTTTTTAACATTCCATATGTTATCTTAATGAAGAGGAAGTAGATTGGGACCCAAATAGAACGTTAAAGCATTGTTTTTGTTTTTATTGTTAAAAGGGTCTATAGGCGACTGTACAATGACAATAAAGGCTATCTATCTGTCTGCTAGGGTTAAAGGAATTATCCGGAGTAAAATGCACTTTAGATCGATTTCCGGATGATTGGGGGTACATACGTTGAGTTGACATCAAAATTATGTCATTCGGATGTGTTTTGAGAAAGTTCGATTGTACCGTTTTCAGTCACAACTCGTAGCCTGGAAGTGAGCGGGGCATTTCAATTGCGCCGCTACAAAACGCTATTTTTATACCTCTTCTACAGTTCCAAACAACATAACACTTACGTGGTAGTGAGTAGAGGGTCCCTAAAGCCAAACCGAAGTATCCCGAGGTCTTTATGTGGTCGACTAGAGAGTCCAGAATGAATTTCATCAAGCCAGTACCTTTCCGGAAATGTTGCCATCTTTGCCGCCACCTTCAGGGGAAAGTCCGTAGGAGTCTTATTGCTGAGTGTGTTGTAACACGCTCTGGAAATTCACAATTTCGTCGCCGTTAAAAAAAAAAAAAAAAAACATAGTCCAGTATTTCTTTCGAAATTGAAATGAAGTTGTATGGACTGGACTATGTTTTGTTTTTTTTAAACGGCGACGAAATTGTGAATTTCCAGAGCGTGTTACACAGCAATAAGACTCCTACGGACTTTCCCCTCAAGGTGGCGGCAAAGATGGCAACATTCCCGGAAAGGTACTGGCTTGATGAAATTCATTCTGGACTCTCTATTCGACCACATAAAGACCTCGGGATACTTCGGTTTGGCTTTAGGGACCCTCTACTCACTACCACGTAAGTGTTATGTTGTTTGGAACTGTAGAAGAGGTATAAAAATAGCATTTTGTAGCGGCGCAATTGAAATGCCCCGCTCACTTCCAGGCTACGAGTTTTGACTGAAAACGGTACAATCGAACTTTCTCAAAACACATCCGAATGACATAATTTTGATGTCAACTCAACGTATGTACCCCCAATCATCCGGAAATCGATCTAAAGTGCATTTTACTCCGGATAATTCCTTTAAGCTCTACAGCAGGGCTGTCAAACATAAAGCCCGGGGGCCAGATCAGGCCCGCCAGCATGTTTCATACGGCCCCTCAGATGTTTTGGTTAGGAAGGGAAAATTAGAAAAAATATATATATTTACATCCAGTTGTCTTCAACAATGTGTAATAAGCAATATCTCTATGATAATTGATAAATTGATTAAACCTAACACTACAAACCATCCTCAGCAAGGAAGAAGCAGAAAAACTAACATGGAGGGCATGTTCAAGAGAGAAAGAGCAGTATATGACAGCAGTACATTATTGTGTACTTGTTTGCTCATACACTAAGTGATATAATCAAACAACACTGCAGGAAAATGATAATGACCTTGACAATGACGGCCCCCCATGAGGTCTCATTCCAACAAATCCGGCCCACTACCTGATATGAGTTTAACACCCAGTAGAGTGCTACTGTATAAAATCTTCATTAAAAAAATTGTTGAAATTCTTTTCACAAAAATTCTGCTATTTTTATTTCCATAGTTAGACAGATATATATTATTAATAATTATATGATTACTTAGATAGACATAGTAAAACTATGTATTTGCTAAGATTTCAAAATGACACTTGAACAAGTTTCATACACATAAAACACTTACAAATATTGCCTTCAATATCCACATAAGGTGTAATAAAAGATGAATAAGCATTCATGCTGCATAGGAATATGCAGAAATGTAAGAATATATGAATGTGAATAGGCATAAGGTGCATAGATATACAGTAAGTGTATATGCTGTGTGGAATGTGCATAAGGTGCATAGATATAAGTGTATATGCTGTGTGGAATGTGCATAAGGTGCATATTTAAGTGTATATGCTGTGTGGAATGTGCATATTTAAGTGTATATGCTGTGTGGAATGTTCTCAGACTGAGAGTTCTGGCGTGATTGTGTTCTACCAGGTATCACCACTGTGCTCACGATGTCCACCATCATTACTGGAGTCAACGCCTCCATGCCTCGAGTATCCTACATCAAAGCCGTGGACATTTACCTGTGGGTCAGTTTTGTGTTTGTGTTCCTATCGGTGCTGGAGTACGCCGCCGTCAACTACCTGACTACGGTCCAGGAGCGACGAGACAGAAAGCTCAGAGAGCGAATGAGAGAACAGGTAAACCTCTTATTTTCACTGCATTCATTGTAATGCATGTGTTGCTGTATCTATCTCTTGTACAATCTCATGTTTACTTCATTCTAAATCTCTGATGTTTTATTTACTGATTTGCTTGTTTGTTTGTTTGTATTATTTTTCTTTCTTTTTTCTCTTATTATTGTGTTAAATGCTCCAAATGTAGAGCACTTTGAGCTGCATTCCGTGTATGAAAGGCGCTTTACAAATAAAGCTTATTATTATTATAAACAACACAGTAGCCAATGCCGTCTTCACCCAGAGGCCTGTGAAGGTATTGATGCTGGGATCTATGGTCTTTTAGGCCCCCCACCGTCCACTTCAAGGCAGTGCTGCCTGGAAGGCGCTAGGGTTAGTCAAGGGTTAGGGTTAGGTGCCTTGAAGTCAACGGTGGCAGCGCTTCTTCAAAATACCATCAAGCTGCCGCTGGACAGGTGGTTTCGACTGTGCTCCATTCAATAATGATTTGTATGCACAGATAATATAGTTTGGATGTGGCATGTAGGGGTCAATATTTTCTATTCAGCAGTGGTCCTCGGGCTGCACGTCAGTTCCAAAACCCCCTGCTGGTGGGGCAGTGAGTTCAGAAAGAGAATGAGAGAACAGTGGACACGAGTGGACACGGCAGCACATGCAGTCCTCTCCCCGCGGCCTGTGAAGGTGCTGCGTTCAATAATGATTCGTATGCGCAAATAATGAAATTTTGATGTGGGGGGAGAAGACTGCATGTACTGCACTGTCTACTTGTGTCTACTGTTCTCTGTGGGTCATATCTCTCGACATCACATGCTGTATTTCTGTGTCTAAACAACCAACTGTCCTCAAATGTAAACATACATTTTACTACAAACACAGTTAAACCTGTGTTACTACACAGCAAAAACGATTTGTTGTTCATTACAATGATATTGCGATACAGCAGTAGCTGTATTTTGAATAATACATATTTTTGACATGGGAGAGGTGGTGAGACCACATGCACATGTTCTACATACTGTAATTAGAATGGAACTAATTACAGTATGTAGAACATGTGCATGTGTCGAGTGTGTAGGACACAGTATATGGGATAAAAAAATCATTATATATTGCAGAATTGACTTGCAATACTGAACTTACAGTTGGAGTATCATAAAATGCAAAGAAACTTTGCCCACTTATTGTGATCGTATCATAGGCCTCACACCCACTTAACATATGCTTTACTATGGCCTGTGGTGTGTGTGTGTGTGTGTATGAGGTTGGGGGAAGTATGGAAGAGCTCCCTGTCTGAGTATAAACACAGGCTAGATATGAAGCCAGTTTGTGTTTGCTGAGGGACTTGGTGGGAAAAGTTTTGTAGATTTTGTCATTGAACCATGAGAGACGGGATCAAGTCAATGATTGTCTAGAAAAGGGGGTGTGGGATGGGATTGCGATAACGTACTGTATGACAGAGGAGTTATTTGTGGAAGCAGGAAGTGATCTTATTTTGTCATCTGCACCTCCCAAGACTCTTCCACTTACGGATTAGAGCAGAGAGGATTCAATTTTACGGCGATGATGATTTTCTCTGGCTGGAGCTTGATCTGTGGATAAATTCACCCAAACTGATTTGGTAGCTAATGCTGACGACAGACCAAATATCGCCTAAATATTGTTTCTCCTGCGTGGAATAATGATATGTTTTAAATCCTTTAAATTCCTCCACACCAATCCATTCCTGCTCAGACCCAGGCATTGCCAGTTCCGACTCAGATCAATGGCAGAGTCTGCCACAGTGTGTGTTCGGCGCGGTTCTCTCTCTTTTTACTGGTAAATGGGCTCTCTGTAACACACCCACGAGATTGGCTTTTGCTGGATCACGCTTTGCAATCAGGGCTGCAGTCCCCATATGCAGGGGATGGTTCTGGGAAAGATCGAACCACGTTTTGGCCCAGGTGGCATTAGTTGTGTGCCAAATCAATCAACCCCCCCCCTCCCTCCCCAACCAATCACCAGATCTCAGGGGTAGTGTTTAGCCGTGATTGACAATCACCACATGTTTCCAGCCATGCATGTTTTCAGAGACACAACTGAAGCATTGTGTGCTTGCAAAGCTCTTACCAGCACCACCTGTCCATCCCCCCCCCCCCGACCACCACACTTCCTGTCCATCTGCCCCCCCCCACTCCCCCCCTCCCCACTTCCTGTCTGTTGCAGTCGCTGCCCTGCACCTGTGGCATGTCCCACACTGGCACCATGATGGGCGACGGCACGTACAGCGAGGCAGACACCAACAGCCTGGCGGGCTACACCGAGGCCCCCATCATGCACAGCGAGGAGCGGGAGAAGCAGGAGCACATGGTGGTGCACCTGTCGGTGAGCAGCGAGTCCACCGCCACCAAGAAGAAAGGCGGCCTGCGGGCCTTCCGCATCATCCAGAACACGCACGCCATCGACACGTACTCCCGCGTCATCTTCCCCGGGGCCTACATCATCTTCAACCTCATCTACTGGTCGGTCTACTGTTGATCGGACCAGGGTCGCCATGCAGGCGGAGCAGGCAGGCCTTGGGGCACTGACCCTCAAGGAACTGCGGAAACAAAAATGCCTCCTCACTGAGAGAGATGAGCACAGACTGGAGTGTTGCAGCATCTACTGTTCCTGTTGTTGTGAAAAAGGTTCCGTGGTTGTTTTGTTCTTTCTTTCTTTTTTCTTTTTTTCCAAATGCCAGCTGGGTGCCCACAGAGACTGCTGACGCGCCAGGGCACCCAGTGCCCGTCTCCAATGCTCTTGTTTATCGTGGGGACGAAGATGAGACGGAGATTGGAGCTGGATGTTTTTACTTCAAAGATTTTATCACAGACATTTGATATGTGCTTGAAATAAAGTGACCCACCAAATGTCAGTTTAATTCTGATGCTGTTTTCAATGTTACAAAGTGATGTTGGTGTTAGCTTTGCTTTCAGTTAGATTGATCTGATATTTATCTGTGTGTTTGTGTGTGTGTGTATGTGTGTGTGTGTTTGTATATATGTACACATGTCTCTAACGGCTCCCACACACAGCTGCGTGCTTCGCGTTGCTGGAGACGCATCCCATTCACTTTACATGGGCTCACGTGATCCGTTGCCGAACTGAATTGTGGGTCCGTCGCGTCGCGTTTCTCCCGCCGCTCGCGTTGAGGAGTTCAGCTGTTGCTGCACCGACAGACGGCACCGGCCAATCAAGCCAATCTACGGACGGCACCAACCAATCACATTACGGTTTTACTTCAAGTCATTTGCATAGCTACTGTCGGGAACACCCACTGGCATGCATTGACGGAACGCAGCTGTGTGTGGGAGCCGTGTGAGTGTGCGCACATGGGTGCATTTGTGTGCAAGCGTGCATGTGAACAATCGTTCATGAGTGTATGTGTTTCTGTCTCTTTGGACAAAATTCCTTAAATAAATAGCATGTTTGTACTGTAATGTACATGGTTACGTCAAGCATTTGAAGCACTTTTAAAAGAAATGTGGCCCTATTTTGCTATCTAAGAGGGTATTCTAAACAAAGTGACTGAAATGTGGGGGGATTATGTCAGCCAACGAGCTCATGTATTGTTGCATTAGTATGGACATGTGATAGTGTATATCTCCTTCTAAGATATCTCACAAATGCTGATGTTCTTCAGGCAACATTGTATTTATAGCTTTTTAACCATTAACACACTGAGCTTAAGGCAAGGGGCTTCTTGATTTAATCATGTTAAACTTGATCAGTCCTGTGACTAGCATCTTAAACTGCCTTAAGTGACTTGGTTTGATTTAAAAAAACAAAAACAAAACAAGAAGTGTAACTAGATGGTTGTCAGTGTACTGTTACAGAGACATTCTGTTGGTGATAAAGCTACTGCAATGTTTTGCTTCTTTTAAATCCATGTTTGCATTGGTGGAAAAGAATGTACTAATGTATTTATCATATTCTATATAATAAACAGACATTAAAGTAAAAGTATTTTCAAAAAACAAATCTCTGCTCTGTGCATTCATCAAGTCAACAAGTATAGCATTGTATTACCGACAGTTGGAAGCTGTATGATTGAATTTCACTGTCACTCAAAAGCGCGCGTTCAATTTGAATCTTGACGTGCGCTGTGACGCAGCGTGCGCAGATTATCGGTTGCTCGGTGGATTTGCTGCTCTCGCCTGGAAAAGCTGGTTAGCCGACTGATTCAAGTGAACGGCCTGTAAATACTTCCTGCGTTAACATACAAACTTAGCACCATAGCCCACTGCTCGCCACCTGCAAGCGTGTTGACAACAGATGCCCTCATAATCGTAAGTAAGCAGAAATGCTGTATTTTATGTCGTCGTTGTATTAGTTTCATTCGTTAGAAGATTTGTGCTGATCTGACAGACACTGTTGAGCACTGTCAGTCAGTCAGTAGCGATCAAACTTTGGCTGTATGTGATATTATGTGACAGCTATTTCCTATCCCTCGCCACGTCGAATGAATGGCAGATTTGGCAATAACAACGCGGAACCATGTGTTTGTATTCGTTTCCTATGTTTTGCGCGTAACTCAAACGATTCGCAGCAGTCCTGTCACAAGGTTTATCAATTGGATCCTCCTGTCCCAAAATAGGAAGCGCACATGTAGTTCACCTGAGGTCG
>NW_027468680.1:3808129-3838129 GCF_046254945.1 Alosa pseudoharengus
GGGAAGAGACCACAACCTACATCGTCCACTGCCACAGGTACTGCAGGGGGTCATCCTGGAATGACCTAAAACTACACACAGGCTTGGGGTCATTCTGGAATGGCCTAAAACTACACACAGGCCTGGAGAGTCATTGGGCTAAATGTTTTGCCACACTGTCAGAGACGTGCATGTTTGTGTCTCATGCCTCTTTATACGTTTAAAGGCTAACAGTATATATCAGAATCAGCTTTATTGGCCAGGTTTAAGTAAACAAACAAGGAATTTGACTCCTAATAAAAGCATTAAAAAAATAAAACAGAACAGTAAGAATAGAATGAAGGGCAGTAAAATATGGCTACGATCTCTGCACCTCCTTTGCTTTTTGTAAGGAAATGAAAGTCAGTTGGTAATACGTTAACTGAATAGTCCTGGAAAATATTGCCAGAGAATATCATATATTATGACTTGTGGTTTAACTGTGTGAGGCAGATACAAGATATTAATAAGCCTAGGGTTGGGAATTTCTTTGTAATAATGGAAACCGTAATGGAGCAAATACAAATCAATAGCAGAGCTTTGTGCAGAAATTAACTTGACCATGAAGACTGAACCGCCTCCTTAGCAATAAAAAGTTTCTAGGCGGAGAATGCATCGATCCAGTGGTGCATTGTGATTGGCTCAAGTGGGTATGGTATTGACCAGACTTCATGGTTCCAGGTGGTATGGATCCAGAGCAACCTGAAAGAGTTTACTCATGCAACAACAAGCCACATGGTGTATGCATTTGCAGTTTTCTACATGTTTGAATTTACTCATGCAACAACAAGCCACATGGTGTATGCATTTGCAGTTTTCTACATGTTTGAATTTACTCATGCAACAACAAGCCACATGAGTTATGCATGTGCAGTTTTATACATGTTTGAATTTCAAATGACACTGGTGTTGCATTGGTACGTTGGTATTGGCCAGACTGATCCAGGCAGTATATAGGCTGGATATATGGGTGAACCCAGCCTGATCTGACGGTGGTTTCTTTTCCGCCCTGCAATGTTCAGTCTTAAGAGATTGAGCTTGGTCTGGTGAAAGCCAGACTAGGCAATATATGTTGTTAACTAGTGGCCGTTGTTGACCATGCTGCATGGTGATTTTGCACTATAAAGAATAAATTAATTGATTCATAGTGAAATGGTAACAACAATTTGATTAACAACCTAAAAGAATTCCTACTGGAACAACAAGCTGCATGAGTTCTGCAACCTCAGTTTTATACTGAATTTAATGAATGTACTTGCACTTGTCACATTACTACCCTATATTGACATACCTATATTTAAGCTATGCTAAATCTAAAGTCACTTTACTACCCTATATTGACGTACCTATATTTAAGCTATGCTAAATCTAAAGTCACTTTACTACCCTATATTGACGTACCCAGAGCCATATAAAGGTAGAGTTGCGACAATGGGTGTTCAAAATTCCGTTGGTCACGTGGTTTGTGTATACCTCAACTAGTTCCCGGAAGTGATTGACAATGGATTAGAATGCATTAAATAGGCTACTGTTCAATAGACAGAGCCACGATTTTGGGTAATTGACAGTCAATAAATGCATTGATATACAATATTTATAACACAGTGTAATTATTGTGTGAACTATGTAGTTATCCTACCATTACAACAATATTAAATTAAATTTCCAGACCTTATATCTTAGCCTGCTATATAAGGTGACCTTTCTTTCCGCGTTTTTTTACGTGTCACTTTCTTTAGATTCTTTAGAAAACGCAATTGCACCCACCCCATAAGTGTATCTAAATTATCGCTATATAAAACTAGATGTACCGCATAGCGGTACAAAATATGACCGCCGCTCAGTCCTGCACATCCATTCCGCGAAAATAAATCATATTAATGAATTTGTCTCCATCTTCTACTCCATCCCCCACTCTTGAAACTTTTGTGTATGCTTGTTTGGAATGTGTGTTTGCACACATTCCGCACACAAAGTAGCCTACTGGCGCTGCAAAGGTGAATAGATTTGTTTCTGGGCCAAAAAATCTGTAGCATTGTTATAAAACCTTTAAAATCTCTAAACAATCACAAGTAGGGCAGTACATCACAGTCCATCCATTGCAACTGGACTGATGAAAGGTACACCTGTAGGCTACATTGTATTTGGGAAAAGCAGAAGGTAGCAGCATAATGTATTTATTTATTATTAAACAAAACAATCCCTGTCAGTTCCATGCAGTTTTCAACAGCTATCAAGAAGAGAGGTCACATTTTTGTGAATGTTTCTTCTTCTACATAATGCATAAGTTTAGTCATCTTTTTCAAATGATATTCAGCTTTATTGTCAATGCACAAATTAAATACCAGTAGTCTAAAACAAAATGCCGTTTTACCCAGTGGTGCAAATAACTGACATGTCCAAAAGGGCCTTCATGAAATGCGTTGCGAGACTGTTCATACACATTTCAAAGTTGAAGAGCTACTGTGCGTTATTGTTTGTGCAAATAATATGCTGATTTATGTTCCCTTGCATTTTGGTCCATGGTTAAGCTCAATCTTTTGACGCAATCTTTTGATTTTCACCCAGCCTAGTCCATGGCAGGCGCCCGATAGAAATATTGTTTAATTTTGCGATTGAGATATCCACGCACTGGCGCCCCCCCTGCGACGTGTTCGCCCCCCGGTTTTAGAGCTATTCTAAATGCAAAAATGCATAGAGGGAGTTACTCTGACTGTTGTAAATGACTGTTAACAAACTATAAGCTATAGACCCTATGCTAGGCCTATTACACAACACAAATTGTCACTAGGCTATGCTGGCGACCCAAATAAAATCTCTTCTTTGGAACCAATGGCTTACACCTTACAGTATCAAGCTGCCACCTCTTGGCGAAAAGTTAATAGTTTTGCATATCAGTAGTAATACATTTCACGTAGCTGTGTGAATCACGGAAAGGACGAATGAAGTGGACACTTCTAAATGGAACCCAACCCACTGTACAGTAGCTCAAGGTCTGTGGCTAAAGCAGCCATAATGAAAGCGTTATCATTGTTTGGATACTTCACACACACGTGTTTTTCACATAGACTACAACTACCAAGCTGGAATCAAAGCACATCGACTCCCCTCTCACACCCTAAACACGCACTTCGAACAAACAAAAAGCGCCTCAGTCTCACGGAATAGCCATAGGCAAAACTGTATCTGACCGGTGTAACGTTGGTACTAAATCATCCATCGCAAAGAATTATTTTTTGTAGCACGTGCAACAAATATGTGTAGGTAGCCTTCAGCCCTGCCCTGAATACATCTCAACGTGCGCTCTAAAACATCTGGTTTAAATGGAGATGTAGATCATCACGGGTGCGTTAATAAATCTACATTGCGGCGAGTTGACACAAATTATCCACTTTGACGAATTTATGTAGTTTCAGTTACTTTACTTTGAGCCATGCTCTTCCTTACTTGAATCACCTTTGAAAATAGAGGATTGCAGTTGCCTATATGGGTGTTTGGGAATGAACGTTGACTTATGCTTTTTGAGACCTTGAGCAGAAATGTCCCAGCCCAGTGTTTAGGATGCATCATAGACAGGTTATCTTTCAGGTAGCCTATATATTTTCCATTAAAAAAACATCACGTAGCGAACGTGTTGTGGCTAACTCACTTAGCTCCTGTTAGTAGCCTAGGTTATGGTCATAAGCAAATGAGATGACAGTCGAAAGATACAATTAGTGCTGTTATCGATTTGCTTGGTAGCCTATAAACGCATTTATGGTTTTCTACAAATACATCAATAATCAAATTGGCCTCCATCACTCAACCATGCTAACGGTAACATTATTTTACCTACGTTCAGCTATTGATAGGATTAACGTAGCCTACCTGCAGTAAAAAACAAGCATGTCCGATAAACATTCTCAGATTTATTTCGGCTTCAAGAGGAAATGGGAATTACATGTGATGCAGAAATCATACTACCCTTAGACGTTCTCTGCGGTAAACTACTGTAGCCTACAGTCTTGTCCTTGTAGGAAGCGTAGTGTCTTTCCAACCCACTTTAGATTAACTTCCAACAAAATTACGTCTCACTGCAACGATGCGCCATCTAGTGGACAAACGACTACTTATCGCCAATACTGGAAATGCAGCCATGATGATGATGATGAATATTTATTTTGGCTTTCTTTTAATCCTACTGAATTTGTAATTATGTATCGGCCGTTCTAATACCGATAGTATGTGGGTGCCTGTGTGTGTGTGTGCATGTGTAGCCTATATGTGTGCACCACCATCTACAGGCCAATGAGTGTACAGTCACTAAATGTATACATAACTTAATTTTTTAGACCCCCCCATGGATGAAATTCTACGAAACGTGGCATAGCCCCAGAGAATGTCAGGTTAATCATATACATAAAATTTGGTGCAGTTCTGAACGTCTTTACTGAAGAGAGGGGCGATTAAAGCAGAATGATATTGCATTTTCATTTTTTACCGGGGGGGGGGGGTGCAAATCACAAATGAGTGATTATGGGCTAGGTTGATGTGGCCCCTTGAGACCAACATACCATAAAAATGTCTTCATCCTCGGTGCCACGGTTCAGGTAGTTATTTAGGAAAAACTGCATTTTTTGGGTTTCGGGGGCCCAGCGTGGAGGGGGAGTGGCCCCCGGGGACCAAACGAATTTTTTCCGTAAAAGTTTAGTGGGGCTACATACCCACCAAATTTCATGTGCCCCGGTGTTTCGGTGCGCCGGGTATCGTTGACCAAAATTTCAGGAAGTAGATGACGAAAAAAAAAAAAAAAAACACTTTGACAATCCCTATATGACCGCTTCGCTAGCTTCGCTAATAAATGACCTCGTATGTGACTTGAAAAGTGAACAGTGTTTTTGAGACTGCGTGTAGCCTACAAAAGCGCATGGAGCTCATGTGAAGCTCGTTGCAACGAGAAACTGTAACACAGCTAGTCTAACATTACTTGTTTGAGTTTTCTACCCCGCGTTTCCTCTGGTAGTCACTGATCTGAGCTAATGAGCGAATTACCTAGCCAAGCCTAGCCTATCCTCGCGGGAGAACGTTTTTTAACATCTCCAGTGTAATGGTGGGCATTCTAAGTTAACCGTAGCATTAGGCCTACCTATTAAATAACCCCATGGTAATGCGAGTGATCAGGCGCGCCTGCAGGTGTACGTCCGTACGCACTGTGCGTACCATCAAGCTACTCAACAACAGAACATTTCCCTTGTGTGTGTGTGTATTCACACCAAATTGGCCTACCATACCTTCCCAACTATGCACAGTATCCCTTTAGCTGCATGCCATTAGGCTATTTACCATTTTCTATTACGTAAAGTTAGTGAACACGTTATCAAAATTAACGTGCACGCATTTTGTTTGAGCAGGAGAGAGAATACGCACGCAGACACGCAATAGGCTACTTGTTGTTTTCTTTTACTCGGCTATCTATATATGGTTATCAGCACACAATGTTGAGCTAATTCACTAACTCAATACTCAATACAAAAGTTTAAACAACGAAAACAGAAAGGATGGAGGCAGCAAAGCTAGGAGTTATTCCAGATGGGCGAGAACAAGGTAGGCAATTGGTGTGCTTGTCAGAACGTTAGACTGCACTAAAGCCAGACGTCACGTTACGCTAGAACAAAACTAAAGGTAACTTTAGCCTGTATAGGGCTGTATCAAGTTGTCCAAATGAATAGGTCATTGTAGACATTGTCGTTGTATTATTATTGCATGTGGATGTTGTTATGCTATGTAGGCTACTTTTTTGCTGACCAATGCACGGACCTAAAACTGACAAATATTGTTTTGTTTTTTTGCGGGGGGTGGGTGGGTGTGCGTACCATAGCATTAATTCCTGCAGGCGCCCCTGCGAGTGATCATAATAAAATATAAAACGTGACATGTAAGTCCTTCGATAAATAACCAGGCTATGAACTCATAAACATAAACAGCATTTTGTCATCGTTTGTCATTCACCGTTAAGATGCTAGGCTAGAGAGCTTGAGATTCAGACAGGTGAGCACCTGGGAATGGTGTGCATCGTGTCAGAAAATAGCAATTTGATCAGTGATCATGCATCATCAGCGCAAGCTTGGTTTGAAACTTTCTGGGGATGGGGATTTTACACGATCCTTCATCACTGGGCTAGCCATCACTGGGCTAGTGTGCCCTGCTGTGTTAATATGACCGTGCTGATGCTAACAGCTGCAGCTCCCTCAAATCTAGGTTCTCTCATGCATATTAGGCCAGCTTTTGCCAATGAAAAGGAATGCAAAATAAAAAAAAACAGTCCTGCTCCTAACTGAAAAAAAGTTTACGTTACCAACAATGTTAACAACAAACTCAGTTTCACTGTTGCAAGTACAAAGTTGGCTGTAAATATGCTTAGCCATATTAAATTTTAACGAACCAGCTAGCTTTGTGATAACAAAATCTTACCTTTTATGTATTTAGTCCACTGAAAGTTATCCACATATCAAACGATTAAATCCACAGTTATGGAGGAATTGTTTGGGGGAAGCAGTTGCACTTTATCCCACTTTTGCTGCCCTTTTTTAAAATTAAACCACTTAAATCCATAGCCTAGATGAGCATTGCGCATAACGTTACAACTATGTTGACATGATGGTAAAGCTAAATGCCCAAGACACGTCACGTCATAAAAGTTGTAGGCTACAAACGCAAAAACGTAATGACAGCTCGTTCGTGGTGTTGCCTAGTGCTTGAAATGGTATAGGCAAGGTTTATCTTATATTAGGTTATTATTTGTGGCACATTTATTGGGCTTTAGCCTCTTTTAATTTATTTGATAAGGAACTGATAAAAACTGAGCAGCAGAAAAGCTGTCATAGTATACATAAATAGTTTATTATTATAATTAGGTTATTAATACTATTACTTTACTACTATTACTGTTGTTACTGTTATTATTATTATTATTATTATTATTATTATTCGGATGAGCCAATAATGTAAATCTGAGTCTGAAATGTTGGCTACAAACAGTCTGTAACTGCACTGCTGCTATTATAAATTGTTATCACCCGGAGAGAAGAAATACTCTTTTCTGATTGGCTGGCGGGTGGCCTTTAATTCTGAATAACAGGACACCGTTCCATATCAATGCTTATGAATGGTAACTATAACAACCATAGTAGGACGACGGTTGCAGCACTCTAGAATCTTTTGGTTGCAGGCTTCCCAACAATGGAATCAACTGTAAACAAGCTAACTGTCCATGCTAAAGTTGTACAACAAGCTGAACTAGTGAGCTTCTTTTTAAACAGAACCGCGTGTTTACAGTGTTTACAGTGGCAACCGGGTGATAAGCGGGATAACGGCCTTCGAGGTGTGTCCAGTTATACGGAATTAATGGACTTGGGCTGCGCGTCGGGGAGTTTTTGCCCCTCGCCCTCGTCCATTAATTCCGTATAACAGGACACCTCGGCGGCCGTTATCCCTTACTTAACTTTCGGGAACTATTTGAGGCTTCCATTAGCCGCCATTGTTGAAAAAGAATGGAACATTAGCGTCAATGGAGTTGTCGCAACTCTACCTTTATATGGCTCTGGACGTACCTATATTTAAGCTATGCTAAATTTAAAGTCACATTACTACCCTATATTGACGTACCTATATGTAAGCTATGCTAAATCTAAAGTCACTTTACTACCCTATATTGACGTACCTATATTTAAGCTATGCTAAATCTAAAGTTGGACAGAGGTACTTGCCATTTTTCAGTCTATGCCTCTCTTTTGCCCCCCCCCAAAATCCAGCCGCATAGAGTGGGTGTGGCTCCACTGGAACGAGTACCTGAAGGCCCACGAGGAGTTCCAAGCGTGGCTCGACAAGCTGCAGCGCGCCCTGGAGGCGGCCCCGGAACTGCAGCCGGGAGTGCGCGAGAAGCTGTGGCAGGTGGACCATGCGCAGCTGACCCTCTGCGACGTCCAGGCCCAGGCGCCGCTGCTGGAGAGGCTGCTGGACGAGGCCGCCGGCCTCCACAACCGCACCGAGGACCCCAGCGTGGACCCGGAGAAGCAGGAGGCCCTGCAGGACTCCTACAGCGACGTACGGGACAAGGCTGAGGTGAGCTGACCTCTCCGCTCTACTGTCTGTGAATGAATGGAATGGTCCAGGCTACAGGCTCTGCAGAGGACCATTCTGGAATCAGAATTCTAAACATTCTAGAATATGAAAGTTCCAGCAGAGGTGGGATAGTTAGCACTGCAAGTGCTTCTCAGTGTGAGTGTGTAATAGAATCAGCAAGCAATGCCTACATGAAAATCCCTACATAATGAATTTGCTAGACTCTCAGTTGCTTTCCCCAAGGGGTGACAATAAATGCTGCATAATCTTTTCCTAAGATTATTATGAGTCTCCATTCTGTCTCCTCTCTCAGCCGTCTATTTGAAACACTTCATTTAGGTACTTCATCACATCATGCACAGCTAGATGAGGTGAAGGTTTTTACTCTGGGCATCTATTAGTAGACGAGAGGGTGCGGGTGTGGTCTATAATGCAGTGCTGTGGTTTCACTCTCTGCATAACGGCAACTAAGGACACAAACTACAGCTCTGGAATGTACAGTATTTGCATTGTGTGAGTGTGGGTGCTTGTGTGTGTGTGCGTGTATGAAACCTGTGTGAAAGTTGTGTAATTAAATACTGTTTAATGTGTGCGTGGTGTTGCAGGAGAGGTTGCTGTTGCTTCAGAAAATAGCAGAGGATCACCAGCAGCACCAGGACTGTGTGAATAAGTTCCAAACATGGCTGCTGTCCAAGGAAGAGGAGATCAGACGCTTCAGCCAGCAGGCGGACAGCACAGAGAACAAGCTACAGCTACTGCAGGTAAACCACACCTAGGGTTACACCTCTGTGGTGTGTGTGGTGTGTGTGGTGTTTGTGTGTGGTGTTTGTGTGTGGTGTTTGTGTGTTGTGTGGTGTGGTGTGGTGTGGTGTGGTGTGGTGTGGTGTGGTGTGGTGTGGTGTGTGTGGTGTGTGTGTGTCTTGGTGTCCTGTATGTGACACAGAAAAACATAAGAGCATAAATGGCATAATATTAGTAACAAATGAAACATAAACATAACATTGCTGGTTTTAGATAGTTAGTTAGAATACATTACATAGTTTTTTTTATATACAATTAAAACAAATTTACAGTTTGTTGATCGGACACTGTGGGAAATGCCCTACCGCTAACACAAGGAGTTGAACGCCTTTCCTGTGTCTGTCTGAAATGAAAGACATTCCTGTGCTCTAGCTGTGCAATCCTGTTGACCTACTGAGCTGGAAGAGTCCATATGCCGTCTGTTGTTGTGTTTAACTCCACTGGACTTCACCTCTGGCCTTGGCACGGCCTGCTTCTCCCGCTGTTGTCATACTGTTGGTCCGCTGCCCTCCCAGGAGCTCGAGACGAGCATCGCCGACGAGGAGCGGACTCTGCGCCACATCGAGAGCCTGGCGGAGCCCGTGAAGGCCAGCACGTCCCCGGCGGGGGCCGAGGAGGTGGCGCGGGAGACGGCCGGCCTGCGGGCGGCCTGGGAGCGTCTCCGAATGGGCCTGCAGGAGGCCCGCGGCGGCCTCCAGGACTCGCTGGACTCCCGGGGCCAGTACGAGGCCCGCTGCGGGCAGCTGCGCACGGGCATCGGGGAGCTGCGGTCGCTGGTGCAGAGGCTGGCCAGGGAGCTGGAGGGCAGCGACGGAGATCGGGAGCGGGAGCGGTCAGAGGAGCAGCTGGTGACCCAGTGGAGGAGGTGCACGGTGAGTGGATCCATGTGTGTGTGTGTGTGTGTGTGTGTGTGTGTGTGTGTGTGTGTGAGAGAGAGAATGTCCTAACTAGATACGATGCAATGCGATGTGTGTGTGTGTGTGTGTGTGTGTGTGTGTGTGTGTGTGTGTGTGTGTTTGTGTGTGT
Organism: Alosa pseudoharengus; assembly: GCF_046254945.1. Classification (NCBI taxonomy): domain Eukaryota; kingdom Metazoa; phylum Chordata; class Actinopteri; order Clupeiformes; family Clupeidae; genus Alosa; species Alosa pseudoharengus. The sequence continues at coordinate 3,818,075 of NW_027468680.1, forward strand.
GTGTGTGTGTGTGTGTGTGAGAGAATGTCCTAACTCGATGCGATGCAATGTGTGTGTGTGTGTGTGTGTGTGTGCGTGTGTGAATGTCCTAACTAGATGCGATGCGACATGGCCCTGTGCCTGTGCAGCAGATGCATCACCACGTTTTGAGCAGAACTTTTGTCGGACGCCCCATTTCTATTTTCTCTCTGTCGCGTATTATTCTGTCGCTTATCAGCTTGTTTTTTTGCTATTTTGAACGAGAAATATGACACGACAGAGAGTCCTCAGTGCTACAGCTGCAGTGGACGCTTGCATGCTGTTACAATAAGTTGTATGCGTCTCACTGGCCCCGCCTTACTGCCAGGGGTTGCAACAGTTGGAGATTTCTGCAGTATGATAATTGTTTCCAAAAATTGTCACGGTTTCATGATATATGATATTTGTCTTCCGGATTTAAAACACAGATTTAGCCAAGAACCAGAATGTGTCTAACTGCTAGGACCTCACTGGCATGGTTAATATGATGTGCACAGTTTAGTGTGTCCCTGGTCGTCTCTAACTGCTAGGATCTCACCGCTGGTGTCTTATGGTTACTGTCAGATGACATTGTCTCACTATTGTGTCTCACTACTTCTGTTTGTGTGTGTGTGTGTGTGTGTGTGTGTGTGTGTGTGTGTGTGTGTGTGTGTGTGTCATAGCTAGTCTCATAATGCTGTTATCTCATGGTGTCATGGTCTTATGCTAGTTTATCATCATTACTGTCTCACTCTTTAGACACTGGTCCTGTTATGAATGACAGGCAAGGTGCAATATCTGTCAGCAACATTCTTTCATGTGCGGGTACTAGGGTTGCAAAATTCCGGGAATTTTCAAAGTTGGACACTTTCCATGGGAATTAATGGAAATATATGGGAATTAACAGGAACAAACGGGAATTAATGGGAATAAACTGGGAATTTTTAATATGGCAAGTTAGTCTATAACAGGGAACTTAAATGTAGTGGACAAAACCCCATCTTGCAGTCTAATATTAGTTAAAACAACCTGATTTAATACAATTTCAGTCAAATTTCTACCCTGCACATATGTCAATCACATGCACACAGCAATCGGCATAGGCTGCTAGACATAAAGAAAACCTATGGTGCGTTCATATGCATGGGGAAAAAATGTTCCAAACCAATCGGATTTTATTTGTTTTGTTTTGAGTGGTGTGGTGTATCTTAGGCAGTTCAGTGTTGCTAGTTTAGCACGCTAGTAAACCATAGGCAGAGAATGGGATTCCCGCTAGCATGCTAGCTAGCTTTGTATGCTAAGCTAAGCGAAAATAGCAACATACAAATCATATTGCTTCTTACAAAACAAAATGTTAATGTTTGTATACGAAACAGTTTGTATGAATTACCCAAAATTCCCAGTTAATTCCCGTGAATTCCCATTAATTCCCATAATTTCCTTTAATTCCATGAAAGTTTCCAATTTTGAATATTTCCAAAATTCCCCAACTTAACTTCCCATGGTAAGTTTCCGGAAATTTACCGGAAATGTTCCGCCCCTTTGCAACCCTAGCGGGTACTATAGCTATCGTGTGGCAACATTGAACTGATACATCGTAGCATACGATGTATTTCCCATGGTGTTAAATGAGCAAATCAGTTTCGTGTAAGACTTTGCTCTTTACCCTTTACCCAAATGGGCCCTTAGTCTCGTAATAAAGGTCTCATTGCTAGTCTTGCACTGTTGGTGTCTTTCTGATGGTCTCCATGGTGATGTCTCAGGCTCAGTGTGTTAGCTCTAGAGTCGCTGTCACTGTTAAGATCTCATGGGTCGTATCACAAATAGGAGCTTGTGCCTTGGCTAACATCACTGCAAAAAATCCTAGAATTCAAAATCTAAGTGAGATAAATAAGCTTAAATCAAGTGAATATGTACTTATTTTTCTAATATTTGCTTATTACAAGACATTTTTGCACTTGATTTAATTTTTTTTTGCCTTGTACTAAGTGAAAATCTTCTTGATCTATTGGCAAATCTTGCCAGATAATTATGCTTATTTTAAGTAGTTATTTCCACAAAACAAGAAACTTTCACTTGCAAGATTTGCCAACAGAACAAAAAGATTTTCAGTTATAACAAGGTCAAAACCAAAGATTCTAGAACAGATCTATCTTGCTCTGTTCTAGAATCTTTGGTCAAAACGGTGCAAAAAAACAATGTGCAACAGTGTCTTGTTATAAGCAAATATTAGAAAAATAAGTATATTCCCTTGATTTAAGCTTATATATCTCACTTAGATTTTGAATTCTAGGATTTTTGTGCCACGGCTTTGGTGACATGGTGCCTCACAGATGCAGCACTCTCCTCATGCTGCTCTCTCAGTCGATCAATAGACATGCCAAGGGATGCATTTTATCTACATGTATTGCACATAATCAGTGCTGGGGGCTACCGTGTAGACCGTAAAGCAGAGATCTGACAAGTGCACCGAGGCACTCCTGTGAATTCTGCATTGCTCTGCTCTCCTCTCCCTTTCATGAGCTAAAGCTCTGTGTTGTCCCTGGGTTCTTACGGAGACCACTCTAGTCTAAAGCAGCTGAATTATTCATGGCACATGACGTTTTAACTTCCAGCCAGACCTGTATGTCTACAGATAAGGGGGGAAACTGCGCTTCATGAAAGGCCTGATAATAAGGCAGCTGGCCCAGGGTAATTAGATGAGGGACGTTGAGTTAGTTTGAGTTTGTCCTTTGGACTCTCTCCTGTGGTCCTCTCGTCCTTTTCTCTTCATTCCCGCTCTGAGATGGGTCATCTTCAAGTAGCCACTCAGTATTGCAATGGGGTAGTTGTCACATTTTTTTTCAGTGTTGGTCATCTTTAAAGGAACCATATGTAAGATTGTGGCCAAAACTGGTACTGCAATCACTTTTAAGTTACTGTAGAGCGGTGTATCCCCTCCCCCTGACTCGAGGTTGCCAACCCGGATGCTGAAACACTACAGACTTCGTGATTAGTAGATAGGTAGAGGGTGGCGCATCAGGCCAAAACACAACATGACATGACAAAACACAACAACATCAGTTGAGGGCTGCAACTTCACTTTTGAAATGACAATATCCTGGCCGGACTACTGTTGTCAGTGATATAAGTATTAGAAATGAACATGATTTCTTAATGTCTAGTGACATATCAGGGCCATTTTATGATTAATTGAAATACATTTCTTACATATGGTTCCTTTAACATGTCCTATTTTAGTTGGTCATCTTTAACATGTCCTATTTTAGTTTGTGTGTTGTTGATGCGCTTGAAGACTTTGAAGAACTGCAGGTTGGTCCAGCAAAAACAGTCACAGCTTACAATTTCAAATATATCACAAGACTACTCAGCAGTCATAAGTTGACATTAGACAACACAAATAAAAAATGAATTCAGTTAAACCATCAACTGTTCAGTTAAACCATGGTTTAACTGGTTTGATGCTTTTCTGCAGTTAATCCACCTCAAAGAACAATTGACTGTGATAAAAAATCACAACATTGTAAGACTGACCTCTGAAGGAATTCTAGATGTGGAGGAAGAAAGCTTAGTTCAAAAGACTACAAGACAATAAGTTCTTAACTTGGCTGATCTTTGATCTGAGGGCCAGAGCTGAAAGTAATTTACTCCCCGAGTCTTTTTGACAAAGGAATTCTTGTTGTATTGTAATTCTTGTTCGTTCATGGTCCTCAGGGTGTGAGAAACACTCTGATAGATGAGGAGCCTCGCGCTGAGCTGCTGAAGGACCGTCTCAAGGAGCTGATCCACTTCTCGCAGGACTGCAAGCCGCTGTCGGACGAGCTGCTGCTGGCCGTGAAGGAGTATCAGAGGTGAGGCCGCCGGAGCGAATCTACCCTCGAGAATAAATCTGACCCCATATGTATTCAAACGGTCTCCTCCTGTAATCACGCAAGTCATCGGAACCCCATCAAGTTGGAGGTGGCTTCATGAATAATTCCGTCTGCATTACAACTTTTTTTTTTATCATCACTTTCTTCTCTCTGTAGTTTTTCATCATTGGTGGATTTCGAGGGGGAAAAAAGAAATCTCATGAAGGCACATAGAACTGGAGCACATTGTGCCCCTCTATCTCTCCCTTCTCTCAGCCAAGATTATTATTTTTTTTTATCATTTATTTAACCAGGGCTTGGCGGTTGAAAAGTCAGTTTCTCATTTCCAATTTTCATTTACTTATAATTTATTGGTGGTATATAATTTAATCTGTGTGGAAGCCTCCTGCAGTTAGAGAGGCAATAGGCCGAGCAAATCACAGAGCAGCCTTAGAACAGAGAGCCAGATTCAGCCTGGCCTGATGATGACGCCACCGAAAAATACAATGTTTAAATACATCATGTTTAAATACATCATATTGAAGTGTCCAGCTGTGACAGATATACAATATTGAAAATATTCAGTTATGCCAAATCAGCCATGGCAGATCTGGAATATAAAAAAAAATTCAGGCCCGAAGTTAAATTTGAAAGCGTGTTTGTCTGCTTTGGCTGCTGGCTGTATTGTGCCTCTGCTCCGTTTCAAATAAACTGTAGCGTCTCAGGATTGTCTGTGTCAGTCTCTCTGTCTCCTCTGTCTGTGTGTGTCTCTGTATCTCCAAGAATTACCAGGACGTTCTCTTTCCCTCCGTATGTGCATTGTGTCAGTCATAACAAGTCGAAGAAAACAAATCACAATTTTCTCTTTCTCGCTCTCTTTCTCTCTCTCTCTCTTTCTCTCTCTCTATCCCCCTGTGTGTGTGTGATATTCTCTCTGCTGCAGTTTGAAAGGCCGGGCATTCCGCCTGTCCTCTGAGAGCGAAACAGGCCTGAGGCAGGTTCTCCAGGACCCCCTGCATGGCTTCAGCCAGTGGAGCCAGATGGTGTCTCAAGTGCTGGAGGCGTCTGCCGAGGTGTCCGAGTTCTCCCACATTGCCCTGCTCGTGCAGAACATCGAGGTAAAACCGCCGAGGCCACTGTCTCACCACTAACTACAGTCCCACTCTAGAATGAATCCTGCAGACTTGAGGACTTGCTTGTTAAGTGCTTATTAATTAATAGCATGGGTGTTAGCATGTAATGCTAGCACCAGTCCTGATGTATAGGGATGTATACAGGTTCATAACACTGCTTCAGTAAGAGTTTGCATCCACAATGACAACGAACACAATGACACACTGAACATTAATACGAAGTTTAGTTACAGACATGCCTCCTCGCTCATCTTTGTTGTAGCCTGGGCGATGGTGTTCTGGATCCATTCAGCCCTGCGTTAGCACATTTGTGTGAAGCACAATCCCACACGAGATTTGAACCCATAGCTTTAGGAAAAGGAGGCAAGCGCTTGTGCTAGCATGGAGGATGGAGAGCATGGGCGCTAGCTTCTGCCACGGTGTCTTAGTGTTGGGGTGTGAGGTTTGCAGATTCTACAGCTCTGCGTCTGAATCCATGTTAGCCATGGAGTTCACCCAGGCACAGTGGCAGTGAAGTAGCAATATATGAAATGATTTTTTGAAAGCTGCTGTAATCTGCCAGTGGGTGGTTCTCTTTCTATTCTGCTAATGTTGCTCTCTGTCTGTGTGTGTTCCTGGTGTCTGCTGACTCAATCTCTCATTCAATTTTCGATTTCGTTTTTTCTTTTTTTTTTCTTTTTTTGCCATTCTTTTTCTGCCCACGGTCAGTTAGCCTGTCTGTGGTGCCAACCTCTTTTGCAATCTGCTGTCTCTTTCTGTCTGACTCTCTCTCTCTCTCTCTCTCTCTCTCTCTCTCTCTCTCTCTCTCCTCTCTCTCTCACATTCTCACACTCACCCTCTCTCTCACGTCTTCCTAGCAATAATTCAAATTCTAATGGGCTTAATTAGCTTATGACAGGCATATAGATTCCCTTTGCCAAAGCACTGTACATAGGTTGGCATTTAGCATTTTGCCTTTAATATGTAAATAAAGCTGTTTACGAATTGTATTGTGTGTGTTTTTGGTGCATTTGCTCTAATAACAGCTAATAAAACTGCTGTTTCTCTCTTTCTTTCTTTCTTTCTTTCTTTGCCTCCATTCCATCTCTTTCACTCTTTGTTATATTCTTCTTCTCTCCTACTGTCTGTGTCTCCTACTGTCTCTCTCTCTCTTTCCTCTGGTCTCTCTATCTCTGTATCCCTTTTCTCCATTCTCCTCCCCTCTTTCTCTATTCCATCTCTCTCTTTCCCCTTCCCTCTCTCTCCTTCCCTCTCTCCTCCTTCGTTCTCCTCGGTAGAAACTGTTGAAGCAGAGCCTGCAGCTGCAGGAGCGTCTGAGTCTGCTGCAGGTGAAGCGGGACCTGCTGGGCTGCGTGTTCGGGCCCGAGGCGGCCGAGGGCCTGCTGTCCGAGCTCAGCGCCAACGTGCGCCGCCGCGAGCTCCTGCACAGCCAGCTGCTGCAGCGCAAGAGCCGCCTCCAGGTACCCCAGCCAGCGCAAACGCACCGCACCGCACCGCACCGAACCGCACAACACCGCTCACGACTGCCCTCATCGCAAAGGGCCCATAACAACGCCATTCAACCCCACCGCAACCTGCATGGGGGCCATAACAACCCCCTTCAGCACCACCACAACCCGCATTGGGGCTATAACAACCCCCTTCAGCCCCACCACAGCCCGCATTGGGGCTATAACAACCCCCTTCAGCACCACCACAACCCGCATTGGGGCTATAACAACCCCCTTCAGCCCGACCACAACCCGCATTGGGGCTATATATAACAACCCCCTTCAGCCCCACCACAACCCGCATTGGGGCTATAACAACCCCCTTCAGCACCACCGCAGCCTGCAAGGGGCCCATAACAACCCCCTTCTCCCCGGCAACAGCCCATAGGGATCCATGCTGGTCTCACAAAGCAGGGTAGAGGAGCAAAATAGGACAGAAGTAACTCAGACAAACTCATAATAACTATGCAGTAAGGGAAGTATTCAGGTCAGCTTTTACACTGTCCATAGCATAGCTACACTGTGCTACACTCTCTATAGCATAGCTACACTGTGCTACACTGTCCATAGCATAGCTACACTGTGCTACACTCTCTATAGCATAGCTACACTGTGCTACACTGTCCATAGCATAGCTACACTGTGCTACACTCTCTATAGCATAGCTACACTGTGCTACACTGTCCATAGCATAGCTACACTGTGCTACACTCTCCATAGTATAGCTACACTGTCCATAGTATACACTGTGCTATTGTCCATAGTATAGCTACACTGTCCATAGCATAGCTACACTGTGCTACACTGTCCATAGCATAGCTACACTGTCCATAGTATAGCTACACTGTGCTATTGTCCATAGTATAGCTACACTGTCCATAGCATAGCTACACTGTGCTACACTGTCCATAGCATAGCTACACTGTCCATAGTATAGCTACACTGTGCTATTGTCCATAGTATAGCTACACTGTCCATAGCATAGCTACACTGTCCATAGCATAGCTACACTGTGCATAGTATAGCTACACTGTGCTATTGTCCATAGTATAGCTACACTGTGCTACACTCTCCATAGCATAGCTACACTGTGCTAATGTAGAGCTTGAAATGCTCAGTGACATAGGAGATTAAGGTTCTGATAAGCTTTAAGGTTCTGATAAGCTTTAACTATGTACCAAAGTGATTACTGTGTAATGGTAGACTCAATACTGTCCTACAGTAGCGTACAATACTAAACTGTAATGATCTTGCAGACTCAGACGCCAAGTGAGGATGTATCTGAGAGAGGACAGGTTGGCACTGGCTAAGCAGATGTGAAACGGGGGGGTTAGTGTAGAGAGGACACCATATGCTTACCTTCAACTTAAGAAGGAAACCACAAGATCTTCAAAGAGATATTCTGACTACATAGAACATAACACTTAAAAATGAAACATGACATACAATTCCACTGTCATTCTCACCTCATTATGGACTAGACTTAATGTATCATTCACATAAACAGGAAAGACACACACTACAGTATACAGGCCATATTGGTCAAGCATGCCAAGAGGAATGTAGTAATAATGATCCAGAAGCAGGCAAACTCATTATAGTTGTGCTGTAGAAACTCATTAAATGCATCTTTATATAACACTGCTTGTTAGAGTGTAGCTATATTAATTACAGCATAAAAAGACCATGATTATCACCTGAATCATCCACTTTATCCCCCAGTGTGTTAAGCACTGATTTTGCATGCCAGATTGAACACCGCAAAATAATATAATTCAAAGAAAATAGAGACAGACTGATCAGAGATGTAACTTATTCAATTCAACTTTACAATACGGTCTTTCTTACAGTTTAGGTAAACAAGGTTCCCACCGGTCATGGAATTTCTGGAATATCATGGAATTTTAGAAAGTCTAATCCTAGTCATAAAGTCATGGAATTTTATCATTTTTTGGGGCAAATTCATGGAATATCAGAACATTTTGTTGTTGAAGTTTACTTGCCAAAATACATTAATACAAATATATTTCCATGCAGAATTTGTTTGTATAGCTAATTAGCTTTACTGCTTGCTTGAGTAGCCCAACTGTTTTTATTCAATGCCTATTTATCCCCCACTGTAAATAAGTAAAAGATTCTTGACCGATAAGCAGGTGCTCTGAAATCATTGGTCATTTTTTTTTCTTTTTTGTTAGGGAAAGTCTGGGAAAAGTACATTTTTTACATTTGACTGAGAGTGGGAACCCTGGATGTACTACTGTGTGGTTATGCAATGACGCTGCGGTAACAGCTGATAAGATGAGGATTATGTGTGCTGTAATGGCGAGGGCGCAGGTGGTAAGAGACTTAGAGCAATACTACCAGGTCACCCACTCCATCCTGTAGTAGTCCCCCGTATTATGCATTAGTCTTTGGCCATTGATCCAGCAGTTAAGATTGATTTGAATGCAAAATGCATTAGACTTTCATTCAGCTCAGCCTTTGGCTCCACTGAAGTAGCCATCAGCCATCAGCCTTGAATTTCCCCTTGGGGATTAATAAAGTATCTATCTATCTATCTATCTATCTATCTATCTATCGAACACAGTGTAAACATTTGGGAACAAAGAGTATCAGCACATTATAGCCCCACTCGCATATAGAGGAGACTAATGATGAGAGACCATAGGATGTTAATGCAGTTAGAGGCAAAATGACCACTGGCGAAGCAAACTATTTTGCGGCAAAGTTGAAATAATGAGGCTTTCGAGGCAAAAAAACCCCAACCGCCGACGAGCAAATGGCCGGGAATGTAAATGCAGCTTAAGACTGAAGAGTGTGAATGTTACTCTGGTTCTGTGGCTTCATTAAGAGCGAACGTTGTCTTATGGTAACGTTCCAGAAATAGAAATGATAAATAGCCCTCATTACGGGTGTCCCAGAAGGTGCCCTGGAAACAATGCTGCAGGTTGAGTCTGCTTAGACGCTCGGTGACGGCGACAGTTTCACGTCAGTGGCATTGTCGGCTTCTGCCCTTATAGGAGGGTGAGAGATAATAGCACTTGATGGGTTTACTGAACTATTTAACCTTTGAATCACCAGCTCGACTCCGGGAGTTATTATCTGTTAATCAGCTGTCATTTCAGACCTACTATATTATAATGGGGAGCTGTGAAGATAATCAGACAACCCTCTAAGGCTTGTTATTGTTCTATACACTGGCGATTTTAACAAGGCAATGCAGCTTGACTCATAATCACTTTTTAAATTATGGATTGAGTAGTCGAGAGCTCTCCTTATCTATATTTCAATGTAAAAATATCAATATCTTCATTTAAACACCTGCAAGCTTAGTCCTGCTGTATGGATAAATTATGCTCTAACAATAAAGCTTCAAGGGGGCATTTTAACCACTGTTTGATGTTATTTGGCAATAGAAAGATGCTGTATTCAGTCCCTCAGTCTCTCAAAGGGGAGATAAATATTTAGTCCATGCTCGTGAAAGGCAATTGTAGTCTGTAGTCTGTAGCAAGATGTAGTCTGTCAACAGTCGAACAAGTACTGCTTAACAGGAGTAACTTGTGATGGCACTTGAGTCCCTGCAGGCTAGGAGCCAATCTTCAGGTAATCTTGAGTGTAATTGTGTTGCTATTGAGAGGAGCATTGGAACATAGTTCTGCTCCTGCGTTCCATTGTGAATGTATGGTGCCATACATCAATGGTGTCATACACCTGCTGTGGCTGAAGATGTAGACCTCAATAACACATTTGTAAGTTTCTATGCCTTTGTGTGTATTCATGGCAAGGCAGTTTCCTGATGTCTGTGTGTGTGTCTGTGTGTGTGTGTGTGTGTGTGTGTGTGTGTCTGTGTCCGTGCACATCTCAAGGTTACTGTAGGTGTGTAGAAATAACCAGATTCAACCTGAATCATTCTGCAAAGGTTAAACATTTTTCTTTCAGTCAAAGTGAAAGTTCAGGATAGCTGTCATTTTTCTTCTGAAGCCTGCTTATCCAGTTTCACACCTAGAGAAGCAGTGCAAAGGGCCGTTCACACCTGGAACGATAACTATAAGTGTAACGGATGCCAGTCTGAGGATGAATCACACAGTTCGGAACATTTTGAATGGGACAAGTGTATATCAGAATTACATGCTGAGCTGGTTTGAACAAAAGCATCTGCTAGATGAATAAATGTTTATCTTAAAGGTGTACTATGCAGGTTTAGGTATTTTTAGCAAGTTTAGAGCTCCCTCTAGAGTCACGATGTATTTATATGTTACTCTGCTATTGTAAATAGCAAAGTTCTCGTGACTTATCCCCCCTGTACACAGTGCAAATGCTTTTGTTGTGGAGGTAAAGGATTAACAACAGGCAAAAACTATCTCAAAAGAGCTATATCTACTGACCAGGTAATGTTTCAGATTCTCACGAGTTTTGGCGGGGCGCCACTCTTGGAAGTTGCATGGCAGGTTTTCTCAGTAGGGTATCGCTACGTCTATGCTGTATAGCTATGCTAAGTGAACGTTTCGCCTATTACAAGTTCGTTTACCATCAAATTGGCTTTGTAAACTGGGAAAATCTTGCATATTGTGCCTTTAAGAGTGTCAACATTACAGTACTTTATACCCACTCGTGACATCTCTATCTTTTCAAGTGTCCACCACCTGCAACAGTTGCTTAGGTTGTTGGCAGGATACTGATGGCTGTTGACAGGATACTGGTGGGTCTACTAATTACTCTCCGGCACCTGTGCATCTTATCTTCTCTACCTGGAAATGCTTCTTTTCACACAAAAGTACAACAGTGTCAGGCATCCATCTAGAATTATGCAATCAAGCTGCACAATTGAAAGGAGACTGGTTTGCAAATTAAAAGGAAACACCCTGGTTTGCAAATTAAAATGAGACACCCTGGTTTGCAAAAGAGCTCAGATGAGGATGTGTTGTTTATTTTTTCTTAGGTGTTGTTGTTTATTTCACATGTTTACTTCCCTATTTTGCCCATGTTGACAGGGATTAATATCACGAACCAAAGACTTTGGGGATGCTTATGGGTCCATTCGTAAGAAGCTGGCCTTCATAAACGAGCTGTGTCTGGCTTCACACACCCTCCAGCCGGACATTCTGGCCAAGAAGAGTCAATGCGACCAGTTGAGGGTGAGTCACACTGGACTGGACAAACTCATCTTTCCTCGGACTCACAGATAGCCAGAATCGTGTAGATATAACATGCTGTAGTGACAAGTTTAAAATGATTGCTATGGTGTCTTTTCCACTTTCAAAGTCACTTTTGAATTTGCCGAGGCTTTTCCCTCTCGAATCTCAATTGTAAATTGGATTTGAAGGGGTCTCAGTGATTTATTTTTTTTTTGTCCTTATGTACATGAACAAATCACTTTTCTTAAGGGGTCCCCAAATCAAAAGGGTTAGGAAGGATTACGCGCGACTCACCCTATCCTGTCAGGCGACGCCTCTGACAGGTTTTTAATGAGGAAATTTAACCTTGTAGGGGCTTTTACGTGCAGGTCCTCAAGAGGGACTTGGAGGATTGTGAGGCTCACATCACTGCGCTGGAGACACTGGTGTCATCCAGTCCCACCAACAGAGCCAAGTTTGAGTGCCTCTTCGCCGACTGGAATATAGTCTACAAAACCGTCAGGGTAACTAGTCATTTACGGATGCTAAATAGAATACAATCATAGTCTCTTCATGTTGTTTTGATTTTGGCAATGAAGAGGCTGTTCAATTTCTGTGAATTTTTGTGCATTTTTGTGATCGTGTGTGTGTGTGTGTGTGTGTGTGATCTCCAGGTGAGGGTGAATGAGTGTGAGCATCAGATCTCGGAGCACGAGGTCTTCCACGAGAGCCTGCTGAGTGTGGAGAAGTGGCTGATGATCATGCGGCAGAAGCTGGAGTCGTTCCGCAGCTCTGGCGGGGAGTGGAGCGTGGAGAACCGGCAGCACGAGGCTGAGGTACGGCTCAGCTCCGCTCCGTGCTTCCTCCCTCTCCTCCTCCTACTCCTCCTACTCCTCCTACTCCTCCTACTCCACACATTCCCAGCAGGCTAGCCGCAGTTTGTCTTGACACATCAAAGACCATTGAACTTATTCTTTTTGACTCAGTTCAATTCTGTGTCAGCCTGTCTTTGACACATCAAAGGGGATTGTAGCAGTAGTTTCAATTCAGTGAGTTCATTTTTCAGCCTGCCCACTGTATATTTCATATCACTCGGCATAGACAGATTATAAACATTGTAACTGTGTGAATGGATTTGACTGCGCTAAGAGTTGAGTGGTTGAGTTGAAAATGTAATTGTTCATACCCTGTATGGCCTGCAGAGGGCGCTAGGGGAGTTTCCGGAGAAGGAACAGCAGCTTCGACAGACGGAACACCAGGGGCAGAATGTGCTGGCCAAGACCTCTGAGGAGGGCAAAGTTCACATCATCCGTGACCTGAAGCGCCTGCGGGAATCCTGGAAGACCCTGCAATCCCTCAGCTTCCACCTGCACAGGTCAGAAGGGTTTTATACTAGAAAAGGTTGGGAACGTCTGTGTGTGGACACAGCATACCGTACAAGGGCAGTGTTGGGTAAATATGTTGCCGTCCCAAAATTGTGAGGTAAATTGAAACAAGGATTAATATTGTTGACACAAATTTACATACTTGCTTTTTTTTTGTGTAGAGTGTTTTGTGTCTGTAGTTTCTTTTAACAAATCAAACTTTGTAGACCACATGGTGGGATATTTAATAGTACAATTTTAATTGAATAACAACAAAGTTGCTCTATAGTCAGACTGAAACACTAAAGGACTTTGTTTACTCACTGGTGGATAGCCGTCTACTGCTACTGCAGATGAAGGTGCTATAGGAGTTATGTCAACATGCTGAGGCCTGTGTCTCTGCAGGGTCCTAAACAATCAGTTTATATAACATACTGTAGATGTGACAAGTAATGATAAAGCTGCTTTCTAGCGAAACTAATTTTATCAATCAATGTGCTTTGTCTGCATGTGTAGAGTTGTTGACTTGTTGACATGACCGTATGTTTATAGATTTTCATGTTTGTGGTGAGTTACTTTAACTAAAGATTGTACTTCTGCAGGCTTCTGAATGGACAGGGGTCACAGGTCAAAGGTCAGACAGCAGGAGAGACAGCAGGAGGGGTCAGAGGTCAAGGCTCAGGTGGTCAGGCCGGAGCCAAGGGCACTGCGGAGAACCCCAGAGGTCCACGTCGCCGCCTGTGGGAGCACGAGGGCTCGGCCGACGCACATGGAGATGGCCTGGAGATGGACGAAGAGTTGGCCGCGCTCTCCGGCCTCGCAGCGCTGGACACGGCCGTCAGCGCGCAGAGCGGAGGAGGGGCGGGCCAGCCAAACCTGTTGCCCAGCAACGGCAGGGGTCAGACAGTGGTCAGTGGCGGCCAGAGTGTGGAGGAGGTGGACTCTGATCGCTCGGGAGGGGAGCTGGGGGCGAGCGCGGGCAGGACTGCCCAGAGAGGGGGCCTGTCGGTCTGCGGAGACGCGGGGGCGAGCAGGCGGACGGGCCAGTGGGTGGAGGAGCACGCCGCTGCCTCCGGAGGGGAGGGAGGGGCCCTGGAGGACGGCGAAGGCTACAGCCCGGGCCTCAGCCTGAGAGCACGCCGCCGCAGCGGAGAGCAGAGCGGGCTGGACGGCTCCAGGGTCAGGGGGGCGAGAAGAGACGCGTCCGGTCGAGACTCCGGCACGACACCAACGCCCACAAAGGTAGGATCGAGAGCAGACAGCAGAGAGGAGGGGGTGGGGGGGGTGTGGAGTTTATGTCCGAGAGGATTGGGGTCATGTGAGGGGTGTGTATGAGAGGTATGGGATATGTCTTAGAGTAGTAGGGTCTTTTGGAGGGGGGGACTTTAGTCGTAGGGTCTTTTGCTTGAGTAGTAGCGTCTTTTGTGGGGGGGGGGGCATTGACTTTATGTTTTGGGGGGGGGTCGTGTGGTCGTTGGGTGTTTGGGGGGAGGGAGATGGGAAGAGTATGTGCTCCCTATGTGCCTGCGTGCTCTCCCATGCTCTTTCATGTCTGCTGCCTGGCGGTGCCTGGCGGTTGCGTGTCTTGTGTTGTGAATGACGCGTCTCTCCCCCTCGGGCATCTCTCCACGCAGGGGGGCCGCGGCCCGGCCGACTCGGGGGAGCGGCACCGCCACTTTGACATCTGGCTTCAGAGGGAGACTGACAAGCTCTCGGGGATCCTGAGCAGCCACCGAGCCATCAGCGCCAAAGAGCTCAAGATCAGAGAGAATACGCTTAAGGTGGGCACACATGCACGCACACACACACACACAGACACACACACACACACACACACACACACACACACACACACACACACACACACACACACACACACACACACACACACACACGCACACGCGCGCGCGCGCGGAGAGGGAGAGGGAGGGGAGATCTTTTCATCAAAGTTTCAGACGCTGAGAACGGAACTGCGTTAGGTTTGCATGAAGTCACTCCTGTTTGTATGTAAGAGCCTCTGTCATTGTGAAATTGCTCAGGTGTGTCATCTTAAAAGGTGACGACGGGGGTAAACCGTTTTTGGAATAATAATCCATGTATGCACAGGTCTGTGTTGGTTACTGCTTGGTTGATGGTTTTATCCCTTACTGAAACTCCAGCTCCTGATGACGTTTTGAGGGCTGAAGTTTTTATCAGGCTTTGAGAGAGTAAAAAAAAAAGGCAGATCAAACCTTGGCGAGGCTCGGCCTCCTGCCAGGCGGTGAGAATAGACGTTGGCAGCCGAGCTCTCGGATCAGCCAGACTGGCGCGCACATTTATGACGAGTGGTGCTAAAGAGCAGCAGCTTCAGGTCTCCAGCGAGAACTCCCATCCGATGTGATGAAAGAGTTACTGTGCTGCCTTTTAAGTCTGTTGGAGATGGAGGAGCGTAGTGAAAAGATTGAGATACAAACAAACACATATAATAATACACATACGCACATACGCACATGCACACAGGCACATACACACACACACTCACCCACACACACAAACACAAACACAAATACACACTCACACTTACACACAGACACACACACACACAGTCACACTCAAACTCGGCAGTCATGCCAACAAGCATTTGTTTTTCTAAACTGTAACCTATTTTCCCTTCCCAAAACTTTCTGCCTTACACAATGTGATCATTACGGCTCGGGCTGAGTAACTGACTGACACAACCGACTTGTTTATGGTTCTCTGTGTTGTTTTTATTTTCAATAAACATCACGTCAGAAATACAGCTGAGAGAGACTACCAGCCATTGTTAGTGTAACGTGAAGAAAGAGCTTTTGATTGCGTGGTGGCAAAGTAACATCCATATATAGACATGTTCTCTTTTGCTACTTTTCCTGTCAGCTACCCTTCAGCTTTGTGTTTTGTTTTGTTTTGTTATTTTTTTTAAACTCCCATCAGGCCTTGCGGTCTCGTGTCCCCTGGGGCCAGGGTCAGTTTCAGCAGCTGCTGGACTCTCGGGTCGCCGGGTCAGTGGCCGGCGCCGGGCCAGAGGTGGAGGACGTGGAGCTGGAGGACTTGCGGTATCGCTGGATGCTCCACAAGTCCAAGCTGAAGGACGTGGGCGAGCTGAGGGACCGTCTCCGAGTGGCGGTAAGTCCAACTGTGGCCAGCAGGGGGCAGTAACACACAGTTCAGTTCAGTCGTGAGGATGTACAGGGTTCCCACGGGTCATGGAATTTCTGGAATATCATGGAATTTTGGAAAGTCTATTCCAGACATGGAAAGTCAGGGAATTTTATCATTTTTGAGGCAAAGTCATGGAATATCAGGGAATTTTGTTGTAGCAGTTTAAACTAAAAATAATACATGAATACAAATATTACCACACAGAATTGGAGTATATCTGGTTATTAGCTTTACTGCTTGCTTGAGTAGCCCAAATTTGTTTATTCAATGCACTCACTCACTCACCCTCTCACTCACTCACACTCCCTCTAACTCACTCACTCACTCACTGTTTTCATCCTTTTCCAGTGTCATGTTACGAGCCACACTACACACTACTGCCTCCCCTCCATCTCAAACTGGTTCATCTGAAACCTCTATATGCACCATTAGTGTTGTGGTTATTGCCTGGAGTTTTAATGCAGCTTGTGAGATGTATGTCCTACATTACTGGCCGACGTTAGAAATTGGGGCGGGGGGGGGGGGGGGCATGGTGGGGCTGGTTATTGACTCTCTCCTCCGAGACTAGGGCGCTTCCTGCGCATGCTGAGATGGTATCGGCGCCGTGTGTTTTGCGTTTTGCTTGTGTGCAGTGTCCTGAGACGGCGTGTGGACTAAACTCCATCCCTCCTCTGATTGCAGGATGTTGGTGCTCAGAAGGAGGAGTTTGTCCGATCGGGAAAGGAGGTGACTTCCGCTGTCTCACGACTGTTAAATAGGACTTCCTGTGCTGAATTAGACTTTTTAATCATTTTGCAAGTCCAATGTAATACATAAATGAATATTACACTACTGTGAGTGGAATTTCAACCCTGTACCATCTTAGTTAGTCCCTGTTGCTCCTCGAGGTGGACTGTAGGCTACTCTAAATCCTGCATTGTGAAGGGCCTGCACGGGTGACATGTAAATAACACTTAATCCTAACCACTACTTGTTTTGGCCTCTCAGTCTTGGCTCCATTTAGTGTTCTCTGTCTCTCTCTCTCCCTTCCTCTCTCTCTCCCCCCCCCACCCTCTCTCTCTCTCTTGCCCTGAGAGAAGTGCAGGGTTTCGTTTCGGTCCCAGAGGCAAAGTGGAGGAGATTAGTAAATGCCAACCCTCCTCCCAATTCCTCACCATTACTGTCACTGTCTCTTTCTCTCTTTCTCTCTCTCCCTCTCTCCCATTTTCCACCTTCCATCTCTCTATGTCTGTCTCTCTCTTTCTCTCTTTCATTTTCTCTTTTTTCTTTTCCCTGTCTCTCTTCCCTCTTGTTTTTCCATCTCCCTCTCTCTATCTCTCTCTCCTCCTCTTCACCACCTGTTCAAAATCACACGGACAGCATGCCATCACTCGGTGTGTGTGTGTGTGTGTGTGTGTGTGTGTGTGTGTGTGTGTGTGTGAACCAGCAGGTGCAGAGATGACGTGGTCTATGTTACGTTTTAGGCCACCCCACTTAAGTCCCCAGCTCAGTGAAACGAAGCCAGTTTGTCAGGGTCCGACGTGTGTGTGTGTGTGTGTGTGTGTGTGTGTGTGTGTGTGTGTGTGTGTGTGTGTGTGTGTGTGTGTGTGTGTGTGTGTGTGTGTGTGTGTGTGTGTGTGTGTGTGTGTGTGTGTGTGTGTGTGTGTGTGTGTGTGTGTGTGTGTGTGTGTGTGTGTGTGTGTGTGTGTGTGTGTGTGTGTGTGTGTGTGTGTGTGTGTGTGTGTGTGTGTGTGTGTGTGTGAAGAGTGTGTCACTGTTAGGGAAGCACAAATCTGTGTCTCTCTGTGTCTGTGCGGCTGATCCTCACCTCTGCCAACATCGTCTATTTATTAACTCCGTCTTTATTACTACCATTCACATTTACACATTCTACCAGTTTAGAGGTTTTTGTAAACCAATGATTAGCTATTTTACATCTAGAATCTAATTCAAGATATTATGTGACCAAAACGCACCATTGAATGTATCATTAACAAACCTTAAGTAATAGGAAGAGCTCTGAATAATGTCTAGTTAATGCAGTGTTTCTCAAACTTTTTTTCTGGGGACCCACTTTTTAAAAATGACAGGCTATCGCGACCCAACTCGTGACTGTGGTAGTTAACAAACTAGATCAGTGGTTCTCAAACTTTTTCTTTCATTCCCCACTTTGATCAAGGGGGCATTCTCGAGCCCCACCTGTCCCTCATCAATCTAAGAAAGTGGTAGGTCAAGCTTAAAATTGTCAAATTTATTGAAATAATGACAAGTTCTAAATATATCCTCTTCAACAGAGTTAAAATCAGCTGGTGCTGCAGATATAATAATACATAAACACATAACACACATATTTCTGTTTTCCAGCAACATATTAGGAAGCATAGGCCATTTTACAGCATTGTAGGCCTACAATATATTCAATGAAATACCAACATGCTGCATTAAATGGATCCATAATCCAGTCATACTGAGCAGTGCTGGTTGGGAAATATTTTTGAAATAAACTTTGCAGGGATGTGATGTAGGCCTACTGTTTAATACATGGGATCACAAGAGTGGCTCCCAATCAGACGTTTCAGCGATTTCGCTCAGAAATCTCAAAGGCATAATACTGTCTCGATCGAGGCGCCTGTCTCAACAGGCATACTCAAGTTTTTTTGGTGAATGCAGTAATCTTATTTGCTAGGTGAGGTAGGTGCTTGTCTTTGCCTTGTAACTGGACATTTAACTCAAATGTATCGCTAAGATATATCAAATATATCGCTAAGATATAGGCCAGCTTCGTCAAGAAATGTTCATTAGTTCAAACATGCGCTCTTCCTCCAAGAAGAGGCGACTCGGAGCTCAAACACGCGCGACAGCACTTTACCTCGGGAAAGCCACCTTGCCTCGCTGTGAAACAGTACAGCCTTTTGGTCAGCTACCATCTCTTCGCAAAGTGCAGAGAATAGACGCGCTTTTAAGGGCCGGGTTTTGATGAAATTCACCACTCTCACGTTCAAAATCTCATGTAGGTCGGGACTAACTAAGCTGCCTTGACACGAGCGCTTCCCTGTGAATAACACAGTGCGTCCATTGCGCATCGGTGCTAAAAAAACTCCTGTTTTTCACGTCATTTCGCGCCCCACCTGGCATGTCTACGCGACCCAGAAGTGGGTCGCGACCCACAGTTTGAGAAACGCTGAGTTAATGTAAGCTGCTTCAGTCACTAATGATGGTGTAGGGGGCTGTTGATGTTGAGGTTGAGGGCTGAATGGAGTTCAGCAGGCTTTATGATGTGCCATGGTGCTCTGTCTGAAGCAGCTGTTTATTGGTGTCATTTCCTGGGTGGGGAGTGTTTGGAAGGTCCTCATTAAGAGTGCAATAAAACAGTTACACACACGCACACACACACAGATAAACACACACCTGGACTCCACATGCCTGCAGGTGATTTCTTCTTCTTTAGAATTGGCTCTGATCCTGCTCACACTTGGGCTAAATGCAGGTCAGATCTGAGCTAGGTGCGCTTCGGAGCCAACCACAGTCCCAGAACCCAGTTATCATTACCGTCTGCCTGCCTGTTACTCTTTAGCTGCTGTGTAAACAAAAGGGAGCTTACTAAAGGGAGCACAGTATCCCCGGCTCAAACATTCCAAACAGCGGGTGGAATTTAATTCAATTGAATTCATTTTAGGTGTTTACTTTGAGCTCAGAGTTGTAACTCCAAGCTGCTATTCCAATCTGGAATAACACAACAAAAACAACAGCAGCAGCAGCAACACAGAAATCCCTGTAAGCGCACGCAGACAGTTTTACAAGCTGCATGAGAGTAGAAGGGTGCTCCTTGCAGCTTCTCCACTGTGCATTCACCGTCGGGTTTGTGGATTTATGATCTATAATCACGCCCTCGCTCCGAGATACCGAGTCCTATGACTACTGTTTTCAGTTGGTGTGATCTGCCTGAG
>NW_027468680.1:3840629-3928129 GCF_046254945.1 Alosa pseudoharengus
AGAGAGAGAGAGAGAGGGAGACCTCACTAGTGATTCTGTGGAGGAATAAGCAGATGCATTATTCAGCCGAAGACAAGCATTCCTTGACAGCGTCTGATTTAGGAATGAATCCTGTCGGGAATGATTTCAGGTCAGAGGCGGACTTTGCAGAACTACATATGACCTGGGTCAGATCCGCCATCTTGGTTGCTTTTGAATTGCTTATATTATCATGCCTGACACGAGTATTCAAATACAGGTGTTCTTGAATGCTTATATTATTATGTCTGACACGAGTATTCAAATACAGGTGTTCTTGAATGCTTTTATTATTATGCCTGACACGAGTATTTAAATACAGGTGTTCTTGAATGTTTGAATGCTTATGAACTGGCATCGTCAAGGTGGTTTGTTTTGTTTAAAAGGCAGACGAGCTAGAGCCCCTGACAATGTAACCACCTGACTTAAAAAGCGGATGTTACTTTGTACTGTAATACCCCATTAGTTTAACATGCAAGCCTTTCCTTAACCCTAGTAAATGCCTTCTAAAATGCATAGACAGTGCTGTTTACTTTCTTAATTTGTTGATTTTATATGATTCTGCGTCGCATGATTGAGAAATAGTGTTTGAATTTCCTCTGTGCATCTTTTACTTCATGTCTTTAATTCCACGTTGACTTCAGAAACAGTCAGAATGATCCTGTATAGCTTGAGGGCTCTCACTGACATCACAGTCTTCAGTTTAAACTGTCATTAGTCATATTTTACGCAGGCAGGTCTTTCTTCTCCCCTGAGTCCGCAAAGCCTGTTTCACCACACACGCGTGCACACACACACACACACACACACACACACACACTCACACACACACACACACACACACACACACACACAAAGGTCTGACAAAGCGACAAAATTCTCTTGACATTTTCTGAAAATAGTAATTACGCAATAATCCCTCGTGTCCTTTGACATTTTCTTGGCACCACCTGCGTGCTGAATGTCAACATTTGTTCGAGTTTTCTTTCAAAAAGAGTGTTTAGGAAGGCCTAGATTACGGAGTGAAAATAGCCCCCAGTTTAAGAAGAATGTCCTTTTTTGAACAGACTCCCAAACGACTCTCTGACCTCCTTGACCTCCCCCCCCTGCCCTGCTTCCTCCTGCCGCGCTGAGGAGGGGACTGTTGTGGATTCGGCTCGTTTCTACGGAAACCGGGACAACATCCACTTAGTGCCGTAGCAGGGCATGTTCTTAGGCTCGCCATTGGAGATATGAGCTCACTACAAATAGTTTTAACATGGTTAAAGCTAAGACTTTAACTGCTTTTATTACCTGAGAATGATGCGTGCATGTCCGACAAAGGCCTCCATTTAGTTGGTCTGCAGAACCACATGTGCAAGAATTCTGTCCGTCAACCATTTGATGCGTTGAGTGACCAAACTTCTGCATGTGGCTGTGTGTGTGTGTTTGCAAATCTATGAAGCAGAGATAATGCTGTAAGCCTAATGCATGTCTACATGAAGCAATATTAAGATAATTGGTATTATTGACACTTCATACCGGCAGCTGCTTCTCGAATGGAATAGCAGCAGTATATAAGAGGTGATTCTTTTTTTATTTATTTATGATTTAAGTGCTGTTCCTTGCATCTTGGGTTATTTATTTAATGTTTCCGTCTTTTGTGCTTCACTGATAGTAGTAAAAATGACACAATTAAGGCTTTAGTTTAGACAATACAGAGCACATTGCACCGTATGCTAACATTGGCACGTTGTTAAAGCACACATCTCTTGCTGCTGCAATCCTGTGTGAAACTGAATCCTTGCCTTTACTGACCAATGCAAGCCCTTTACACAGTGTAAATTATGCATTGCTTGTCAGGCAGCTATAGTCGCTCCAACAAATACCCTGTAGCATGTCATGGGCTGTCTTAAAGTGGTATCCAAAGCAAATCTAAGGCTCCATGAAGAGCCAAGATACAGGAATGTTATCAAGGATTCTCATCAGCTACTGCTTTGGGGAGCAGGAACTCATTTGCCATGGGATGTGTGGCCGATGTTTTCCCACATTATAGGGATACGGTCAGGATGTATTGATTGTGCTACTTAATTATGCAATTAAAAAAAGAATTGATTCCTAAGGCATTTAAACTGTTTTGATGGTTGTTGTTAACCTAAAGGCTTGCAAGCTTTTATAAAACGGTACAGACATTTTTATATTGTTACTGAGTTAATGTATGAAATGCACATTCATTGCAGATACAAAATTGGTGTGTAGCCAATCTTTTTGTATTGTACTCCCAAAGAGAATAAATATGCAATGCATACAGATGCTTGTGGGTTTTTTGTGTGTCTGTGTGTGTGTGTGGCACATAAATAGTGGTATTTTATTCATGAGTAAAATGTCCTGTTTGATTTCCCCTGGGGCTTCCTCTCTAAGCAGCATTGATACATGTGTGTATATTACTCCGCTAATGATGTTGTGGACTATTTATAACCCACTGGCAGGAAGTAGTAGAGTATGTTTGTCCACATGTCACACGCTATAATTTGATCCTTATCTGCATGTTGACATGATGACATCTTTGGAGCCAGCATTATGCAGGCCAAAACAGGTCAGACAGGCTTCACCACATTTAAAGCTGTGGCGCTTGCATCATTGCTTTGTCAGGGAAACTCAATCTAGCTTGGGCTATTTCAGTGACCGTGTGCTTGTGAAAAGCACTGATTGTGTCTGTGTCCTTTTGTGTTTCCTTTGTCTACTATTTGGTGTAAAATTGTGTTTTGCGATAAAACCCTCAAATTTAAAGCTTTGGGATTAGATGTGGCCTCAGTGCTGCTCTGGGTTTGGATAGCGGATGAGTGTATCGGAAGGCGTGGATCTCCTCCTAGATAATCTCAACGTCTTGCAAAGGACGCCACTGACCGAAAGGACACCAGCCTAATCTGTGGTGGACATATGGCACAGTCAGAGTATCTGAGCATCTGATCCTATATCCAGAATCAAACTCCTAAATCTGCCCCCCACTCCACCCTCCTCCCCCCCCAACAGCCAGATACACAGGAGCAGACCTGAGTTAAAGGGCTTCCTCTCTTACACACTGCCAGCCTCTACTCGTGGCCTGCAGTCAAACCCTGGTGTCAAACATTGGGTTTGTAAACAGCTGAGAGTGCAACACTGGAGCAACCACTATTTGTCTTGCAGGTGTGTGTCTGTATGGTGGCTGCTGAACTCTGTCCTGTTTAGCTTTGGCGGGACGGTGACTCTTCTACAGTGGCGTGTGTGTGTGTATGGTGGCTGTTGAACTCTGTCCTGTTTAGCTTTGGCGGGACTGTGGCGTGTGTGTGTGTGTGTGCTTGTTCTCTTGCATTCCCGTGCTCTTGCTCAGAGAGTGCAGGCGTGCTGTAATTTATTCAGATGATATTCTGGCTGGATGCAAAGTGTCGGCCGGCTCCCACTCACACACCCACACACGCGGGCAGCAGGCAAACACACACACACTCACTCACACACACACACACACACTCACACACCCACACGCGGGCAGCAGGCAAACACACACACTCACACACCCACACACACACACACACACACTCACACACCCACACACACGGGCAGCAGGCAAACACACACACACTCACACATCCACACACACACACACACACTCACACACCCACACGCGGGCAGCAGGCAAACACACACACACACACTCACACATCCACACACACACACACACCCACACCCACACGCGGGCAGCAGGCAAAAACACACACTCACACACCCACACTCACACACCCACACGCGGGCAGCAGGCAAACACACACACACACACACACACTCACACACACACACACTCACACATCCACACACACACACACTCACACACCCACACGCGGGCAGCAGGCAAACACACACACACACACACTCACACACACACACACACACACACTCACACATCCACACACACACACACACTCACACACCCACACGCGGGCAGCAGGCAAACACACACACTCACACACCCACACACACACACACACACACTCACACACCCACACACACACACACCCACACGCGGGCAGCAGGCAAACACACACTCACACACACTCACACACCCACACGCGGGCAGCAGGCAAAGCGGGCCACAGATCTCCACGACTTCACACTGCGGTGTCCGTGCTGCTCAGTTCTGCTGTCATCAAGTGGACATGTTTCTCCTCTCTCTTGCCCCCCCCTCTCTCTCACACTCACACAGATACACACCCACACACACATACACACAATTTCTCTCTTTTTCATTTGCTCCCAGTCTGTGGTTTACTCTCTTCCTCTCTCTCTCTTCCTCTCTCTGTTTTTCTTATCACTGTCCTTGGAAGGTCCTGATTATGGTAACTTGATATGTCCGGCTGTATGGTGAAGTGTCAGAGGGTCACGTGCAGGACATTCTGTGAGCAGCGTGGGCTGAAGCACCCTTCATTCTGAATGAGATTTGCCATTCAGGTGCACGTAACACGTGTTGAATAATAGATCGGCCACCATCACCAGTGGAGAAGAGGAAAGTGGTTATTATGTCATGCGTGTAGTCCATCATTTATGAGACTTCATAAGCACAGCACAAGCTGCCAGGGGAAATGTATTCTTCTTTGTCATCTCGTGACATTTTGAGCCACTTGAAAGTCTCTGGAGTCAAAAAGCTCCTTAGTCTTGGCACCTAAAGCACTCAATTCAACGTGCAAGGATCAGTATTACACTTACCTGAGCAATATCTGCTAATATCATAATACACACACAGACATGTCATCTATTTTTTCTCTCAGGTGGTTGGAGGCTTGTTCGTTAGTTACTCTGCTTGGTAACTTTGTATCAAACTCCAAAAAAAAAAAAATCAATTTAGTTTCTCCCCAAGCCTGCTTATCTAAATGCATTTTTAATTTCCAAGACGCACTGGTGAAAATCTCCTTAATGGAACATAAAAAGTTCCTCTGAACAGCCTGCTGGGGAAATGAATACCATGCTTAGAGTTCAGGTGAAGGAGATGAGGCTTTAAATTGTCTCATTTATTATCTAAATTCTGTCCTCCGCCGTGTGGGGGGAATACACACATCCTCCTGCAGGACGCGGTCCTGTTGATTCTGTTATAGTAATCAGATTCAACCCACTCTCATGTGCCTGCAGGGTACATGGAGGGTAGGGTACATTCATCCACTGAATGCCCTCCTCACTGGGATGCATAAACAGACTCTGATGACATTACTACTGAAATCTTTTTCCATTTAGGAGGTGGATATCAAGTTATACTCAACCTGGGCATGTTTTTCCATGAATAATATGTAAGGTGAATTTCCCTGACAGGATCGTTAAATGATAAGTAAATATAAAGTATGTACTTACAATAGAATGAATGAATGAATGAATGAATGAATGAATGAATGAATGAATGAATGAATGAATGCATGACTAGATGGTATAATGAAGAAAGCAAAGGAAATAAACTGATACATAAGTCACTTCACACCACATCTGGTTCAGTGGTCTGTCTTTTTTTGAGTTCATCTCATTATTCTGTCTCACACATAACCTGACGGTGTCAGACTGCATCTCATCCACTGAGGTTGTTCAGGGATTAAAGGCTTGTTTGTTCACTGCTTTGCCAGCACTTCTGTTCCTTTTGAACATGCTACATAAATAAAAATGACTTTGTTTGGCTTAAGTTGACACGTGGCCTTAAGAGACATTTAGGTGGCATAGGCTAATGGGTCAACAGTGCCACGGGGCAGTATAGTTGAGACTTTGAGTCAAATTCCTGTGTACTCTGTACATTTGGCGAATAAAGCAATCCTGAATCTGCTAAATGTGTTTTTCGCTAGCGTATGTAAATCCATTCAATATATACTGTGTGATGTCATCATGGTAATAACACTGTGATAATGAATAAGTAGTGTGTAAATGAAGAGTTTGGCTCCAAAAGCTATATCTCCGTTTTTAAAAACATTAAGAAAGTCACGCTATTTAATTGTGTATTTCAGGTAATATCAATCAAATTGCAGTTGTGTTGTTTTGACTGAGTAAAGATAAATCAAATAGCAATACCCAAATGCACTTCTACTGCAATAACTTGGACAACAAAATGTAAAAAAATTAAATGGTCGATATGGTGTTTTGGAACCAAACTCTTCAAGTACTTCATATGACATGACACTCATATTATTTTAATATGAGGGAAGTCCATTTTAACATGAAGGAGTCTCACAATCCACACCCTGTGCTGCAGTACAATGATGGCAGCCATTTTGTGGCACTGGCAGCCAGCCTTTCTCCCACAGTGGTAAATATTTAAACTTACAGTGAGTTGTCATGGCAGCAGGCCTCTTGGCTTTCCCACCAGAATGGCCTTGTAAATCCAAAGTTGACACCTCTTTCTGCCTTTAGCGGATTTTAAAGCACATTCCCTTTACGCAATCCATAAAGGTGTAATTTTCAACACAGTTTCCATTCATCAGCATTGGAAATGATCTCAGAATGGTGGCCATCAGTCTCAAGAATCAAAATATGATGGATCATTTGAAAGCATTTAGAGACAATCAACAGGCTGTCCCCTGCAATATCATATGCCTGTTGTAGAACAGTGAGTGTGCTTGTGATCAATGTGAAAGTCTTTGAAGGTGTTTGTGGAGTGCACGTAGTTACCTTGACTTGGGATTGAAAGTGTGGCCAAAGGCCCTCGAGCTTTCAGCTTTGACAGGAAACAGCCCTGGCCATGAGGGTCACTCTCACCATAACCGATACATTCAAGGGCTTTTTAAATACAGGGTGACCTTCGTGAAATGTCAGAGATTACAGACAAAGGTGGAAGATAAGAAAAGGTGAAAGTTATATATCACGCTCATGAAAAAACATTCTCAGCCACAGATCCAACCGTTAACCTTTTTATTTGAAAGAAGCTGTGCAATAATACAAAATGTAGTCTACAATAAAATGCTCTACTTGTTGGATTCTCCATAGAATTCTTACATTTTCAATTACATTACAATTCTTAGAATTCTTCCCTCTTTTGAAAAGGCTGCCACAGACCGCCATTTGATGTCTTTTATTCATAACCACTTACTTCTCCTCTATAAGAACTGCAGCTGAAGGGCCATAACATCACAGACCCAGATATGTTTCTGATACTAAAAAAGTATTTGAAAGAAGTTCAAGGGTGGAAATTTCATGGCCCAGTAATAACACTGTAGCTCACCCGTAAGTAATGTAAAGTATAATTAGAACATAGTTTCATCCCAAATGAATTCTCATAAACTGTAAGCAGCTTTTCCAGGCAAAAAACTCAATGCCAATAACATTGCCTTCATTTATCTGAATGCACAACACTGCTGTGGGGTATTAAAGGCTGTTTGGTCAAGCAAATTTACTCAAACACATGAAGCTATGACGTAAGTGCAGGCTGATCAAATTAGCGAATCGAAAAATGACACCCGCCACCAGAAACAATCACATCAGTGGAGACCAGATGACATCATGGTGGCGGCTTCCGTTAGTTGACAGATGTTACAGACAAGGGCAGATGAATCAGAGACTTACAGTAACTCTCTCTCGGTGGACTGGTAGCTGGTACTGGCCTCGGGAGCTGTGACATGTTGCAACATGGTAGACGTTGGTTAAAAGGTGGCTTTCTGACCTCTAGTTTTAATATCAGGCAATCATGCCTTGACAGATGGAGTCAAGTGTGATGGGGGAGGGGGTTGTTTATGTGTGTGTGTGTGTTTTCAGTGTGTGGGCAGTATGGCTGAATCCGCTTAATGTGTGTATGAGATAGGCACCGGCTGTTGGTAGCATTCATGTCCAAATGTTATTTTTCTTTTCTTGTGTGTTTTTACAGTATGTGTTCAAGAACAGATGGACTTTAGGCATTATGATGGGGTTCTCTAAAAAAACAGAATTCATCTTTGTAGAACCACACTATCAAGTCACGGAATCTTGTGAGATGTGAGATATCATTATACTTACATCCTAAAGTCTGTGAATTTGGAAGAGATTCAGGTATTTTTTGTTGAGGTTATTTTCAGTTCAAACCACAATAACCACACTCCTTTTTATACTGCCTTCTTTAAAAATAAATAAATAAATAAATAAATAAATAAAGGTGGGTGACATTTTAAAATATTTCATCTTGACAGAATTGCCAACATGTCAATGTTGCCTGACAGTGCCGCGGGTCGTTAAAATCATCAGGGAAGCAGTTGGACTCTGGCCATGGTCCATGACCCATTCACCCACTGCACCGAGGTATCCATGCACACACGGTCACATGGTACCAGCCTCAGCCCACATAAACATTGAACTGACCAGGCAGTCATCCATTAACCCCGTCTAGTGCCAGCATGAACCCTGCTGTGATGTGGAGGCATTAAAATCACCCCCCGTGCACATGCATCCAACACACACACACACACACGCAACATAGACACACACACACACACATACACACACACAACATAGACAAACACACACACACACACACACACACAGTACGGTAAACACACAACACACACACACACACACACGCAACATAGACACACACACACACACATACACACACACAACATAGACACACACACACACACAGCACGGTAAACACACAACACACACATGGATATGGCTCACCTCCCCCTCTCTAATCAAAGCAGACCAGCTCATGTAGAACAAGATGGGCTACTCAAACATCAGCCGCCCCTGCCCATCTCCCCATGGCTGTAATTGCTTTAGTGTCTCCATGTGTAACATAGTGATTGATGACATGCTGTGCATTCTCCTACAATATTCAGGCCACGTCGACATACGTAGGCACAATGAAAGCTTTTTCACTGTCTTTGTGACACAGTTTTATAATGCTCATGTTCCACAAATAGTAAAGCCATTTTAAGATGTGGGAAAAAGACAACAGTGTATTGCTATGACAACAACATGGTGAATGAAATGCAATGCTATATGATAAGCTACAGGTCCAGATGGCACCTGTCAGATGCAACGAGCTGGTTCATGGTGCTATAGTATGATCGGCTGGACTACCTGTAACTATAGGCGTAAAATATAGGGTGGGGTGGGGGGTTGTAAATCACACCATGGTGAATGAAACTGTTGCATGATGAAGTAGGAGGATGCAGTTGGGGGCTCAACCCCCCAGTGCTAAACTCAAAGTTTCGCCCCTGCCTGCAACACACAGCACGCGTGCCTTTATCCAGTTTAGGTTTTTAGATTGATTTCTGCTTGAGCCAGCCACTTTCCCAAACATAGCTGCTGTTGATGTGATGGGAACATGATGTTGGTGAGGACATGAGAGAAGATGTGAGCCACTTTCCCAAAAGTAGCTGCTGTTGATGTGATGGGAACATAATGTTGGTGAGGACATGAGAGAAGATGTGAGCCCCCTCATCTTGCCCGTGGGAGGAACAGGCTTTCAGCTCGACTCTCTTAGTTACACAACAGCCGCCCACAACGTAGGCAGGAGGATACAGTGTCTCATCTCCTCTCTTCTATTTCACACATTACTACTGCAGAGCGCTAGGGAGAGAGAGAGAGAGAGAGAGAGAGAGAGAGAGAGAGAGTTTATAAGGCATTGCTGTGGAGAAATAGCAGGAGTAATCCTATTCACCACCATAGACATTCTGCAGCATTTCTCCTTAATTTTCTGCGCCCAGGAATCTCGCACGGAGACTGATGCAGAACCGAAGTCTGTTCTGATGGTCCTACAATGTTAATCTTCATCCCTGCCTAACAACCAATTAATCTAATGACATGTCATTTTAAAGTCACTTTAAGCAATATTAGTTGCTAGTTTCGGCAAAACCTAGCCCCAGGAAGAATGCATTGAGTGCTGTACACACAGAAAAGAATTGATAGACTGGAACCTGTCTCTAAGGACATTCTCTGATTGGTTCACAATGTGTCGGAACTTTAGTGTTAGGAAAGATTACAGGAAAACACTCTTTTTCTTACTGCATTCATTTTATTTGTCTATTTTCCAAATGTAAACAGAAATTGGTTTAAGTATTCCAAAACAGATACCACCTGCAGCACATTCAATATGAGAAGGGCCATATCCTAGACCCAGTCCCAGCCCTGTAAAATGATAGCCCCTGATAGTAGTTATCATTAGGTCTATACCATCTAAGGGGACAGCACACATACACTGATTTATGATCTGATCTGAGTGCAAAGTGCATAAATGGAACAGGATAACTATTAGGCCCACTGGAGAGAGGGAGAAAGGGAGAACTGATTGGTTGAGTGACCCCAATCACAAAATCCTTTGAAGTCTTCAATTGATTAGGCCTAATTTAAATTATGTGAACCAATGGAATTAGCATGCTTTCATATTCACCTGTAGCAACGATGGTAGGCCATCATCATTAATACAGCAAGGAGAGGCAGGCCTAGTAGTAGCATTGTTGTAAACATAGGCTACAAATGTTGTATAGCTAGCCAAACTCATTATGAAATCTAAGTTCCACTCGGCAGAGCTGTTAAGATGTTCCATAAAGAGCGTGCGTTTTAAAAGTTTAATTTGTCATTGTGGGGTACCCGGCTTTAGCCTATTTCTCCTGTGATTTAAGAGATACATGCCTAGTAGGTGAGAACCAAATGAGCGTAAGCATCAATAATATATAGCTTAGTCTACAGCAATGCGAGCAAAACCAGCAGCAAAGGATTGTTGGAGTGTGCCTGCACCCCCCCCCCCCCCTCATAGATTTAAGGGTCCCACAACTACATTCACCTATCCTCTGCCACAACTAGATTCACTTATCCTCTGTATGCAGTAGCCTATTGTCAGAGATTGACCAAGCAACAAATGCACAAACGAATTCGTTCAGTTTTCAGACAAACGTGGCATGGACGTAGTCGTATGCTGCACCGCGGCGGCCAGCACGCAGGGACTCGTTGCTAGCAGTGATGTGGAGCGTTTGCATCGGCGTCTCTCCTCATCTGGGAGGAACTGCCCAGTTCCTACTGTAGAGGGTGGTGGGCGTGTACAAAGTATCCTCGCAATATTAACCAGGTGCTATTCATTTACATTTCCCTCTTACTATCTCTCCATGCCAGCTAACCCGTCCACTGCGCCGTCCTGGTGCCACCTACGTCACGGGGAAACTAACTTCACGATAACAATGCTGAAACGGAAAGCAGCACTTTGGATAGCGTCTGTCTAGATTAATTCCTTTCAACCCCATCCATGGCTCCCGCCACGGGCTGCATTCAGTAGAGCCTCTACGCCTCTACTCGCAGCTTGCTATACTATATTTTTGGCACAGGGTGCTGAAGTTATTTTCTCAAGGGTCCAAATGGCTGGACACGAATGGGAGGATTGGTTCGAGAGAGAGGAATTTATCGGGCAGATCAGCGACATTCGTGTGCAGAATCTTCAAGGTAGGTGGACGGAAGACTGACCATGTGAAATCAAAGGAACTCTAGTTACCTTACCCCAATCCACCGTATCTATCTGTGCAAATTCAACAACGTCTTGATTGATATAACCGTAAATTCTGTTAGAACTTCCGATTTTGGTTACAAATGTAGCCTCGCTATTAATGTATCAAGTAAATGTTGCTGTGCCGGTTCTGCGGAAACGCTGTGCCCCCGCTACTATCCTCCTTCCTTTCTCCCAGGATACGAGTCGGATCTCCTTGTTTGTGTGTACCTATAACGTCCAGCCTCACCCAACAGGGTAGCATGACAGACATTAACGCCATGCAATCACCTATGCATTGTAGGTCTTAACGCTGTCGAACGTGCCAAATCAAATCTTGCAGGCTTTCGGTCAGTGTGTGATGCATAGGCTACGCCACCATTCTGAATGGCGAAATTGTAGTAATCAGGAGCAGCAGCCAGTTGTGGGCTACTTTTTTGCAAGAGAATGAAGTCGAACTTTTTCTAAGTCGAGAGCAACAAGGTTTGATGTATCTTATGCGAAAATTAACTGTTTCACTGTTGCATAACAGTTCAGGTATGTGGAAATAATTGTTTTAATGAGAGTGGACAGGCCATTGTTGTCCCGAGTTAAGTCACCAGTGCATGCTATGCCTGCATTATGGTTGAAGGCTTTCTGTTGTAATCATATTTCCCGTGTGTGTTCGCTGATTTTGTAGCTGCTGCTACCCTTCTTGATCTGAGGATTTGTGTTAATCCTTTTCACTTTCACACCCCCAGAGTACACAAATATTTCAGTCAATATTATAATAGAAAAGCTTTCTAAACCCCCCTGCCATACATCATCATCTGTGCAGACATCACTGTGCACACAGTCTGTCAGAAACTAGGATCTATATGCACCCTGCTGTAATATTTGAGCAAGCAACTTTCCTAGAACTTGTTAAGCTTCTGAGACACCTTGCAACATCTTGTCTCTTGACGTGGCCGCACAGCTAGGCAAAACAGGGGCTATCAGTGCTCATTGACACCTGGGAATATGAGCTTTGCCACCTCTGTGATGAAGGAGGAGGTGGGGGGGGGGGGGCAGCAGTAAGATAAAACACTGCAGAAAACAATGCCCCTGGGCAGATTACATAACATGCTCTCCACTCCTCTACATTAGAGTGCTGGTATTTCAGGCCAGTGTGGTGTTCCCACACATAGCATGGAGCTCTGGAGGGACCCGCTAATTGGAATTCAGGCGTCTCCCTCTCCGGGTGCGGGTGAGGAGAGGAGCGGAGAGGAGAGGAAAGGAGAGGAGCGGAGCACTCAGAAACCAGCCGATAGGAAATATGGAGATCCACTAGTTGGCAGAGGCAGCTTTTAGAGCGTGCTTGGCACACGCTGTATAGAACCCTTTGAGAAGCAGCACTGATGCAAACGCCATTTGCCCACTTTCGTAATAATGTGGACACTTACGGTGGCATTGTTTGGGGTTAAACAACCCAATCATGTGTGTCTGCGCTTGTGTTATACAACAGGACTGGCTTTCTCTTTGCTTCATGGAAGTGTGAAGAGGTGGCTCGGAAATGGCTTTCCGGACTCTTAGGATGGCCGGTAAACTGTGTACTTTAGAGAGTGCTAAAGCTGTGACACTGTGCAGGCCCTTACCTGTCACGGCTCACCTGGAGCCCAGATCCTGCACCTCTGGAGCCAGAGAGGACAGAGAGGACAGCAGCATGGCAGTATTGACCTCACAGACCTAAACATCTGCTCAAGTGCTCTGAAGTGTTGAATAGCGCCAGCACCAGCATACTATGTCAGAAAGTTCACTGAAAGCACAGAGAAAGAAAGAGAGAGAGAGACGAATGGGAGAGAGAGGACAGAGAGAGAGGACGGAGAGAGAGAGAGGACAGAGAGAGAGAGAGAGAGAGAGAGAGAGAGAGAGAAAGAGACTGGTGCACTTGACTCTAGACAAAACTTTTGGACTCTTTGGACAAAATGATCGCTGGACTGTGAGGCGGGACATTTTCATTCACTGTGATGACTGACAAACTGCTCTAGAAGCACTCACACACTCAGACACACACTCACACAAACACACACACACACACAAAGCCAAATGATTTGAATGCACTTGTCCATATTAGGGGGTTATTGGGGGCATGTGGAGAGAGCTTTGGGGGTGGCGGTGTGGGGATACAGTGTGCTTTCTGCTGTCTGGCCTCAGCTTCAAGTTTTTATTAGTGCAGCAGTAATGGGAGTGTTTTCTGGGGCAGAGCGGGGGTGGGGGGGAGGGGTAAGTTAAGTTTTAGTTTAGTTTAGGGGGAGGGGGAGCCTGGACAGGACAATAGTGTGTTCTGTCTCACTTCTTCCCCTAACTTTTCTGGGTCCTTTTTTATATGGTGTGATGGCTACAGTCCTCAGGCAAGACGAGTAACCCAGATCAGATGTTCACTCTTCTGTGGGCGGCCCCTGGTCCCTGGCCTGGGTCCGGTCCTGTCAAGTCCGGTCCGCTCTTTGCTTCCCTCCCTGAGGGCCCCTCGTGTTGATCTAAGCATTGTTCACCTGCCCCGGGGCCACACTGAGTGCCTGGCTACTCTGTTGTCGCTGCAGGAACTGCCACAGTGTTTGGAGAGAGGCCAGTCTTGTCACGTTGTGTAAGACCTCTCTCTCTCTGACATCACCTTCTTGCTCTATCAGACAGTTTCTTGATTATTACCAGAGAGGCATTTCATCGCATAAGCAGTGTCACCCCACAGCTATGTACTTGTTGTTGTTTTGTTGTGTGTGTGTGTGTGTGTGTGTGTGTGTGTGTGTGTGTGTGGGTGTGTGTGTGTGCATGTGCGTGTGTGTGTGTGTGTGTGTGTGTGTGTGTGTGTGTGTGTGTGTGTGTGTGTGTGTGTGTGTGTGTGCATGTGCGTGTGTGTGGGTGTGGGTGTGTGTGCGTGTGTGTGGGTGTGTGTGTGTGGGTGTGTGCATGTGCGTGTGTGTGGGTGTGTGTGTGTGTGCGTGTGTGTGTGTGTGTGTGTGTGGGTGTGTGTGTGTGCATGTGCGTGTGTGTGTGTGTGTGTGTGTGTGTGTGTGTGTGCATGTGCGTGTGTGTGTGTGTGTGTGTGTGGCTGGGGGGGTTGGTGTTAGCAAGCCACACTCTCAGGGCACATCGCTGCTCAGTTTTGCTTGGAATGTAGCTGCTAATCTGGAAACCTTTTGTGCTGGAGAACTATTCAGAATCACTAGTTCTCTCTTTTCACAGATCAAAAACCATTAGTCGGTTAGTTTGGTTTACATGCATTTGAATTTCCCCTAGGGATCAATAAAGTATCTATCTATCTATCTATCTATCATCTGTGACACAGACACAAGAAGTGAGAGTGCGCCTGTTAACAAATGGTTTTAAACCGCCTAATCTTAGCGCTTTACGCTTAGGATGTCATTCAGGCTTACACCCATTTGTAATGCCTCTAACCCAGAGGGAAATCCAGAGGAGAATCCCCAGACTCCTCAGTGTGCGTGGTGAACTCTGTGGAAAGAGGACACCAGGCTGGATCGTACATCACCCTCTCCTGGGGAGTTTGGTGAGCAACTCCCAGTGTGTGTGTCTGTAGGACCAGATCATCTGTCACCTCCGCAGTCCTTCTCTCTAGCAGGTCATCTGTCACCTCCGCAGTCCTTCTCTCTAGCAGGCAGCTTTGAAAGCCAAGGGGAAGCCCCCTTCCAGTGCAGTGCTCTCTTCTCTCTCTCTCTCTCTCTCTCTCTCTCTCTCTCTCTCTCTCTCCTCAGCAATCATAGAACTCTGTCAGACTCTGGAACATGAGAGCCTGTCCTTCAGAATTCTGCTGGAAACCATATTGCAGGTGTACTAGAGCATCTCCTATATTTAGCTCAGGCTTCCTCTGTCTCTTCCCCCTTCTCCTCTCTCTCTCTCTCTCTCTCTTTTCCTCTCTCTATCTCTCTCTCTCTCTTCTCCTCTGTCTCTCTCTCTCTCTTTTCCTCTGTCTCTCTCTCTCACCCTCTTCTCTTTCTCTATTATACTAACACTACCGCTCGTCCTTTCTCCCTCTGTCTTTTTCTGCCTCTTGTCTCTATTTGTTTCCTCCTCTCTCTCTCTCTCTCTCTCTCTCTGTCCAGCACACATGAGTGGATGTCTGCTCTGGTGCTAGCTCAGGCTAATGAGTATGCAGCTGTGGAGCTGAAGCTGTGTGTGTGCAGTAGACCTCTGCGCTGCGCTGGAGCTCTTACATAAGCCTCACCAACCATGTGTTTGACGCTCGCCCTGCTCTCACCTTACACACACACACACACACACACACACACACACACACACACACACACACACACACACACACACACACACACACACACACCTACACACACACACACACACACACACATCGGCAGGATGTAATAGCCACCTGCAGCATGTTCACTTGCGTTTGATGGCCACAGATGAAATCACATAATTAGTAGAGCTATGGATGTGCAACTTGGTTCACTAGAAACAGTAGCACACTTTTACATTATATAAATGCCAAATTGCAGCATTTGCTTTTATGATAATACATGCTAGATGTGCATAATATTTTATCATTCAGCATCCAGTGTTTCCCACATAATTTAATTCTATTTGTGGTGGTAGGTTTGCAGAATTAACTTCTTTTTAACAAATTAGTGCAGCATAGTTATGATGCTAACCAGATTTAAGCACAATTTAGTACAACCTGGAAAATCATTGTGTGGTGGTCAATGTTGATATTGTGGTGGGCCGCCACAAATAAGTCAATGTATGGGAAACACTGGCATCTAATATGGATGGTGACTACATTTAACAAAACACAGTATAATAAGCTTTCATAGATATCCTTACATTATACATGACATTACATGATTCTTGCAAACATGATGTATTAACTGTATTAGGTCACAGTAAAGTTCAGTAAGTTCATTGTGTCCCTACATATTCCTCTTAAAGAGGAGAATGAATATGTCCTAAACTAATGTCCTAAACTAACGGCCTAAAAGTAGGCCATTAGTGGAATAGTTGGGTTGGCTCCCCCTATGATTAACGCAGGATGGACAGTTGTATAATGTAAAGTGTAATTCTGATAATACACGTCTATCCTGTCATTATGACAAAAGTGCTGGGCTTTTAAGTTGAACATTGTAGGATTAGTATCCATTAGTGCTACTAGGCACAGTCATGTGTCCTTCCTACTCTAATGCTAAACCCAAAGTCCAATACTAACCTGACCCCCCCTGACCCCAACACGAAACAAAACGTACACGGGAAGCATCTCCAAAATCATTAGAATGTAACTTTTAGATGAAATATATGTGGAGAAATGCCGAAAAAACACCTGATGTGCATTAAACTTGTGTGCACTTTCTGTGTACCTGTATCAGCAAACATGAGGTGAGCGGCAAATGAGGTCATTCTTTTGTTTTCTGATCTCCACATCAATACGAAGAGTCCTGGTTTATTAGTTGCAGGTGTTTGTGCAGTTTGGCAAGAGAAGCAGTCCCACGGCCTGGCCCTTAAGCATGGCTGAATAAGGTAAAGATCCCCCTCTCTCCCTCAGCATAGAACAGAGTCTCAGGGCTCTGGGCTTGGGTTTTATAAATAGTTACTCTGGTGTGAGAGAGAGAAAGAGAGAGAGAGAGAGAGAGAGAGAGAGAGAGAGGGAGAGAGAGAGAGAGAGAGTCTCTCTTTTGTCTGGCTGGCCTGTAAATTCCCAAGTTCAAATTCCCCCTATTTCACATGTGATTCCGAGAGGGAAGGAGCTGATAAAGATGTCTAACTCTTAACGCTGCCTGTACATCACTTCCTTTATCATAAACGCAAAGCTTATATAATCTGTCTGGGGCTTGTGGATTTGCTATGTAGGTTGTGAATTGGGAACAAATGCACGCTAGCTCTGCAGAGGGAAAAGTAGCTAATAGTGAATGATGTAATTCTTGGCTGAAGCTATGAAAGTTCTGTGGCATTTTCCCCGACGTGTATCACTGACGATGTTATTTGCCCAGCTCTGCTCGAGATGTGAAATATGACAATCACTGTCTTGGAACGTTGGAGAGCAACCTTTTGGGTGTGTTACAATAAACACAAGTCTACAATAAGGTCGGCTCCAGTGATGTCATGCTTGTGGAGTAGATCAGCCATCTCTGATTGTGATTAAACAATCGCGACCTCTTTTGCAGTCATTCCTTCTTCCAGTGACATCACATGTGAAATTGTGTTGTAATTTCAAATTGGCTTGGCCCCACTGGACATGCTTGAGTGTCTGTGTTTGTTAATCAAGAACAGATTTGTGCTGGTGAGGGAGCTGAGCAAGGAGTGTCCAGTCAGTGTAACAACCGTGTTACTACTCTACCGAATTGTAGACGTGTGTGATATGTCATGTGGATTTCCTCACAAACACACATACACATAGCCTACAATAGCTATAGTCTTTTTCGAGTCTTTTCGAGTAAGAAGGGTGTGTAAGACCAGTGTGTAAGAAGAGTGTGTAAGAAGAGTGTGTAAGACCAGTGTGTAAGACCAGTGGGTAAGAAGAGTGTGTAAGACCAGTGTGTAAGAAGAGTGTGTAAGAAGGGTGTGTAAGACCAGTGTGTAAGACCAGTGTGTAAGAAGGGTGTGTAAGAAGGGTGCTGTGGCACACTGCTGTCTGTTTGCCATCCAACTGTAATTCAATGAAGTTGCATGGCTATTCAGAAATGCCTAGCCTAGCCGCAATCTGGATCATTCTGCAAATTTTATCTTTAAGTTTATTCTATATTTTTCTAGACTGTATAATCATAGATTCCCTTGTCTACCGGCTGCAGTGAGTCATTAGTGTTTGGCCATTTCACAGCTTGACTGAATTTCTAAAGCATCTCAGACTGAGGCTTGTTCAACACCGTGCCCCAGTGCAGTATTGTCAAGGCAAACCCACCCGCCCATCTCTAGAACCAGAGCATGTGGTAACGTAGTCAGTACCGAACTGTAGAGGCTATCCTACTGTCTGTACGCACTACGCATGTTCTTAATTATCATGATCCAAAATCCCACTTTTTTGAGCATCAAACCAAAAAACATTAAGCCTAATCTTCCATTTCCTAGAACTATAATATGTCGTCATGATTTTCTAAGAATGTACAGTATAATTCTTATGTTACTGTTTTATTTATTCGGTCATTGACATTCACAAAGACACAAAGACAAGCAGATGTTCGATACAGGGCCTGGTCGTGTTACAGTCGATGAATATATTTGTGGGTCCTCGGCCTGTCCTGGACCCTAATGGGGTCACATTACCTGCTTACCGAAAGCTGTGCCTATGCTCTGAGATGACACAGCTCTGTGGGTTTGATAGGGCGTCTGATGAGCAGGGTTGGGTATCAAGAACAGGTTCTAAATTTCCAAGAACTATGGATTTGTTAAGTGTCTTAAGATTCACATTTCAATATTTGGGTTCCTAACTTTTGCATAGTACAGTCACACTCTGGACTGAACTGCAGTGTGTGTTTAAGGGTCCATAAGTGTAAGTGATATTCAACTGTTGGTCTCTACACTACTACCAAATAGCAAAAGGTTTTTGTGAAAATGTAGTCTTGTCTAATACAATATTTGTTCTTGAAATGATGATTTATTCTCAAAAAATCTTGGAATCTGAACCAATATTCAGTAAAACCTGAATTCAGACTCACATCCAGAATCGTAATCAGAATTAACAGAACAACCAGCCTGCTGATGCGGCTCTTGACACGATGTCTCTCTCCAGAGGAACTGAAGACCAGGTTTCCCAGCGCAGTCTAATGTAGGCCTACCTGAGAATGAAATCAAATAGCTTTGAAGTGATATGAAGGACGTTTAACATCCGCGAGGCTGTTGAATGTGTTGTAAACGATTCTGTAAGAAAGACACAGCTGGTTTGATGACAGTTCTGTGTATAATTGGAACACTTTGCTTCTTTTTAAGAAGCCCACTGATTTCACAGGGCAGCATGTACTTGTTAAACAGACCATGCTGTTGTGTGTGAGGGAGAATTTCTACCCCCAGATATTTGAAAAAGCTGTAATTGACAGAAGACTCAACTACTGTTCAACTATTTATGACCCATTTGGTCAAGTCCCCCTTTGTTGGGGCTTGCACAGTTATCTGTAATCTGGATAGCTGCTATGGCAACCAGGACAAGTGAGAAGCTGGGAAGTGTTGATGTTTAAACAGTTCTGACTGGTTAATCAATTGCCATAAAAACAGATAATCGTCCAGGTAACAAAATAGCCCTCAAACATTGATCTACTTGAAATAAGTCCAATTTCATGGTACATGAGCTTTATAATGGAAATCACACCACAAACATGCACATTAAGTGCTGCACAGATTCAAAGGCTTGTAAACTAATCCCCAAAGTAAAGCATAAGGCATGCATCCTTTAAAACGCAAGGAAACAAGAGTTTTGCAAACACAACATGAATCACACTGGTATTAGAAATGCAAGATTATGCCACTTTATAGACAAAACAAAATCCTGTGCACTGCACACAACTAGAACATTCAGTGCTATTCAGAGAGCCTGTAAATCACAGATAGCCCACACTATGAAATATGTTATCAAAACGCCTCTTTTTTATCGCTCTGTTCCCCCTCTCTCTTCCTCTCTCTCTCTCTTCCTCTCTCTCTCCCTCTCTCTCTCCCTCTTTCTCTCTCTCTCTCTCCCTCCCTCTCTCTCTCCCTCTTTCTCTCTCTCCCTCTCTCTCCCTCTCTTTCTCTCTCTCTCTCTCCCTCCCTCTCTCTCTCCCTCTTTCTCTCTCTCTCTCTCTCCCTCTCTCTCTCCCTCTTTGCCTGCTATGAAAGTGATTCTGCACTTTTAATCGTGAGTCGGTGGGTTACGTAGGAGGTGTACCAGGACGTCTGGAGGCCCCTGTTTGATCCAGGACTGCGGTCCCTTAATTGGCGTGCAGTGGGCAGTGGAGGAAGCCCTGCTGCCCCGGGTCAGGGCTCCGTGGAAACACTCCGTGGAAACGCTCCGGAACGCTCCGTGGGCGAAAAGAGATGGACTGTGTTCAACAATCACGCACTGACTGCGCAGATGGAAATGAACTACAACATTGGTGCAGAATAGTTAGGATGTTGGAATTTCATCCAACCCCTCTGTTTTGTGTGTGTGTGTGTGTGTGTGTGTGTGTGTGTGTTTGTGCGTGGGTGTGTGTGTGTGTGTGTGTTTGTGTGGATGCGGATTTGTGCACATCTGTGTCTTTGAAACATATCAGTAGGTTAAGGTTTATTATTTTAGGTGCACTGCACCATATTAATATTAATGCATGTTTTGCTTTGCAACATTATACATTCCATATTTGAATGGGTGCAGATGATGTAGATTTGCACAAGGGTGACCCTGGACTATTGCAACAATGAAGCCCCCGCGCCTCCCTTCAATTGTGGGCAGATCTGTCAGCTAATGGCTTCTCTAAGAATGTTAATGATGTTTGCACACGGCTCCACGGCATGTCCCTCCCTCTGGCTGCCTTCTGTGAGTGACATCCGAGACGACCAATGGCTGAATGGCTGATTTATTTGCCTCTCAGCTGGTCCATTCTTTGCATGTCAAGCAAATGAAGCTCATGTGACCGTGGCGCAAAGTCCTACCGTGTTTGTCGGGAATACCCACACAACAGTGGACACTACGTGCGCATGTGTCTAGACGCAAACGTGCACACAGCACACACATTGTGCCTTTACGTTTTTTTTTCACTGTACAGAATGCTGAAGTCCATAAGGATTGTTTGCACATCTGCATAGTGTGATACCAGAGCGAACTACAACAATGTGAAAACAAATGTGTGGCCAAGGAGAGATATGATCAGAGATAAGATCTTGTGGTCTGCCTTTTCTTTCACTGAATTTTGCATTAGGCAACCTACTGCTGGCTTATTCACAAAGATACATAGATTCTTATCAGATCTTTTAAATGTGTGTGTTGTGTTTTGGAGAATTGCATGACTTATAAATGGCTTCCCTTATGTTGGTATCACACAAGTGCTCTGTGAGGAGACCTGTCATATATTTCTTTATTATTTCATAAGAGCTGCATCGCAGATTAATGTAGATGAAATCACCATGGTGATGACATGAGAGCCTAGCGTGTAGGTAACTCGTCTAGTAGTCAAACTGCTCTTATTCTCAGATGAGAAGTGCTGCGGAAAATCTGCAACACATCAGAGAGAGAGAGAGAGAGGCAGAGAGAGAGAGAAAGAGAGAGAAAGAGAGAGAAAGAGAGAGAGACTTCACTGCAGAATGTAAAAGAGGGAGGAATAGGGAGTTTATGTGACACGTGGTGGAGAAACAGCCTCTCCAGGCAGGAACAGGAGAAACATACACACACACACACACACACACACACACAGCATGGACTCTCTCTCTCTCTCACACACACACACACACACACACACACAGATAAAGACACACACAGACACATATGGACTCTCTCTCGCGCTCTCTCTCTCTCTCTCTTACACACACACACACACACACACACACACACACACACACACAGATAGACACACACACACACACACACACACTCATGGACTCTCTCTCTCTCTCACACACACACACACACACACACACACACACACACACACAGAACCAGAGGTAAAAAGGGTCATGTTTTTTCATGTAAAGGGGGGTGTGGATTGAGCTCTGCAAAGCAGTGTTCTTTCACTTTGAAACGCCTCGGTGCTCAGACCGGCTGCTCCTGCAATCAAAAAACGTCTGAAGAACAACGGCGATGGAGTCCAGTGGAGTTTCTTTTGGCTGAAACGGTGGCACAGTTAAAATGGGTCAGCCAGCCAGTCGCTCTGTTAGCTGCTGATAGCACGTCGCCTCTGAGGGGGATCTCGGTTGA
Source organism: Alosa pseudoharengus (assembly GCF_046254945.1). Lineage (NCBI taxonomy): Eukaryota > Metazoa > Chordata > Actinopteri > Clupeiformes > Clupeidae > Alosa > Alosa pseudoharengus. Next base: position 3,862,898 of record NW_027468680.1, read on the forward strand.
GCCCAGTCTCTAGCAGTCTGTGAGGTGTGCTGTTGTCATCTGGCTGACCCCAGTCTCTAGCAGTCTGTGAGGTGTGCTGTTGTCATCTGGTTGACCCCAGTCTCTAGCAGTCTGTGAGGTGTGCTGTTGTCATCTGGTTGACCCCAGTCTCTAGCAGTCTGTGAGGTGTGCTGTTGTCATCTGGTTGACCCCAGTCTCTAGCAGTCTGTGAGGTGTGCTGTTGTCATCTGGTTGACCCCAGTCTCTAGCAGTCTGTGAGGTGTGCTGTTGTCATCTGGCTGACCCCAGTCTCTAGCAGTCTGTGAGGTGTGCTGTTATCTGGTTGACCCCAGTCTCTAGCAGTCTGTGAGGTGTGCTGTTGTCATCTGGTTGACCCCAGTCTCTAGCAGTCTGTGAGGTGTGCTGTTGTCATCTGGTTGACCCCAGTCTCTAGCAGTCTGTGAGGTGTGCTGTTGTCATCTGGTTGACCCCAGTCTCTAGCAGTCTGTGAGGTGTGCTGTTGTCATCTGGTTGACCCCAGTCTCTAGCAGTCTGTGAGGTGTGCTGTTGTCATCTGGTTGAGCCCAGTCTCTAGCAGTCTGTGAGGTGTGCTGTTGTCATCTGGCTGTTCACAGGATGCCTGTGTTACGCAACACAACAATAAAAGCAACAACAAAACAACAACTTAAAAAAGAAACAGCTGATCTCGGCACAACCATGAAACAGAAGGGGAAGAGACACAGACCCAAACAGGAACCCTGATAAATGGGGTCAACAAACCGGGTCATTACCCTCTCTCTGCTCCCTCCCTCCCTCTCCTCCTCTCTGCTCTGCTCTGGCGGTCAGTTCAAAGCACGCCAGGTCTCCGCTGTTTCCGTCCTGCCTGTCAGCCTGTAGGACACAGGGCTGTGCAGCAGGCCCAGGCTGTCTGTCTCTCTCTCTCTCTCTCTCTCTCTCTCTCTCTCTCTCTCTCTCTCTGTCTTTTTTACGAGAGGGACAGGCCTGGACTGAGCTGGGCTGATTAGCCAGAGCTGGACTACAGCGAGGCCAGCAGGCCAGATGCTCCCCGACTTGAAAGAGCTGCTGCTGGGCTGAGGAAGAGAGGGAGGGAGACAGAGAAGATGAGAGGGAGGGAGGTAGAGAGAGAGAGGGAGAGAGGAAGAGAGTGAGGGAGACAGAGAAGATGAGAGGGAGAGAGGGAGGGAGAGTGATCATGATCATCATTTTTATGGGGTGCCATTTATAATGCTCCACCAAGTCCCCTAAGAAGGATGAGGCGATAAACGGCCACTTCTCTCTGATGGCGTGTGTCATCTGCGCTCCCTAAATTCTGCTCTGTGCAGGCAGTGTGTGTGTGTGTGGGATGGGGCACTGACAACACTGAGACACTGGGCACCATGCTGCCTCTTTTCTCAACATGGAACACAGGAAGACTAGAGACAGACTGTTAGCATGACTGAGTACAGTGTTGCCAACATTTCCCTTGGGATGAATAAAGTATCTATCTATTTATCTATCTATCAAAGCTTGTGTTGACACAGTAGTGACACAAAAGACCGAATACAGAAATATATCAACGTGGATATTGTAGAGCATACCAAAGTGAGCCACGAGATCCAGTCACAGAGAAGAAACTGTACAATCAAGAGACAGTTTAATTTGGCTATACAGGAGAGAAACTGTACAATCAAGAGACAGTTTAATTTGGCTATACAGGAGAGAAGAAACTGTACAATCAAGAGACAGTTTAATTTGGCTATACAGGAGAGAAGAAACTGTACAATCAAGAGACAGTTTAATTTGGCTATACAGGAGAGAGGCACACGAAGCATGTGCACTTCAGAATATGCGTCTCTGACTTGACACAGAATTATCTGTGTGTCATCTGAATTATTAGAGTTAAAGTACACAACTGTCGTAGCAAAGAATCTATAATCATACAGTGGCAGTAGCAGAGTGATCACATCCAGTCTATTCTAATCAATGACACAGATGGTGTTGGATGCAAAACAAGCAATCGCCAAACATTATCCAAGTTTGGGAAAACAGTACAGATCATACAGGGTCATGATGTAGGAGCATACTTTTAGTGTCAAAGTGACCTACTAGTAGCCTGGAAAATCCAGACCCTGATAATCTAGAAAGATTAAGGGTCTGGCAAAGAACAATGTAATGGCCCAACTCGAGGGGCGGCAACAAGCATGCATTTAAAAATCTCACTGCACGCAATTGGATAATACTAGACCATGTTTACTTTGAATGATGTCGGACTTTGACGCAATCTGATAACACTACGACCAATGTGTACTGTCCTCCAACGTTGCAGCACTGTCTTCATCAGTTTAGCTGGTTCCCCGGAATTTGGGGTAAAAGAAACGTGCATCATTGCTCTTTGCTAGTGTCTCGCAGAGCTCTCGTAGGTAGGGGTGTGTGTGCATCTCTCTCTCTCTCTCTCTTTTCTCATATACTGTATGTAATACAGAAAGACTAGAGACAGATGATAACACAGGGGCACTGGGCACCACAGCAGCTCTCTCTCTCCGTCTCTTTTCTCATACACTCAATGTAACACAGACAGACAGACAGACAGACAGATATCTGTTGAACTACAGATATCCACTGTGTGCGCTCTTCAGTCATGGTGGCTCTCACAATTTCTTTTTACGTAATATAGAGAACAGAGAGAGACATGAATAACAGTGACCACTGACAGGACAGGACACTCAGGGACCCCGACATTACTATTATTGTCCTTCTGAGTCCACCTGAATGTCCACTCTGAATGCTGATGGTTGTGTGCTAACGCCAGCCTTGTACTGTATGACTGTGTGGAAAGTCCAATTTTCCTTGGAAAGGTTGTGAAGTTTTGCAACAGATTCAGTCACACTTGGATCCCCCAACCAGTGGGTTTGTCCCTCCTTGTGAATGCACCCCATTGTACCTTCATGATTTAGTGTGCATGTGTGTGTGTGTGTGCGTGTAAGATGTGTGTGTGCACTTGTGTGCTTAGACTTTCTCCTAGACCATTAGGTCATTGTTCCATCGTGTAGCAGGTCCACTTATTGATTCCAGGAAATGGCAGCGTTTTGGGGTCCTTTTCACTGCTGAATAATAAATGGGAGAGATGGTACTTCAGCCTCATGCATTTACAGTCAGAGGATGCTGTCCAGTCAGAGTCATGTCACCATTACATTTCCATTTAGCCCGCAGCGCAGACCTCCATTCTTTCCCATTGTGGAGGACGAACAGCTCCCCTTCTTCTCTGTTCCAGCTGTCTTCTTTTCAAATGGAGGTTCCAAAGGCAAACACAGTGTCAGGCTTATTCACACACACACACACACACACACACACACACACACACACACACACACACACACACACACAAAATCTATCTCTTTCTCTCTCTGACACGCACACACACACACACAAACACACACAAACACACACACACTCTTCATAAACTCACAACCCCTGCCCTGCACAAAGTGGTGTAGACTCCAGCTGTTACCAGACTCAGACCCTTACTTCATATGTTATTGCACAGACTCCATTCCCTCCCTTCCTCTCCTCACCCAAACACTCCTCTCCTCCCTCCCTTCCTCTCCTCACCCAAACACTCCTCTCTTCCCTTCTCCTCTCCTCACCCAAACACTCCTCTCCTCCCTTCTCCTCTCCTCACCCAAACACTCCTCTCCTCCCTTCCTCTCCTCTCCTCACCCAAACACTCCTCTCCTCCCTTCCTCTCCTCACCCAAACACTCCTCTCCTCCCTTCTCCTCTCCTCACCCAAACACTCCTCTCCTCCCTTCTCCTCTCACCCAAACACTCCTCTCCTCCCTTCCTCTCCTCTCCTCACCCAAACACTCCTCTCCTCCCTTCCTCTCCTCTCCTCACCCAAACACTCCTCTCCTCCCTTCTCCTCTCCTCACCCAAACACTCCTCTCCTCCCTTCTCCTCTCCTCACCCAAACACTCCTCTCTTCCCTTCTCCTCTCCTCACCCAAACACTCCTCTCCTCCCTTCCTCTCCTCTCCTCACCCAAACACTCCTCTCCTCCCTTCTCCTCTCCTCACCCAAACACTCCTCTCCTCCCTTCTCCTCTCCTCACCCAAACACTCCTCTCCTCCCTTCTCCTCTTCCCTCTCCTCTCTCTTATTCCTCTCCTCCCTTCTCCTCTTCCCTCTCCTCTCCTCCCCTCTCATTCCTCCTCCTCTCCTCTTCTCTCATCTCTGCTTCGATCTGCACATCTCTTATTTCGCTCAGATGACACAGGTCTAAGCTGTTTATGCAAAGCCAAAGAAAACTGTTTTTACATGTTTGTTATCCATGCCAGACCGTCGTATCGGATGGTTTGTGGTCAAATAGTCCTCTAGATGTGTTCTGTCACTTGCACTGCCAGTGATCAGCGTGTCGAGGTCAGAATATAATCTCTTGCTAAATGATAAATAAAAGCCCTTTTGTAAATGTTCTCTGAGCAGATAGAAAGTCTTATATTTCATGTGGATGAAAAGGAGAGCTGTCATCACCAGGTTGTCTAAACATGAATCATGTCTAATACAAATGACCAGCATTTGTGAGATAGCAAGATTAAGCCAGACTGATGAGTCTGATGAAACTATCTAGTGGTGCTAAATATTTAGTTCATTCTTCTGAAATATTTAGACCTTGGCTTTTATATTGCCACGATTTTAGAAGGAAAAAAAAGCTTTTTTTCACTGGGAAGGGAACATTTGATGAAAATGATTTGAATTGTTTTTTAACTAGCCAAAGAATCCTTCATCAGATTGTGCACAAAGAACATTTCAACACTCATCTTTTACTGATGCAAAGACGGATCACATTTAATCATAGCAGTTTCTACACAGACTGATTCATCTGGGCTTCTGTACATTCTGCCAAGCTTGAAACAGCGCGGTGAAAAACACAAAGCGGCTCTTGGGTAGAAATTAGACAGTAGCGCATGGAAACAGCCCCGCAGCCAGCACGGCAGCCATTTGAAGCTTGTTTACTAATGACTGTGTGGCGTGCCTCTGCCGATTAAACGCAGTGTTTACATCGGCAGGGAAGCTGAGGCCCTGGGCTATACGCAGGATTACTTAGAGCAGTGGTTCTCAACCTTTTTTCAGTGATGTACCCCTATGAAATATTTTTCAGCCAAGTACCCCCTAACCAGCGCAAAGCATTTTTAGTTGACAAAAAAGACTTAAAACAGAGCAATAAAACATATTTTTCAAGATACAGCCGGAATTTTGCCGGCTCTGGTTTGGCCTTCTTTGCCACTTGTCCCTCCGTGTTTTCACAAGAATTACCGCTACACTTCAACCACAACTCCATCGTTTGAGTTTTGACAGTGATGCGGGTGGCATGTGACAGTTATAAGTATAAGTATATTGATCCCGTGAGAGAAATTTGGTCTCTGCATTTATCCCAATCCGTGAATTTGTGAAACACACACAGCACACAGTGTACACACAGTGAGGTGAAGCACACACTAATCCCGGCGCAGTGAACACACAGTGAGGTGAAGCACACACTAATCCCAGCGCAGTGAGCTGCCTGTAACAACAGTGGCGCTCGGGGAGCAGTGAGGGGTTAGGTGCCTTGATCAAGGACACTTCAGCCGTGCCTACTGGTCAGGATTCGAACCGGCAACCCTCCGGTTACAGGTCCAAAGTGCTAACCAGTAGGCCAAGGCTACCCACGGCCCAAGGTTGGGTGGAACCATCCTGGTATAGGGGGGACTCTGGGTTTTTAGGATAATGAAATTGAATAGCCTACTGAAATATAAAATTCATTTTATGAACTTATATTTTCCTGAAATATTTCTTAAATAATAATTAAAAAACAATTATTGTTTTTATTTTAAAGGATTCTACTTTTGAAATATATTTTAAAATCTCACATATCCCCTGGAGTGCCTTCACGTACCCCCATTTGAGAACCACTGACTTAGAGGATGGAGAGGAGAGGGTCGAGGACGTGTTGGTTTTAAAATGGCGCTGTAGCAGTAGCAGTAGAAGCAAGTCATGTATTATTCACGTGTTTCATTGTTGATGTTAAAATATTGGTCTTGTTCGTCTTCCAGTGGAGAGAGAAATGGTGCAGAAGAGGACCTTCACCAGATGGATCAATTTGCATCTAGAGAAGGTAAGTTAGGCTAACACCTGACACCCGTGCATACTAACCTAGAGAAGGTAGGCTAACACCTGACACCCGTGCACACTAACATAGAGAAGGTTGGCTAACACCTGACATCCGTGCACACTAACATACAGAAGGTAAGTTATGCTAACACCTGACACCTGCTAACCTAAGGCTGCTTCCTGCGACAACATTGTTACCTTGTATTAGTTTGGTTTCAGAGAACTACAGGGGAGACATGTTTTTTCCTCAGTAGCTTAGATCTACATGCTCTTCATGTCAGCAGGATATATGTATATCCCACCCCTTCGTACATTATTCATGCTTTTAGAGGAAATGTCAATGTGTAATACAACATGCATCAAGAGAGAAAGAGAAATGTGTGTAGTGATGCATGCTATCTTTCTTCTTGTCACTCTCTTTCTATCATTGTAGTTGGGTGCATTTTTTGCCACTGTTTGCATGTTTGCATGTCAAGTTTGCATGTCCAAATACACTTACACAGGCACACACACACACACACACACACACACATACTGACACTCGCACACACATACACACTCACACACTCACACACACACGCCGTTTCCCAGCAGGCCTTGGGTGGCGCAGGTTTAGTGTTTCAGACAGCTTGCAGATGATAACACCACGAGTCGGAGGACCATCGAGTACTGACTGAAAACAACAAGTGATGAATCCTTTGTTTTGCCACACAAAAGGCTCTCTATTCCATTACACAGTGTCTGGCGTCTCATCAAAACTGCGACCCATTAATTAACAATTACATGTTTGTCTCCTCCTCTCAGTTGGAAAATGTGACGTCTAGCCTCCCTGCCAACATTCACTGCAGACAGTATCTGACTATCTGTGCTATCTCTGATGATAACTCAGTGTTTGTTTAGTAAAATTCAGGTTTTCCAAGTTTGTTCATGGAAACAAATAGTGCTGCAAATATAGAAAACACAATGGGCTGGTGTCTGTACATTGTTTAAGTTCAGTCCTAGACTAAATAGTACAGCGGCTAAGGCCAGATTTTTACCTGAATCGTTCAGTTTTTGCAGAAAGCACGAAACTTGGTACAGTTATAGTACTACCCCTAGTGATAAAAAATTGAAATGGACCCCAACACATAGCGCCCCCTAGTGGCCCCTATCTTGACTTCAAATATGGCCACCAAAATATGCCCTTTTTTTCTACATTTATAATGCTATGCTGCTTTTAACACATAATATGACGTCTATAGCCATCTTTCAGCATTATGAAATATATGAGACAATCATGCATAATTAAAATGGCAGACATGTTGGATTTTAAAGAAGTAGCCATACATTCTGACACTGAGTCAAAAACTGGGGTGCGTTTAGGCTATGTGTGAAGTTTCGACTGTGTGACTAAACCCTGCACTTGCCTGGGCTCAATCCTTCTAATTTGCCCCCTAGAGGCTGGCATGCTAGCAAGGAGGCTAAAACCCATGGATGCTAGAGTCTGTCAAGTCTCTTAAAGAAACATATGCTGCCTTTTGGAAAATTAGCTATTTTGTCTTCTATCCTAGAGTTAGATAAATTAGTACATACACCCAGTCATAGTAAGATAAATTAGTATATAACCCAGTCCAACACATCCTACTGTTAGCCTAATTCAATTGAGGTGGGTGGGGCCAATTAGCATATGCCAATTTATGGCTTAGAGTGATTGTTTGAAAAGGTCAATTTTGTTTTATTGTAGTTTAACATTTTGCATCCCATAAAATGATTATGCCTGTCAATGAAGCTCATTTAAATATGTAACACCTTATGAGTTTAGCTCCCTCCTGACACATTAGGGCTCATGCTAGTCAGTGAACCAGCACTTTTAGGACACTTGCTAGTGTGTTCAGCGCCCAGTCCTTGGGTGTGCTTTCAGGTGGAAACACCAAAAGCTCAATGCAAGTTGAGGTTGTTCTGATATAGTAAGTCCAAGATTTGCTTGAGGACCACTTTCTACAAAACAAGAAAGGAAGAAAGGAAATAGGTCTGTAAAAACAGGAATAGTTTTAGAGGTGGTGGCAAATGATAACTTTTTCCATCTTTATCCTCCTTGACTGATTTTTCACTAGTTTCACATTTGGCTACGGTCAGTGTCACTACTGGTAGCATAAGCCTGGAGCCTACAAATGTTGCACAGGTAGTCCAACTCCTCCAGAATGGCACACCAAACGTTCCATTGCTAGAAGGATTGCTGTGTCTCCCAGCGCAGTCTCAAGAGCATGTTGGAGATTCCAGGAGACAGTTGCTCTAGAAGAGCTGGGCAGGATGGTAGAGGGTCCTTAACCCAGCAGCAGGACCAGTATCTGCTCCTTTGTGCAACAACAAACAGTAGGAGCCCTGCCAGAGCCCTACAAAATGACCTCCTCCTGGCCGCTGGTATGAATGTCTCTGATCTGTCAGACTTCATGAAGGTGGCCTGAGGGCCCGATGGCCTCTGGAAGGACCTTTGCTCACTGCCCAGCACCGTAGCTCAATTGGCATTTGCCATAGAATACAAAATTGGCAGTTTCATTGACGCCCTGTGCTTTTCACTAATGATACCAGGTTCACCCTGAGCACATGTGAGGTCTAAAGATGTCTTGGAGAATGTAATGTTGCCTGCAACATCATTCAGCATAACTGGTTTGGTGGTGGGCCAGTGATGGTCTGAGGAGGGATATCCTTGGAAGGACGCACACACCTCTACGGGCAAGACAACTGCACCCTCACTGCTCTTAGGCATCAGGATGAAAACTTCAGACCCATTGTCTGACCCTGTATTGGGGCAGTGGGCCCTGGGTTCCTCCTGGTGCACAACAATGGCTGGACACATGTAGCGAGAATGGGCAGGCAGTTCCTGGAGGATGAAGGCATTGATACCATTGACTGTCCCCCCACACTCCCCTGACTTAAATCCGATTGAACACCTCTGGGACATTATATTTTGGTCCATCCAACACCGCCAGGTTGCAACACTGACTGTCAAGGAGCTCAGTGATGGCCATGTCCACATCTGGGGTAAGATACCCCAGGATACCATCTGCTGTTTCATTAAGAGCATGCCCCAATGCCATCAAGCATGTCGGGGCTATACGAACTACTGAGTACCATCATGAGTTGCTGCGCTGAAATTCAAGCAAAATGGACGAGCTTGCCACATAATTTTTTCCACTTAGATTTTCGGGGGGTCTTTTAATTCAGTCCTCTGTGGATTGATCATTTTCATTCCCAAATAACGAATTGGCATCCTTTTCTTCCTAACATATTACCCAGTCCATATCAGTTTGAATCCTACCTCACAGGATGCTCAGGATTGCCTCTCAGACATATCTACATGGATGAAGGCACACCACCTCCTGCTAAACCACTCATAAACCAAACTGCTGGTCCTCCCAGCTAAACCTACTGCTCCCACCTACTGGAATGCCCTCATACAGGCATATATGCTACCCCCCGACCATTGCGCTCTTCAGACAAACATCGTCTAGCTCTGCCACCGGTACGCTCAGGTCAATCCAAACTTTGTTCATCTGTTATTCCTCGTTGGTAGAACGCGCTACCAGTTCCTACTAGAGCAGGGACATCCCTCTCCACCTTCAAAAAACTCCTGAAGACCCAGCTCTTCAGAGAATATCTCCTCTCATAGCACTACTTACAACTAGCTAATTCTAGCACTTACCACCTGACTTGACTGTATAAAAACAACACTCACTGATGCACTTTTCCCTATTGTACTCTACCTTTTTGAATTGTTTTAAATTGTTCTAGAATTGTTGAGAGAATTGTTTTAAAAGCGTTAAACTGTTTACCAGGTTGTAAGTCGCTTTGGCTAAAAATGCGTCAGCCAAATGTAATGTAATGTAGATATCCAGTATGATGTTTTTTCCCGATTGAGATATGATATGTTTTATTTTTTAAAGTGTATAATTTTTTTGAGCAGTGTATAGTAAGAGTTAAGGTTTGCTCAGAAAGAGAAAAAGGTAGAATAAGAATGTATTGATGATGTAGGTAGTTACTTCAATTAACCAAGATATAGAATAATTGGCTTATTTTCTTACACATAGTGGCCATATTGGAATCTTACCAAATTATACTTGATGCCTTGTATATTATTGAGGTTGTCATGGGATAAAATGACTGTTCAAACTTTGAAATAGTTTTTGAATGATATTTCTATCATGAATAACAATAGAGATGGTCTATATTTTCACATTTGGTATCCGCCATATTGGATTTCAAAATGGCCAACATCAAGTTTGTTTGGAAATCATGTCAATAGCTTCCTTGACCCTACAAATTGAGTGTAAGAACTTAAAATACTTTTTTATCTTGTTTAATTTTGAAGTTGTATCAACAATTCTATTAAGAATGGTAGCCATATTTGAATTCAAGGTGGCAGCCACTAGGGGGCGCTATGTGTTGGGGTCCATTTCAATTTTTGATCACTAGGGGTAGTAGTATAACTGTGCCAAGTTTCATGCTTTCTGCGAAAACTGAACGATTCCGGTGCTTAGCCGCTGTACTAAAAAGAAAACTTGGAGTGGAAATTTCCAGTGAAAAAAGCTTTTAGTTTGGGACCTATAAAGAGCTTAATCCATGTGTGGGAGAAGGCATGCTTGTGTGTAGGGGTCAATGAGGTCACATGGAGATTCTGATTTCCTCTCCTGTCCCCTCTGCACAGTGTAATCCTCCAATGGAGGTGCACGACCTGTTTCGGGACATCCAAGATGGCCGGATACTGATGGCCTTGCTGGAGGAACTGTCTGGGTGTAAGCTGGTGAGAGTCCCAGTGTGACATTAAATTGTGTTAAAACATTAAAAGTGGTTTATCCCTTAATTTATAGCTGTGGATAAACGTTTTAGTTTTACTTAGAGTAAACATAAATGAAATAATGAAATCAACCCAAATAAAGTAATTTGTGTGAATATAAATAACGTTTTAGATTGAATTGCATTTCAAGTGTGAGTTAAAGTAAATAAACTAAAGAAGTTTAGTTTCAATGTGAATGAAATAATGATCTTTATTTTTGGTTTCAGCTTCAGGGATTCAAACAGTCCTCCCATCGCATCTTCAGGCTGAACAACATTGCTAAAGTCTTGACATTTCTTGAGGAGAGAAATGTACGTATCACTGGCATAGAGAAATGATCTTGCACACAAACCCACTTCCTGCCTAGATCAGCACCTCTAACATAGATAGATAGATAGATATATAGATAGATAGATAGATATACTTGATCCCTAGGGGAAATTCAAGGTCACAGTAGCATATAGACAACACACACACACATTCAATAACAGCAGAAGAAGTAATTAAAAGTATATAATATAAAAAACACAACTAAGCAATAAGGACTGTAGAAGATAAAGAATATACTAAATATACAAAATACAAAATATACTAAATAAAACTTAATCTAAATCAATTCTAAAAAACAGAGGACTGAGCCTGTGGTTCTCAGTGCATAAGGTAAGGTAAGGTGCTCTGTGTGAATGAGTGTCATGGTGATGGTGCAAATGAGTAAGTCAAACAGTGCAACAGTGCAAGTCTATATATTTATATATAAATAACTATATTAAGAAAGGTATGTGGCATGGAGGGAGGGGTTGTGCATATGTGCTAATACAGCATGCAAACAGTGAGGCAGAAGACAAATGTAAAGTGGCTAGTGTATACGTATAAGTATATATACTTTTTTGATCCCGTGAGGGAAATTTGGTCTCTGCATTTAACCCAATCGGTGAATTAGTGAAACACAAACAGCACACAGTGAACACCCAGTGAGGTGAAGCACACACTAATCCCGGCGCAGTGAGCTGCCTGCTACAATGGCGGCGCTCGGGGAGCAGTGAGGGGTTAGGTGCCTTGCTCAAGGGCACTTCAGCCGCGGCCCACTGGTCGGGGCTCGAACCAGCAACCCTCCGGTTACAAATCCAGAGTGCTAACCAGTGGGCCACTGTGGACAGACAGTTCAAGACATTGGAGGTGGTGAAGAGGCAGACAGACTATGCGGAGAAGTCTATTTCTCCTCTTCCCTTAAGTGATGCATTAAACAGTTCAATGGCCCTGGGGACAAATGACTTCCTCAGGCTCTTCTGCTTAATAATAGTGCTGTGGAGTGGATGACACTCATTGTCCAAGATGTTGATCAGTTTGTTCAGGGTCCTTTTGTCACATATAACATAGGTGTGTCTCTACCTGTACAGGTGAAACTCGTGAGTATCGATGCCGCCGATGTTGCCGATGGCAACTCGTCCATTGTTCTCGGCCTCATCTGGAATATTATCCTCTTCTTCCAGGTAAGCAGGAGGAAGAGATTAGATTCCGCTCTTTATCAGAGTCACACTGTGGTGAGATGCAGGGAAGAAAGGAATGCTGCGCTCTGTATTTGTTGACAACAACAAAACTAATACAAATCTAATAAAACTACTAAAATAAAACAAGCCAGAAATATATTCTGTTGGAGAGCAATAGACTCTGTCCAGTGTACTTTCACAGCTACACTGGCATGGAGTTGAACACAAATGCTTTTACTTTCTATCTCTCTCTCTCTCTCTCTCTCTCTCTCTCTTTCTCTCACTCTCTCTCTTTGTCAGTCTCTGTTCCCTTCATTTCTCAACTCAGCACATTTCTCACAGATTCTCACACAGTTCTCTGCAGTGCTGCATTTCAGCTTTAGAACCAATCCCAGTTTTATCTCACATTACATAACATAACGCACCATTTCCCTGTCCTGCCCCAGATTAAAGAGCTCACCGGGAACATCAAGAACCAGTTCCCCTCCTCGTCCAGCCTGTCGTCCATCCCTACCAGCTCCGACTCGGACGCGTCCCACTCCAGCACGCCGTCTGAGGAGAGGCGCTGCTCGGTGGCCATCAGGGACCATGGCAAAGCCATCAAGACCCTTCTGCAGTGGGTGCAGAGAAGGACGAGGAAGTGAGCGGCCTCCTCGCACTGTTTCTCTATAGACTAAATCTGCTTACACTTTACTTGAAGGAATCTACATAAGAGTGACACGACACTGTCATGAACGTGTCATAAACATTATAAACAAGATATAAACGTTTATAAGATAACGCTTATGTCATTAAGTGTCATTTGTTTTTTGTCACAACAAGTTAGGGTTAAGGTTCATGTGTCATGAAGGTGTCATGTGTTCATGACAGTGTCATGTCACTCTTATGTTGATACCTTCAAATAAAGTGTTAGCCTAAATATTCTGCTTTGTTTGATACCGTTTTTTTGAAAGGTGTCACAGCCTTGGTGCAACTTTTTTTCAGTTACACATTTTGTATCTGTGTAGTTATTACTTGTGCAAGCAGTGTGCAAGTCATTTTCTCTTATGCAATGGGGACATGTCGATTCAAGGGAAGAAACACGATAGCCTATTTCTGCTGAAAATGTGTTTCAGTGTACATTGCTGACTAAAGTGTCAGGATGGGAAGTGCTGACCTTGGGAACAGTGTTTTCATTGTGTCACTCCCAATAGGCCCTGGTGCAGAGGACATCTAAACCCAAGATAACACTCAGAGTCATTCAGGAGATCATCGATTTCACTGGGCTTTATAGTCCATTTGAGGCATGAAGTTCTGAAGTGCTGGGATTCTTTGGTCATTAAAACTGACCTCAGCAATATGCTTGAGCGGATGAGAAAGAGGTGGTCAAGATGAGTATATGACACATGTGGATAACAACAGATAAACCCTCCATATTATTATGAGTGATACTATCAGACCGATGGGGCTAACAATAACAATCTCCACATGTTGTGAAAATCTGGTTACACAATATATAGAGGTCAAGAAGCTCATATGACTTTCAACGACTAACAGACGCAGGCCTTTTCGCAAACAGGAAATTGGCCTTTGTGTTGTGTTTACACTGCAGTCCGCTTTGGCGCTGAATGACTGACCGCTGGCCGTCTTATCTGTCAGGTTTGGAGTTGCTGTAAACGACTTTGGGAAGAGCTGGACGAGCGGCTTGGCCTTCCTGGCCGTCATCAAGTCTATCGACCCCAGTCTGGTGGACATGCGGCGAGCGCTGCTCCGGACGTCCAGGGAGAACCTGGAGGAGGCCTTCAGGACGGCACACTACAGCCTGGGCATCGCACGGCTCCTCGAACCAGAAGGTCACACGGGAGTTTGTACTCGAAATGATTCATAACATTCATTCTTAGATTTATGATTTTATTTGGATCCCCATTAGCTGATGCACAAAACATCAGCTACTCTTCCTGGGGTCCACACACAACATATAACAAACAAGAAACCAACATACAAGACAACAGATATAAAAGCAGGAAAAAAATAGATACTTTTCCTGGGGTCCACACACTACATATAACAAACAAAACATCAACATACAAGACAACAGATATGAAAAAAAACAAAAGAAAGACCAGAAGGTCACATGGGAGTTTCTACTCGAAATGATTCATAACATTCATTCTTAGATTCACCAGGTTACAAGGCATTACGTAACTTGTTATTTACTGGTACTTTAATTAACCATGCCTTGTTTAAACACAAATATTTTGGAAAGCCTCCAGGTTAATAAATGATGTAATACATGATATGTGGAAATTCATTTATTCATCAGTATATCCTCCAAACCTCTATCCACCAAAAGTCTCATTTGAAATGTTACTTTGTTATTTGTCAGTCTTGGCATACACACGGTTTGTAATGTAACTGAGCTGAATATAACTATGATGGGTTTGCCCTTGCAGATGTGACTATTAACCCACCAGATGAGCAGGTCATAATGACCTACGTGTCCCAGTTCCTCGAGCACTTCCCTGGCATGGACGAGGTGAGTCATTTGAAATGGGTGTCCTCATGTCATGAGACAGCAGCGTTGTGTACTGGATGTTTATAAGGTCTGTGTTGTTTCTGTGGTTGATTTTCAGGATGACGTCTCTGACGTCATTGACCGAAGCACGTCAAAAGTGAGTGCTCGTCTGAATGACTCAGTGGCCCGCAATGGCGTGAAGAGGGTGCGAGAGACGTCGTCGTACGTGGTCAAGCGCGACTGGGTCAAACCTCCCCCCAAGATCTTCATCTCTGCCGTGTCGGATGAGTCCACCGAGCAGCAGGTGGCCAAACCAGCACCCTCCTCTTCCTCCTGTAAGGCCTGGGCCAGCGAGGAGTCCAGCCCCAGCCCTGCCGAGTCCAGCCCCAGCCCCAGTCCAGCAGATGACCGCTCCCCGACCCGGTCGCTAGACCTGACCAAAGACGCATCCTGCCCCGTGTCCGCCTCCACGTCCAGTTCCAGCTCCCCTCAGCCGTCCTACGTCGACTCCGTCATCAGCTCGCCGGACTCCTGGAGCGAGATGCCGAGCGAGGTTGGACCGCTGGAGAAGCTTCCGGAGAGCTACAGCGACGGCTCGTTGAACGAGACTAGCCTAGTCTGCGATGCGAAGGAATCTGTCACATACAGCCAATCCCAAGCATCCGACAAGGGCCTGCCTTTTGAAACAGAGAAGCCATTAGATGATGGTATGGACTCTGAGCTCTTCATAGACGAGGGGAACTTCTCCCTCTGCTCTCTCGATAGTTTACAGGCCAAAACGCCACTGCCTTCTGAAGAGGACGCAGACGCCCTCACGCACATCCCAAGTGCCCAAGGTCAAGACAAAGTGCCAGAGCTGGGTGGAGACGCAAACGGATCTGCCGTAGGTTCAGAGGAGAAGGTCCACCATGAGACTGTTAAGCCTTCACCTGCTGATTTATCCGACGGGGCTTGTGAGTCTGGATACTTCCCTGAGGACAAAGAAAGTTCCTTATCACTTGCCTCAGCAGAATCTGCCTTAGCCTCTTTGTCCTCCGATGAACAAATAGTTCAAGATGAAAACCAGTCAAAGGAGAAGACACAACATCCAGAGTGGGCAGACCATTTGCAGTCGTCCTTCAATGCTGAACAAACGCCCGATCGAATGACTGATCAGATTACCGAGGCGGACGAGCCTGCTGTCGTGCCTGGCTGTCCTGTTTCAGGTAACAGTGTCCAGCTCCCAGAGAGTGAAAGTGATATCCGCTCCGAGGACACGGCGCTAGCTGACGTGCTGGAGGCTCAGCAGGAGGACATCCACTACGCCGAAAATGTCGACGTGGAGTCGGCGGAAGACAGCGACGGTGAGGTCGCTGAGCAGCCAGCCCGTGGACTGGAGGAGGAGACGCCCATGGAATCTGGACAGCCGGAGGAGAGCAATGCGAAGCAGCAGGAGGAGGAGTCTGAGGAGGACAAGGACGAGGTCAAACCAGTCCCACATGATCCTCAAGGTCTCGGACTCTGTGAGGCGCCAGGAGCTTCTAGTCTAGTTCTGAACCAGGAGAAGGGAGGTCAAGGCACAGTTGGAGAAAAGATGGAGGCTCTAGGGGATGTAGAAGAGACCAGTGATGGGATTGTCACAGAGATAACTGATCTCAGATCAGAGGTGACCACGAACCAGAACATGACCAGTGGAGTGGACTCTGACTTCGAGGTGACAGACAGGATGGATTTCAGCAGCTCAGCTGAGGTGAATGATCATGAAGAGAAGTCTGGTCTGCCCTGTGGTGAAGGACATGGAGTGGACAAGACCAGTGAAGGGGAGTCTGAACCGGAATCATCTGAAGTTGAGATGAGGGCAAGTGTTCCGGAGTGTGAGACTGAAGGTGAGCAGAGTTACACAAAGAGCAGACCTGACCAGGCCTTAGCCAGCACAGACCGCCAGAAGCCAGCAAGTCAACACCATGGAATGGAAAGTTCCGATTATCCAGCAGGTCAAACGCAGAGCAAGTCGGCGGAGATACCGAACGGAACAGAATGTAACGCAGAAAGCTCAGTGGAGGAAGGAGCGGAGAGTTGGTGTTTGGAGAGACAAACAGGAGCAGAATGGGAGCCCAGACATGAGCCAGCTGGTGCAGAGGCTCAGCCGGGAGCAGCAGCAGCAACAGCAGCAGGGCACTCTGAGGGAGCGCTGGGAGACGGCGGGCCCTGTGCTGGAGACACACAGCTGGAGGAGAAGAATGACCACGAGGCAGACGAGACGGACGAGGCTGAGCGGGCACCTGTGTCTGTGATCCCCCTGGACTTGGTGTACTACCCGCATTACGACGTCCCCATCGCCGAGGTCATCGAGGCCTTCGCCGAGCCCAGCGCCACGTACCCTCGCGGCCAGGGTGAGGCTGGCGCGGGAGGCCGCGGCCTGAATGGCTCGGACGAGACCGGCGGCGGAGCAGAGGATTGTGGGAGCGTGCCGCAGGAGCTGCGTCTGGCCCTGAGCGTGGCGCCGCTGCAGCCAGCACCCATGCAGGACAGGCTGCCCGGACCGGACACTGACGGCAGCGACAGCGAGATGGACGACCGCGACCGCGTTCAGACACCGGCAGCGCCAGATGAGGGGCTACCTCGAAATATGGTATAACACAAACACACTCTCACACACACTCCCAATTACTCACACACTCACACACAAACGCGCTCACGCACACACACACACAACAACAGACACTAATTACTTCTGAATCTGTACCCATGAGAACAGTTTCCATTTTTGCACTTTGTGATTCGAGCAGCACTTACATTATCAGTGATGACATCAGAGGCAAGGCACTCAGCGTGCGGTCACGATGGTCCTTTTTTTAGCGCACTTAAATGGAGGAAATGACATGAAATGGCTTAATTACATTTATTTCTCCCCTCCCCAAGCCCTCATGATAATACTGTGCCTGTGAGCTTTGTTTGGCCGCTCCAGGGGATCAGACATTGGGTTGCTTGGTGCTGAATGTCCTGACACACATTTCCACCCATGATAAATGATTGATAGAGGCAGTGTGGGGGGTGGGGTGGCAGTAATGGTGGGGGACGTATGAAAATTTCTAGAGCAGTGAATTCCCTTAGATGTCGTTCACTCTGTGAAACTAGATCACCACTTTCTCACCGGCCGCAGAGATTTCTGTTTGTTAACGAGCAGCAAGTACTGTACACAACCCCCGAATAATGAATCACTCATCAGAGCGAGACCCATTAGCAGATGACAGAGAGGAAGCACGGCTTTAATCTCTCTGCCGTATGAAACTCTAGCCTGGGTTTTACAGGGTTCCTACGCAGTATGGAAAACCTGGAAAAGTATGGAATTTGATTTTTAGTAATTTCCAGGTCTGGATAAGTAGGGAAAAAAGAAACAAGGGTATGGAGAAATATTTGTGTTTCCAGACTATTGCATTTGCAATACTAATCACTTCACTCAGGTCATAATGAACCATTCCTACTGTTGTGTAGCTTAACTGTCAGTCCCCATCGTCAAGATACAACTATGATACAACTAAGATACAACTAAAAATGACCCAGCTAAATGGACAAATATTAAGTGTCATTTTTTAGTTCACTTCAGTTGTCCATACCTTTGTTTTCACCGAGTTATCCCAAACCAGATGTGGCCGCTATGTCGAGAATATGGTCAGAAAAATCTAGCCAGAAGTTTGGAAATTTGAGTATGGAAAAAGTATGGAATTTTGAAATGGAAAATGTGTAGGAACCCTGGTTTTAATCCATGAACTAATCTTTACCCAAACCTCTTCCTGTGCACCTGTATGAAAACAAAACAAAATAACTTCCCAAAGTTCTACAAAACTCAATGTTCTACCTCAAACTGTTTCCATATGAAAAAGAATTAGTCATCATCAAAAGAACAAGTTCAAGAACAAAACATGTTCTTCACAGATAAAAACACTGTTTTCATAACACTGATAAACAGCCAAACTCTAATGGTGGTACAGTAATACGTAGTGCCCGTGAGGGCATTGTTTGATTACATGGTTCTGCTTTTGGAGTGGACGATAACACACGTCTGGCGTCCTGCCGAATGGCCAGGGTGTTTGTACTGCGTGCGGTAGTAATGTGTATGAGTCATGCAGTCATTACTACTCTCCTCTCACCCCCCTCCCCCTACCTCAACACCCCACTAGTAACTAACTGACCCTAACCTACCCCTAATGTGTCAACAGGCGTCCGACGGACCCGGTCAATCCCCGGAGCCGGACCACACCGAGGCGCTCGAGGGGCTCGCCGAGGCAGAGCGGGATGCCGGCGATCCCGACGCGGCCGGTGCCGGAGGCTCGGGTGAGCTCATTAAGAAAGATGGAGAGTGGACCAGCGCCAGGGAAAACACGACGACTCTGAGGTAGGCGCGCTATTCTTAACCCACTATTCTTAGCCCACGCTGTGCGCCAGGCCCGCTATTCTTAGCCCACGCTGTGCGCCAGGCCCGGTGCCGGGGAGTGGACCGGGCCGATCCGAAACACGCGAGGCTCCTCGGGGGGAAGTCGGGTTTCTCACAGGACACGACCTGCAGCTGCAGGCCCCGGATGGCTGCACGCGGAATTTCCTTAAATGTACTGAAGTGAGGTC
The DNA here is from genome assembly GCF_046254945.1 of Alosa pseudoharengus. Taxonomy (NCBI): domain Eukaryota; kingdom Metazoa; phylum Chordata; class Actinopteri; order Clupeiformes; family Clupeidae; genus Alosa; species Alosa pseudoharengus. The sequence goes on from NW_027468680.1 coordinate 3,882,414, forward strand.
GCTGTTAGAAATGTTGATACCCGCTGTTGCGCCGTGTGAAAGAGGTCATTTCCAACTCTCTCAACAGCTGAAATGTTAAACATTACAGCAAAGCAAACACTCTATGCATCGTATGATGTTACCTGAGGTCTCTGCCATGTCCCACTCTATGAACTGAAAATATGATTTCCTTGAGGTACATATTTGCATTGTTACTAAATCTGGATTTCATTTGTTTACTGCTGCAGTGGGTGAGATTGTACTTAAGTCCAGTTAAAGATGAAGAAGCATATGGCTTTCTGAGGATAATCCTCTCCTTTTGTTTCAGCAGGGAACATGCTACTGAAGACCCGAAGCAGCCCACCACGGGCCCGTATCTGAGGGCCTCAGCCCTGCCCATAGAGGATCAGGTTGGTCGCACATCAGAGCCGTCCATGTTAGAGGGGAAATGGTTTTGCATGCTGATTCAGCAGTAGCCAGCTAGTGTGTGTGTGTATGCCCAAGGTTTCTTCCTTAGTAAGGGAGTTTTTCCTTGCCCCTGTTACTCTTGGGTGCTCCTTGTTGGTGCCCCCCCAATCCCAATCCTCCCCCACCTTTCTTATGCAGCCCTTGCCACTTAATCTACTAAACCCCTCTTCTACTGCACTTTTTACCCCCCCCCCCCATAAATGCACAAATAGGCTGACACCAGACATAATTTCACTGCATTTCTTACATCCAGTAACTATATGCATGTGACAATAAACTTCCTTGTATCCTTGTGTGTATGTCCTGTATATTCTTTCCTTTTATGCATCTCTTTATCTTTTGTGTCCTCAGAGTGGGAATAAGAAGCGCGGGGAGCCTTGCACACCTGACAAAATCAGCCTTTACAGAAGGTACCTCACTTGTTTTACCTGAAAATGTGTTATTTAATAAGTTCAGTAAGGCATTGTTCAAAATCAGACCTTTGTTCTTGGTTCTGTAAGGGGTGTTAGCATGCCTGCCTAACTTGTACCAGACACAGGACCTATAGGGGCTCACTGTGTCTCTCCTGCAAAGAACTGGCAGACAGGGTGAGCATTTGTTTGGATGGTTTCTGATTAGCTAATACAGAGCAGGAAAGGAATTTTCATGGCTGATTACAGCACAAAAACAGGAACAGGACAGTTCCGGAAACCATTTTGCTAAATATAAAATAATTAATTTTTTTTATGAATTGTTTGTATTCGGAATGTAAATCCTATGAAGCTTAAATGTTCCAAAAAGTATAAAAGAGGAGACCCAAGGTCTAACTAGGACGCATGGGCGTCGAAACGTTAGTCGGTTTGCACTAATAAAAATCACTTAAAGCGTAGTGTGCTCCGGTCCTATTTAGACCTTGGGTCTCCTCTTTTGACTTCTGCGTCCTGTTCCGGGAGCACCAACTAGGCTGAAGCGCAAGTGACCCCCTTCTACTGTTCCAAAAAGTATGTCTCAGAGCTGCCTCAGAGTCTGCACCAGGCCTGTGGGACGCTGGTGCCACTGGTCTAAAACTGAGTTGCCCGAGACGAGCTGGACTTTGGAGATGGCTGTCCTTTTGGGAATAGGGAGCCGATGACAATGTGGGTCACTGCTTCCCCCTGTCTCGATACACACTTCTCTCCCAGTGCCTCTGTGGACTGACACAGAAACCAGACTGCTGGTGATGTCATGATGTCGCAGTCTAACCCAGCCTTGGCAGCAAGCACACACATGCCCAAACTGTTCTTGTCACAACTTGGACATGCACTATGCTTTTGAGCCATCTGTTGTGATATGATTCAGTGGACCTTCAATCTGAACAAATAGGTGAAAATGATGCTGATGAAAAGAACACTTGTATTCTACAACCCCAAAACAGAAGAAGTTGGGACTTGTATATAAAAACAGAATGTGATAATATACCATAAACCCATATTTAGCAGCATTAAGAAATAGACAACATATCAAATGTTGAAAATGAAAATGTGGACTATTTCATGGAAAATATATGTTAATTTTGAATTTTATGCCAGCAACATGTTTCAAAAAAGTTGGGATGGGAGCATGTTTACCACTGTGCTGATTCACCTCTTAATTTGCAACATTCTCTAAATGTTTAGGAACTGATGAGACCATTTGCTAGATTTTTGAGAATGCGATGTTGTCCCATTACTTCCGGTATAGGATTTTAGTTGCTCAAGTTCAGTTGGGGTATTCTTAGTCATGTTTTTCATTCCATTATGCACCTAATTTGACAAATCTGGACTGCAGACAGGCCATCTAAGCACCTGGACTCTTCCTCTATGGAGAAATACTATTTAAATATGTGCAGAATTCATTTTGGCATTAATTGTTTTCCTGAAATATTCAAGGTATTCCCTGGAAAAGACATTGCCTGGATAGGCCCTCTCCTCTTTAGCCCAAATGAGTCCATGATTTCTAAAAAGAATGGCAAATTTTGATCGGTCTAACCACAGGACCTTTTTCCATGTTACCTCAGTCCATTTTAAACAAGCTCAGGCCCAGATAAGATGGTGGTATTTTCTGTTTTTTTTCTTCTTCACATTTTACACGTTCCAGCTTTATCTGTTCTGGGGTTGTATGTTTTTTTTACCTTTTCTGTTTGGCTATATTTGTTTACCTTTTCTCACTCGGCCTGCCAGTGGCAAGGTTGTTTATTTTTGTTGCCATGACGACCGCCTGATCTGCTGATGTCTCATAAGGGTGTAACTCAGGAAGATGTGTCAGTTTCACCTTCTGGGATCGACTGCAATATGCGTCACCAAAACAAAACAAGGAGGAAAAAAATAAGAAAAGAAAACAAGAACGCTGCAGTGCTGCTCACCTTTCTATTTTGAAGTGATGTGTCCCCTTGTGTAACCGAGGGGGTGTCTTGCCGTTGTGTGTCCCCTTGTGTAACCGAGGGGGTGTTTTGCCGTTGTGATTCATTAATACGGCACCTGTTCCTTTCTCAGGAGAGGGAGCAAAGCCGAGAAGAGACAGCCGCCTGTGGAGCTCACGCTGGAAGAAATCGGCCTTCTGCTCGTCCTGTGGCTTATCGTTTACTGCCTGTTCGTCCTGCCTCAGATAGACTTCCGAACTCTTCCGCAACTCCTCCTCAACATTGAAGAGTGATCATATTGCAGGCCCATCTACTTTGGTCACATGACATTGAAGGGAGTCGGAGCATTTCACTGCTCTGCAAATATAGTCAAGTGAACTAAAAGTGTTTTTCTCTTCCCTCATTACTACAAGATAAACATTTAAGAATTTATTTGGAAGCTAACCCATCTTAAGTTGATGTATTTACACATGACGATAATTTGTCACAAAATATATCTGTGCTACTGTAGTCCTGTTTTTTTCTGTTTGGAGTGTGTGTTATGAAGAGGTACATTTGATTCCTCAAGATATTTTGTAAATATTATGTTGTAAAAGACTATCAATGAAGTAGTGGCCACCCATGGAAAGTTCTTTTTATATAATTGTGCATGCAGTATTCAGTGGTACAAGTGAAAGTTTTGATTTTTACAGTCTTTTAAATATGTTATACGTAATGCACAACTTCCTTACGGCAAATGAACTTATGGTTCCTATTCTTATGAAGTGTATTGGTAGTTTTCAGCATTGAAAGAGAAGGGGTAGTGTCTATTGCACTTTTTAAATCACAAAACACAAACTGCCAAAGATGGAAATTTAGAGAGGTCAAAATTATAGTGATCAGAAATGTATCAGATACTCTTAAAAGTTAACATAGTCAGTAAATATCTGTATTCATATATATTTATAGAGCCTAATCTCAGAAATGTTAGCCATATTTTTGTTGAAGTTGAGCATAGGAAGAATGATTTTCAGTAACATGAGCATGTTTATATATTATGCAGAACGTTACTCTACTGTGTTTGAACATTTGGAATCCTAAGGGAAGACCGACACACACACAGAGAAAGAGAGAGAGAGGTTTTGCTTCACAAAAGAAATTACATGATTACCTCTAGTTCATCTGAAGTACATCCTCACTTGCTGTTTATTTTTGTTTTTACACTTCGAATGTGATAAAAATGCATCTTCCACTCTCTCAAAAGGAGGTAATTACACAAACACAGAATATCATGACTATATTTTTTGTCAACATAGATAGGCTATAGGGCAGGCACAACATTGACATTAACATTGTTTTAATAAATTGCTTACAACACAGCCTTTACAGTTGTGCTTACATACCTTGATGCATATTGTGGTGTTAGTGATGAACGAGTGTGTTTGTGATGAGCGAGTGTGTGTATGTGTGTGTGTGTGTGTTTGTGTGGTGGGAATCGAATGTGATCGTTCAAACCGCGCGCTTGAGACATATTTAAAAGCCTAATACTGCATTTTGCTTTTGTATCAGATCTGATAAATATGTATCAAAAGCACCTGTGAAGTGCAATAAATGAAATGCTTTGCCCTCTCTGTCCACTGTTGTACTTGTTTTACCGTTGCCCTCCTGTTGTCCGCAGGCTAAGGCAACCTGATACATTGTGTTAAGGGACGTGTTATTGTCCAAATTAATCTCAACACTAAGCAATGTTTTATACCTGTATTGATCGTGACCTCTTTCAGTAGACGTCAGATTGACTACACGTCAATGCTCTCGTTCCCCCTTATGCAGTGGTGCACAGAATGTGATGCATGTTGGACTCTTTAGCACAATGCAAGCATGCACTGTACTAAATCCAGCAGCATAGGCTACATTACGTTCGGCCAGATCTGCGTAGCGCTGCATGAAGTCGAATGAGAAATGTCACAGAAATGTCTGAAAATCTACTCCTTCTTAAACATTGCTACCACTGCCATCTGGTGGTCGAATTGCGTAATAGGCCTACTATTTTATTTGCACACATTAGTGAAGACTGCATGGACAGTTAATATTTGATAGAATGACCTATTTCGATTATAGCATGTTATTTACACGCATTGTGTATGCACAGTGTTTTACATTTTAGAAAAAAAAAATAGCAAAGGACACCAAACCAAATATATTTCTGCAGGTGTTATCAAGCTACAAAAACGGTTTAAGAATGCTTACTCTCTTCATGAATGCAAGTTACTGCAATCACACAGCCCAAAATAAAAGTAGCCTAAACTATGCTCATAAGAAATAGTCTACTGCTTAAACAGGAAAACTTTCAGCAACAAAGAAATTGGAAATTGAGACTGAGGGCAGTAACACATGTCAAAATAAATGTCACCATCAATTTACTAAGCTGTTACTTAGCAACCAATCTCTGATGGTAAACCCCTGGGTAAAAGCTAAGCATGTAGAGATGAAAAATCTGAAAGTGGATTTTTAAAATGATTTTATGTTCTTGTTAAAAATAGGCCTATGTCAGTTTTTTCATGAATTTTAGTGACATTCATCCAAGACAGTTTACAGTTTACATTTCACATGAACAATCTTAATTTGAGTAACGTTTGAGATGTCTATGTGTTAATCTGTTTCACACTACAGACCTTTGCAAGTGGGCACTGTGACTTTTATATTGGAGCTTCTTGAAACCGCTAGCCGGAAGCTAAAGTATCCTTTGCGCTAGTTGCTGCTTGCTTCGAATGAGCTATTGGAGTCTGACAACAGCAGGAGGGAATGGAGAAAAGGGTTCCTAGCGAGATAACAAGAACATTTTAATTCAGGACGGCCAAATAAAGACATTATATTAGGTGAGGATGTTGGACTGATGCACGATGTATGCGTATTACCTCTTATCGATCACCGTGATTCAAGCTTAGCCGAAAACCGTGTCTTGTCGCACCCTCAAGATAATCAATTAACTAGCCATCGAGCTAGATAAGGATTGCTAGCTGCCATCGCTGTTTTGCAAACTAATTTGCCGACGTTAGCCAGCGAAATGTACATTATATGTATATCTTGCAGTTTATTTCAGGCTGTCCATAAAGTTTAAGATGTCACGAAAAAGGAGTATGCCTACAGTTCGGTAGATGGTGGCTTATCGTGTTCGGAAAATACAGCATATTTTCACTGGCTACGGTTGTTTGACTGTCTGCCGTTATGCATGCATCTCAACGCATGGAGATTTGCGCCCTGATGTTAGCTTATGCTAAGCATGCACGTTTGACAGCCTCACACTCATAAAATGTTGCAAAGTTTGTCTCTAGGAGCTCTATCTTTTTATTTGCCATCAGATAATTTAACGTTGCGATAATATGATCAATGTGTGTTGATGGTAAGTAAAGGGTTGGTCATTGTAATGCCATGCATTAGTGAAAGCAGGGGGTGACCCGTGGCTTGCTAGCAGCCCATCTGGTCGTCAGTAATATTTGGCCAGAGTGGCTAGCATTAGCATTAGCTGGCTAATTATGCTAGCTAGCTGTACTAGAGGCTGTGTCTTGAGCCCGTTTAGCGCCAGTCAATGCCAAGGTCGCATTGAGGCCTAGTACGTGTGAAATTCAGTCATCCGGAGTGTATGCTAACCACAGGGTTTCCCTTGAATACAGCAAACCAGTAGAGGAAGTTAATTTATTACATAGTTCTTCAACTGATGTACGTCTTGAAATTTAACTTTGGTCACTAGAAGCAGTTCACGGTGTGTGAGTAAAACAACGTTACTCTTGTATGAGAAATTCTTCGTTAAAGTTAGCTTGGCCATAGACTGTATAAAGTCTATGAGCTTGGCAGCTAACTTGGTCATTGATGTGGCAGTGCACATTACACCAGTTTATGGATAGAGAGAATCCGCTAGCTTGGATTGGCCTTAATGTTAGTATGGCAGATGTTCATGGAATTCCATCCATAAGCTGTCATAGAAGGCCAAAGGGCTGTGTTGCATTGTGTGTGTGTGTGAGAGTTGTTTCCTTTTCTTTGTCATGTATGAGGAAGCGTCATCTAACGTTAACGTACATTAATTCGAGCTCACTGAATAACGTAACATATTGAAGTTGGTTAATTATATTTACATAAGTGGATTAGGTCTGTTGTTTGCGATCAGCTGTTGTTTACTGTCTGCACCTAATGGTACAACGTTTTAATACCGTTAGGCTAACATTACCCATGTTGGCAAAACAAAAAGTTAATATGTAATGGTATTTTTCGTTACGCAACAATTTGCCCGTAAATAAGCAACATTTTTGCCCAACATGTTATGTAGCGTTCTACTTTGGGTATACTTAACAAAGCTATTTGGTTTGTTAGTGAGTCTTGCTTTGTGGGATGTGGTCTTACCAGCAGTGAAAAAATGACAACGTGAATGGGCTGCAGTGCTGGCCGCTTAACGTAATGTCTTCTGCGTTGTCAGATGAAACGCCCCAGTAGATTTGTTGCATTGAAATTATGTTGTCTCCATATGCCCTTTCACACTCAACATGGAAGTCTTTCCTTGTAGAATTTCATATGCTGAATCTGAAAGCCAATTTAAACAAGCACTTTTCATTCTGCTCATGTTTTGGGGCCAGGCCAGAACTGCACATGTGCTCCGCAAATGTTCTCCGTACACACAAACCGATTTTGTCATTTCTCTCAAACCCCAAGTGACTGTAATGAAAGCGAGAGTGTATAGTTGATGTAGATTTATGAGTGCATGTAAGTAAGCCTCGCCTTCCTTTTCTAGGTCACCGATAGATGACATGGAGGGCTGCCGTTGGCCCGGTTCATGTGACTGGTTTGACTGAAACCCAAGTTTTTAAGATGTCAGTTGATTGCATATGGTGATTACAGAGGGTTTCAGAAATCTGTTTGTGCTTAAGAGACCCTCTTGGTTTGTTCATCTGACCACAGCGTATGATTCTGTTGCTTGAATAATAATTTCTATTTTCACCTCAGTACCATAACATTATTTATGGGAGGACTTAGTAGAAGTAGGAGAAAAAAAGTCCAGAAAAGAAAACAGCAAACAATAGAAAACACGTTATTCTGTTTTGTTTCTATGTGATTCACAGAAGTGTTGTAATAGTGTACTATTTTTGGCCCAGGTTTGGCTTCACATATTTGTTTACAATGTACTACCATTTCCTGGGTGATTTCCCCTTGAGAAAGAGAATTCCTATTTCCTAGGTCACATTTTGTGTATGGGAAGTCATTCCAGTAAGCCTGTATAGTTGGTATAAGTCTTATGCACATGAAATGCTAGCTGATTTATTGAAGTCTATGAAATATCACAGGACTTACTGTGTTTTCTTAAGCTTATCACTGTTTCAACAAAGCTCCATTAACTTGATAAGATCTTAAGTCTACATAAACCAAAAATAAACATGTTTTCTGAGTGTGTAACACCACAAAACTTGGTGTTGTTACCCACCCAGACAAATCTGAATGAAGGAAAACATCGCTAAGTATATTAGATTAGCTTTCAAAATGTCAAATGTTGTGAGTAGGTCTGCTGTCTGCTGAAACCACACCCAATTGATCAATCCCAAGCCCCGCCTCTTATTTTGTTGCTATGTCGGACAAGTTTAGGGTGCGTTCGAAATTCAATTTGACACGCTCTGGACGTTCTGATAGTGTGATGTTCTGAATAAACACTATAAATCCAAATTTATTAACGGTTAAGTGTGGTAGCAGCGGCATTTTACAAACGCACCCTTAGTCAGACAAGCTGGACAGCAGCATGACACCTGTGGTTCTGTTTTCACTTGTAGTAGTGTTTGGGCCTTGGATAGCCTCCTAGCGTTATTGCTCCAAGAACTTAACAGCAACAGGTCTACATATAGTAACCTATACAACGACTCTTTTGGGTGGATTTCTCCTGTGTCCCGATTAAGATTTATTTTGTGTTCAGCATGTTATGCTTCACAATTGAAGAGTTAGGCCTAGCTTACTTTACCTAACTTAATCATATAGCCTAGCTAACTTATGCCAACACTGCATTTGAAGCAACATTAAAGCTTCTCCTTTTCTCCTTCAGGGGTGTTATTCAAGGAATTATTCTGCAGTAGCTCTGTTAATTGGCTAATGTTATTAGGTACCTACCTATTCAGAGGTCTTTGCAAAGGGCCAAGTGACCTATCACATATTGTTCCAACTATTCTCTAAACCAGTCGAGTCTTAGTAACTCTACACTCTAGATGAGCTATTTAGTGAACACACCTGTGTGAAGTGACAACACATGGATCTTGTGCTAATCTACTGCAGAAAGCAGATTTTCCACAATGCTTGGTACCTATAGCCTACAAGGTGTTTCCAAACAAACCTCCTATTTTCGCTTACAGAATCTTCCAAATTCTGTTAAAGAATCCCTTGGAGTTACCAGGTACCTGCTGGTCATACCTCCTGCTCGGTGACGGTGTTATCTGTCCTGGCCTTGCATAATGTTGGCTTCGGTGAATAGTAGTAGAGGTGTCTGTTGACTTGGTTCCCTTCGTGTTGTCTTAGCCTGCCCAGGCGTTGGCATGGCAATGTAGGTCAAGCGCGCTGCTTTGTTGTAGGCCTTGACTGGGTCTGCGGAATGCAGTCCGTCCGTGGCGATGTGCTAGACTCCGTTATACAAGGTGTCTGGCTCCCAGGGGCCTTGTGTTTGCAAGGGGATTCAGCTGGGACACTTGTCTGTGTCTTTGTGCTTGCACATCTTTGTGTGTGTGTGTGTGTGTGTGTGTGTGTGTGTGTGTGTGTGTGTGTGTGTATGTGCACGCACGTGCGCTTGTTTTTGTCTGTCTCTCTCTCTCTCTCTCTGTTTGTGTGTGTGTGTGTGTGATTGACTCCCAATTTATAGAGATTTGTTGCAAGGGATATGATTATTCTTAGCACCTCTTGTAAGACATTCACACCAGGCTAAACTAATTAAACCGTTCTTAGAAGTGGCTACTCTGTCGACTTCATTAACAAACCGCTGCCTTTGTATAAGATAACCGTAGACTGTATTTAACAGGAGAGAACACACAATGCAGCATTTGCAATACTGTCCGAACACATGGAAAGGCCATTCAGGTGGGACAATGGTGGACAACATGGCATTTGTTAGAATCTGCAAGCGAATATTATGCACAGTCAAATCCCAGATTTATGATCCCTTGCATTGATTTGGAAAGCAAATTCTTAACCAGCAGCAAATGTGCTCACCAATCGCTCAATAAAAATGAAGCCGTGTGTTACTTGAGCTGAAATGACTGCCGTGATTGGTTGCAGCTGTGGAGAGCACTGTGTGTGTGTATGTGTGTGTATGTTTGAGGTCGGGGATCGTGTGGTCTTGATTTGGTGTGGCTAAAAAATGCGTTGACAAGTCAGTTGTCATCCAGTATCCAAGCGGACCCCCATGCCAACAGCCTGTCCACATTCTCAGTTAAAATATCATTCTCTTAAAATTCAACTTTTCTCTCCTCTCTAGTGTATCAAGACGAATCGGTAGAGTTGACCCTGACTGGTCATCTACTGCTCTAAGGGTATTTATCAAATCGCCTCAGACTGCTTTTACTGCTACGGTAGTTTAGGTTATGGTTATGGAGTCAGCTGTAAGCATTAGAGAGGACTTGGACAGCCTTCCATGGCTAAGTGTGTATGAACAGTAGGGCACCATATTGTTTCGTCTCTCAAATACTGTCATTATTCCTCCCCATGATCAGAATCTATCTATGAAAAAAACTATGTTAATGAAGAACATCAATGAGGACAGTTGCCAATGACAGGTTGCTGAAATAGGCCTACATTTACATAGCACTTTAGACCTTGTTTGTCAACTACATAATTCAAAATGCAATAGCAAATAGGCTAGTCAGTTAGTGTAGTTATATGAACAGTTTTCTCATTGAATTTGCATAAAATGTACTAGCCTATACTGTGATGTTTATCGTTATCGATATGACATGACAAATATGGTGATATGAAATTTTGGTCATATCATACAACCCTGATGAAAAGTATGTTGAGGCAATGCTGTTAAAAGCTCTTGTATCTGGAGTGTAGTAAATCAAATGCTATAGCATCAACTAGTTTTTGGTTTCATTTATTTACCACCATGTTTTCTGCATGTATTGAACATGCAAAGGACCTTATTACACTCTTGGTGCGCTGAGGGACTCCGATAGCAGATGTTGTTTTAGCAGTACTGTTGGACAGCAGGGTGAAATTCTTCTACACAGTGTGGAATTAATTTTTCATCAGATAGCCAGTTGATGGCCAGAGATGGCTCTCAGGTTATCTTGAATGGAATGTTGTAATGTAGATTCTAATTTGATTTTTCCTTTGTTCGTCATTCTATGGCATTGCTATTCTCCCATGCAGCGATGACTGGATGATAATGTACCACATGAGACCATGAGGCGTTTGTGATGTGTTGTTTTATAGGCTAAGTCTATGTGAAGGTTTTTGTCAGGCATTGATGTAATATGGAATAGCCTAAGACATAGATTTCCTATGCGGTTTATTGTTTGCACAGCCGAGGGCAAAGCCTTCCAGACAGAGTCAGCCCCGGTCTCATTTCCACTTTAATAGATATATGGTTTCTTAAATTGCCAGGCTTGATGGAAGTGCAATATGTTGAATCCATTCATGCACTGTGACAGGTAATGTGTGCTACAGGTTGATGAATGGGAGATGTCATAAATCCATTGGAAATAATGGGACTTGGCTTGTTAGAGATTCTCTGGGCAAACACATAAACATAAACACACACACACACACACTCTCTCACACATAACCCCCTCCCTCCCCTCTCTCTGTCTCTGTGGTGATTGTGGTGTGTGTTTGTGTGTGTGCAGGTCCTTCAGAAGAGTGATGTGGGCCTCCCACTGGAGCTGATGGCACATGACTGAGAATGAGGCCCAGGATAAGAGCATCCTGCTCGTGCTGCAGTGTCAGAGACTGAGACCCAATCTGTGAGTAGCTCCCCTGGACTGGCACAACGCGCAATACACAAAACTGAAGGGTATTTACACAGCATCAGTTACGGGCCTGGGACGGTAACCGCATTACCGCGGTCACGTGATGCCTATCGCGGGTCTGAGCTTGTCACCATTACCACCGCAAAAAAAATAAAACAAATCTGTGAAACATTGGCCATTTGTGCAAAACCATATTAATACCATATTAACTGCCCCCGTGTATTAACCTCATTGCTGAAGAAAGTTTGCAAAATCATTGTATAAGCTGCGGCTAATAGTTGGGAAAATACGGTATACAGCGAAATCACAGTCGTTTCTTCAAAAAAAACATGTGGATGTACATATGTGAATGTGTTTTCGGGGGTTCATCAATGACTGGAGTGCATCTTTAATTCTAGAAGTGCTTGTGGCTAGGCTTGGGAATCGGTTCTAGGTATCGGTAAGGAACCGGTTCCAAATGTTTCGATCCATCGGAATCGTACACATCCAAACGTTAAGGATTCCAATACAAAGTTTTGTTTTAGAAATGTTTACTTTTTTAGAAATTTTAAAGTATTCAACTTCTGTATTGTTATTGCAGACTTGATATTCATTCTCTAAAACCACTTTAAATTAGACATTCAAAGCCAACAACTCTCAAAGCCGTCCTATAAGTGTTCAGCAAATGGTACAGGAATCGATATGGGAATCGATAAGGAATCGCATCGACAAGCAGACTGGACAATGGCATTGATATCGATCATTTCTTAACGATGCCCATCCCTACTTGTGGCAGCCATCACACTGTAGCTGATACTAGGGTTATGTAGTGTATTTGCCTTATTGTTGTGTGTGTGTGTGTGTGTGTGTGTGTGTTCTGGTCTCTGCAGTAAGCTTCGGAGCAGCAGGATGAAATGAGATAAGCACTGGACGACTGGAGGCTGTCCTGCTCTTGACCCCCCCCTCCTCCCCTCATCAGCCCCGTAGGCATGGCTGGACTACAGCTGGTGACCCCCGCGTCCTCCCCCATGGGGCCTTTCTTCGGTCTCCCATGGCAACAGGAAGCTATCCATGACAACATTTATACACCAAGGAAATATCAGGCAAGTGGCCAAGGCTGATAATGTGTGCCAAGTGGATTTTTTTTTTAATTACCGTGCCTATGGGCTTGCTGGTTTTTCAGTCCCATATGAATCATGCATGCATCTCTCTTATAGGTTTATCACATTGACCTCTGCATTTTTAAGGAAATGTATCAGTTCATTTAATTGAGTATCCAAAACAAATATATTAATTCAGAACACATGTATCTGATGTCGAACTCGATTTGTCCCCAACAGGTTGAACTTCTTGAAGCAGCTCTTGAACACAATACTATTGTCTGCTTAAATACTGGCTCAGGGAAGACCTTTATTGCAGTACTCCTTACAAAAGAGCTCTCCCACCAGATTCGGGGAGACTACTGGGAGAACGGCAAGAGGACCGTTTTTCTGGTCAATGCAGGTATGCGTACACACACACACACACACACACAGACTGCGTCTACAAGCACTTCATATCCCGGCTATTAGGCTTATCCTGGCACACACACAGACTGCGTCTACAAGCACTTCATATCCCGGCTATTAGGCTTATCCTGGCATACACACAGACTGCGTCTACAAGCACTTCATATCCCGGCTATTAGGCTTATCCTGGCATACACACAGACTGCAGTCTGGGCAGCCGTGGCCTACCTGTTAGCGTTTCGGACTTGTAACCGGAGGGCTGCCGGTTCGAACTCTGACCAGTAGGCACGGCTGAAGTGTCCTTGAGCAAGGCACCTAACCCCTCACTGCTCCCCGAGCGCCACTGTTGTTGCAGGCAGCTCACTGCGCCGGGATTAGTGTGTGCTTCACCTCACTGTGTGTTGACTGTGTGCTGAGTGTGTTTCACTAATTCACGGATTGGGTTAAATGCAGAGACCAAATTTCCCTCACGGGATCAAAAGAGTATATATACTTATACTAAACCAACCACCACAAATGGAATTCAATTCTCTGGGAAACACTGGACTGCCTTTACAAGCACTTCATATCCTGGTTATTAGGCTTATCCTGGCATACACACAGCGTTAACAGTCTTGATTCTGGTGTCCGTTGGGGCACAATTTCTCTTAAACTGTTGTCACTTTTATAATATTACTCCAAAGGTAGAAATTAGTGCACAATTTGCTTCATAAGAAAGACCCACTAAACCGGGTTTCACACAAAACTTAAAAAGATGATGTGCCAATCATCTTAACTCTAAACAAAACAAAATACATGATGTGTGATTCATCTTAACTCTGTGTAGCTGTACGATGGCTTTCCTGTAAATATTGACGACTGTTTTGTGTTTGTGTGTCTGTTGTAAAGCGTTGTCTGTGGTTCAGCAAGCAGCTACTGTTCGGACACATTCCGACCTCCGAGTTGGCGAGTACACTGAGGAAAGTACTTCCTGGACGTCAGAAAGATGGAGCCTAGAAATTTTCGAAAATCAGGTGCGATTACAGACAACGAGAAAGTTTTTTTTTTTTTTTTTTTTTTTTTTGTATCATTTCCCTACCAATTTCACGAATCCTTTTGGAAATGTTCATGAATTTTCCGCGTCGTGTTTTGAATCACAAAAGGATGAGCGGAGGCCCTGTGAAATGTCATCCCGTAATCGGCCGAGCGCCGACCTCCTGATCTGCTCTCATCTCTGCTGTCATTTGCCTCGCTTCCGCAGGTGCTCGTTATGCCTTGCCACATCTTCCTCCACGTGCTCCAGGCCGGCGTGCTGCCGCTGTCCAAAATCAACCTGGTGGTGTTTGACGAGTGCCATCTAGCCATCACGGACCATCCCTACAGAGAGATAATGAGGGTAAAATTACTGTCATTGCCCCAAGGGGCCTCTGGAACACCACCGAGCCTCGCTCATTGTGTGGCTGTCTCGTTTTACCCTGACATTATTTCTCCTGGAGAAAAAAAGAGGCGTTGTCAGTTTGAATGAACATGCAGGCCTTTTTTAGTGCTTGAAATTAAATCGGTGGGGTCCTCTCCTTGTTATGTGTGAGAGGGAGGTCAGCGAAGGGGGTATTTATGAACCTATTTGCATGTGGTATGTGGCTCCATTTGCATTCTCATCTGTGTCGAAATGGATAACAGTACTTGGATTGTTTAAGTATGCACTGTTGAGAAATGATTCGATTTTTATCGAGAACAATTTGGCTTATTGCCAGGTAGCGCTCATACACCATAGAGTTGGAGAATTCCTCTGTCAAGTGTTTCAGCCAGAAAATTATATTTTTTTTAGCGTTTTAATTTTTTGAGTTGAGGATTGTTTAGTGTCTCTGGAGAGTTTCATTGGGAGGAGATGAGATTTGCGCTGTTTTGAACGTTTCTATCCTCTGGGCTGCTGCCAGGTTTGTGATGGCTTCCCGTGCTGTCCTCGCATCCTCGGTCTGACCGCCTCCATCCTGAATGGGAAGTGTGACCCCTGCGACCTGGAGGAGAAGATCCTCAACCTGGAGAGGATCCTGAAGAGCAACGCAGAAACTGCCACAGACCTGGTCGTCTTGGACCGGTACGCCACTACACGTTATCAGGCCATTTCCCATTGGAGAAACATGGTTCATTACAAGTTGGGGTTCGGTTTGGTGGCTTTTTAAAAGCTTGAATGATTTGGATTAAAAAAATAATAGATACAGGAGAAGACTAAGAGAGTTGGTACCTGTCCATAATAAATGTTTGCACTACAGTTCCTACCTAAGAAATGTGGTTGTAACTCATGAACGTTATGTTTCATTTGAATGCATCAAATGACCGTAAAGGCAAAGGCATTTTGATGTTTGAGGTAAAATAATTCCTTATATTAATGTGTGTGTGTGTGTGCGTGTGTGTGTGTGTGTGTGTGTTCAGATATGCTTCCCAGCCCCGTGAGGTCGTCCTGGACTGTGGCCCATTTGAGGATAAGAGTGGCCTGTCCGAGCGGCTCCTGACGGAGTTGGAAGAGGCCCTGCACTTCCTCAACGACTGTAACCTGTCTGCACAGCGGGAAGACCGCGACCCCACCTTCATCTCCAAGCAGGTCAGCACGCACTGTGACAGGCGATGACCACTCTGGAGACAGTGGAACAGATCGATAAGATAAACAGCCCGGCAGGTAGAGGGGAAAATATTGTGAGTAAGAGATAGAAAGAAGAGAAGAAAATGGAAAGGAAGGGAACATAGCTCCCTCTCTAGAGCAAGGAAGTGCCAAAGTGTTCCAGACCGGCAGACTCAAGGCTTGTAGTTCTCAATTCACTGTGCTGGAATTCAGACATTTCAGTTTCAAAACATTTTTGATAACTTCTGGCACACATATTCCCCTTGCTTTTTGAGCCCTGTAGAGAGGAAAGGATGGTGAGGGAGTTAAGCCGGGGCCTATTGGTTAGCGCTTCGGACTTGTAACCGGAGGGTTGCCGGTTCGAACCCCAACCAGTAGGCCATGGCTGAAGTGCCCTTGAGCAAGGCACCTAACCCCTCACTGCTCCCTGAGCGCCGCTGTTGTTGCAGGCAGCTCACTGCGCCAGGATTAGTGTGTGCTTCACCTCACTGTGTGTACACTGTGTGCTGAGTGTGTTTCACTAATTCACGGATTGCAGAGACCAAATTTCCCTCACAGGATCAAAAGAGTATATATACTTATATATATATATATATATATACTTATACTAATAAAAGATACTGGACAGAAGAGAGAAAAGGAAAATCTCTCTCCCCCCCCCCCCTCTTTCTCTCTCTCCCTCCCTCTCTCCCCCCCCCCTCTCTCTCTCTCTCCCCCCCTCTTTCTCTCTCTCCCTCCCTCCCCCCCCCCTCTTTCTCTCTCTCCCTCCCTCTCTCTCCCCCCCTCTCTTTCTCTCTTTCCCTCCCTCTCTCTCCCTCCCCCCTTTCTCTCTCTCCCTCCCTCTCTCTCCCCCCCTCCCTCTCTCCCCCCCCTCTTTCTCTCTCTCCCTCCCTCTCTCTCCCCCCCTCTTTCTCTCTCTCCCTCCCTCTCTCTCCCCCCCCTCTTTCTCTCTCTCCCTCTCCCCCCCCCCCTCTCTCTCTCTCCCTCCCTCTCTCCCCCCCCCCCCTCTTTCTCTCTCTCCCTCCCTCTCTCTGTCCGCTCCTGGGGCTCAGGTCAGACATGTGTGTTTCCTCTGGCGCAGGTGCTGGCGGACTGCCGGGCGGTGCTGATGGTGCTTGGGCCGTGGTGTGCGGACAAAGCGGCGGGCATCATGGTGCGCGAGCTCCAGAAGTACATCAAGCACGAGCAGGAGGAGCTCAACCGCAAGTTCCTGCTGTTCACCGACACCATCCTGCGCAAGGTCCACGCGCTCTGCGAGGAGCACTTCTCCCCGGCGTCGCTCGACCTTCGCTTCGTCACGCCCAAGGTCATCAAGCTGCTGGAGATCCTGCACGAGTACAAGCCCTTCGAGCGGCAGCAGTTCGAGAGCGTCGAGTGGTACAACAACCGCAACCAGGACAACTACGTGTCCTGGAGCGACTCGGAGGACGAAGACGAGGACGAGGAGGTTGAGACCAAGGAGAAGCCCGAGGCCAACTTCCCCTCGCCGTTCACCAACATCCTGTGCGGGATCATCTTCGTGGAGAGGCGCTACACAGCTGTGGTCCTCAACCGGTGAGTGGACATTTCGTTCATAAACCCGAGATTTCAATTTCGATATTTCTGTATTGAGCAAGACCGTAACAATGAACAATTTCTACATATTCTTATGTAATTAATGACTTTTCACAACTTCTGTCCTGTTAACTGAATGTATAACAATGTATGATTGTATTAGGTAACAAACAATACAACATGCCCATTTTTACATCTACTCTGGACACCTGGACACAGGTTTTTGAAATGGTCACTTTTACATAAATGGATGAATTCAGCTGTACATTTGGTGTTGCCTGTCCTCTCTCAGACTCATCAAAGAGGCAGGGAAGCAGGACCCTGAGTTGGCCTACATCAGCAGCAACTTTATCACAGGCCACAGCATCGGCAAGAACCAGCCTCGCAACAAACAGATGGAGGTGGAGTTCAGGAAACAGGAGGAGGTGAGGACCTCACAAACATGGCCGACTACTATGCCACCCAATATGGCTCAGAATGGCAGACTTGGTGTCTCCTCAGGCCGTAACACAGGAAGTTCATAAGTGTGTTAGTCATCGGTGTCTCTCTTGTCTTGTTTTTGTTTGCGCTTCGTTTTCCAGGTGCTCCGTAAATTCCGTGCACATGAGACCAACCTGCTCATTGCAACCAGCATCGTGGAGGAAGGCGTCGATATCCCAAAGTGCAATTTGGTGGTCCGGTTTGACCTGCCGACAGAGTACCGGTCCTATGTGCAGTCCAAAGGCCGCGCGCGTGCTCCCCTCTCCAACTACATCATGCTCGCTGACAGCGAGCGGACGAAAGCCTTCGAGGAGGATCTCAAAACCTACAAAGCTATAGAAAAGGTAGAGAGTCCTGAGTCTGCCTGTCATTGTTGATACCTTTACAAAATCAAGAATCTTAACATTTTCCTGATACATTTGCACAGTGTCTTGCATTGACAGGTTGGGCACACAGACATGCCCTCTGAGATTGAAATGATTGTTACTTGCGAAGTTTACCCTGGTCACAACCAGTTATAACTCAGTTATACAGTGCAACCGTTCTATTTCTGGTGGGTTAATATTTGTGTTGGGTTAGTATTTCTGGTGGGTTAGTATTTCTGGTGGGTTAGTATTTCTGGTGGGTTAGTATTTCTGTTGGGTTAGTGACGTGTCCATTTTAGTCATGCATGTCTCCCTTTGGCTCCAGATCCTGAGGAACAAGTGCTCAAAGTCGGCTGAGGTTGGCGAGTTTGAGGCGGAGCCTGTACCGGACGACGACAACATTCTGCCTCCGTACGTCCTCCGGTCAGAAGACGGGGGCCCGAGAGTTACAATCAACACTGCGATCGGACACGTCAACAGGTACGACTGAACTCTAAACTGCCCATCTATTTAATGGAGAGAGGCAGAGAACCATCCCTTACAAAGCCATAGAATTATTAGCATAGAATGACTTGTTTACGTAGGGGGGAATGGCATCAAGCTGTTCCAGCAGTGCATTGAGCATCCACACAGGTGTACAGAGGACTGGGTTCATCTGTGAAGACTTGCCTACATCATTAACTTCACAACAAAAGTCCCATGGTACGGGGAGCTGCAGCACACACACACACACACACACACACACACACCACCCGCACTACATTCAAGTCCAAGTGTCCACGGGAGAGACCCAGGTTTGAGTTGGACCTGCGGTCATTTCCTAAATCCACACCCCATCTCTCTCTCCCACTCGTTTCTTGTTGTCTCTTTGCTCTCCTATCTAGTAAAGGGTAAAAAACCCAAAATTATCATTTTCAAAAAGAAAAAAAAAATCCCATGGTACAGACCTTTTTCCTTGTTTTTGTAGCTTCTCGCACAACATTTAGTTGTTCCCAAGTCAAAAGTCCAGTGTGTTATTGTGGCTTCCTACGTTTACAGTGAATACATGTGAACAGATAGCACCAGTTCACTTGTATGTACTGTGTGTGGTGTGTTGCTGCTGCTGGTGCAGCCTTGTTGATCGTTGTTGTCCACTGTGGCGTGTGCAGATACTGGAGCCTTGTTGATTGTTGTCGTCCACTGTGGCGTGTGTTGCTGCTGGAGCCTTGTTGATTGTTGTCGTCCACTGTGGTGTGTGCAGATACTGTGCCAGACTCCCCAGCGACCCCTTCACCCATCTGGCCCCCAAGTGCAAGACGGCGGAGCTGAAGGATGGACTCTACCAGTCAACCCTCTACCTGCCAATCAACTCGCCCCTCAGGGAGCCAGTGAAGGTGAGGTCAGGGCAGACTCCCCAGCATTTGGGTGATATGACCTTAATATATAGCCTGTAATATGACCTTAATATATAGCCTATATGCCTTAATATATAGCCTATATGCCTTAATATATAGCCTATATGCCTTAATATATAGCCTGTAATATGACCTTAATATATAGCCTGTAATATGACCTTAATATATAGCCTATATGCCTTAATATATAGCCTATATGCCTTAATATATAGCCTGTAATATGACCTTAATATATAGCCTGTATGCCTTAATATATAGCCTGTAATATGACCTTAATATATAGCCTGTAATATGACCTTAATATATAGCCTATATGCCTTAATATATAGCCTGTAATATGACCTTAATATATAGCCTATATGCCTTAATATATAGCCTGTAATATGACCTTAATATATAGCCTGTAATATGACCTTAATATATAGCCTATATGCCTTAATATATAGCCTATATGCCTTAATATATAGCCTGTAATATGACCTTAATATATAGCCTATATGCCTTAATATATAGCCTGTAATATGACCTTAATATATAGCCTATATGCCTTAATATATAGCCTATATGCCTTAATATATAGCCTGTAATATGACCTTAATATATAGCCTATATGCCTTAATATATAGCCTGTAATATGACCTTAATATATAGCCTATATGCCTTAATATATAGCCTGTAATATGACCTTAATATATAGCCTGTAATATGACCTTAATATATAGCCTATATGCCTTAATATATAGCCTGTAATATGACCTTAATGACCTTAATATATAGCCTGTAATATGACCTTAATATATAGCCTATATGCCTTAATATATAGCCTATATGCCTTAATATATAGCCTGTAATATGACCTTAATATATAGCCTATATGCCTTAATATATAGCCTGTAATATGACCTTAATATATAGCCTATATGCCTTAATATATAGCCTATTATATGCCTTAATATATAGCCTGTAATATGACCTTAATATATAGTCTATATGCCTTAATATATAGCCTGTAATATGACCTTAATATATAGCCTGTAATATGACCTTAATATATAGCCTATATGCCTTAATATATAGCCTGTAATATGACCTTAATATATAGCCTATATGCCTTAATATATAGCCTATATGCCTTAATATATAGCATATACACCTTAATATATAGCCTATATGCCTTAATATATAGCCTGTAATATGACCTTAATATATAGTCTATATGCCTTAATATATAGCCTGTAATATGACCTTAATATATAGCCTGTAATATGACCTTAATATATAGCCTATAATATGAACTTAATATATAGCCTCTAATATCACTTTAAGGTGCTCTAAGCGATGCCACGCATTTTTTAGACTAAAACATTTTATGTCACTGCAAACATCACCTAACCAACCGCTAGCTGTCTGTGTCCTGAATACACTGTAAAAAAACGTGATCTCTGTGGACAGCACAGGCTCCAAAAATGGCAACAAAAACAACAAACAAACCTAGCCCATAAAAACATAACAAACTGTTCCAGCAAATCACAGACGAGATGCGCGTTAAGGAGAGTTTCAATTGCACGGGAGCAGCACGGGAGGGAAGGGGAGGAAGTAGCGAGCTAGCTCTCTGTTTTGTTTGAAAGTCAACAGAAGTGACGTTACCCAGCATCGCTTAGAGCACCTTTAAATGAGACCAATATTCTTTAATACCTAGATTATACCTTGATACCTATATAATCATCTATTATAATAATCTGTAGATTGTACAGGGATATTGTGTCGATTGCATTTTAGCCTGCCTTAAAAAAATTCTTCAAAGTTTTAAGTCCACAAACAACAAGTAAACAAAAAACACACAGCTCATTTGAATATATTTATTTAGTATTGCTGAACACAAGTCGACCCCCCTTTGGGCAGTTCTCTACTTCAAAGCAGAGGCAGTCATGTAGAGTGCGTGTCATACTGAGTACTGTGTGTGTGTGTGTGTGTGTGTGTTTCTGTTGCCTTTTAGGGGCCTGTGATGAACTGTGCAAGACTTGCTGAGAAAGCAGTGGCTCTTCTTTGTTGTGAAAAGCTGCACAAAATCGGTAAGGTCTGATCAGAGGGGGTGGGTTTAGTGTTGCTTGCGTTTGATCTTTTCCTGTTGTGAACGACATGAAATCCTTTAGTACTGTTTAAGCTCCTTTGATTTCAGTCGCCTCCTTTTTTCCTAAGAAATGAACCAGACTCTGAATGCTGTGTCACCACACACACACACACACACACACTCTGTACAGAGCACTTATTAACAGATTTATTTAATCAAAGCCACGCTACTACAGTGGCTTTGTTGTGTGTTACTGAAACTGTTCTCAGTTATGCAGAAAGTGAAGCAGAGCAGTGAACGGGACCTGTGGTGGTTCGGAATGTGTTCTTTAGACGATGCTGACTGCGCGCGTGTGTGTTCGTATGTGTGTGTGTGTGTGTGTGTGTGTGTGTGTGTGTGTGTGTGTGTGTGTGTGTGTGTGTGTGTGTGTGTGTGTGTGTGTGTGTGTGTGTGTGTGTGTGTGTGTGTGTGTGTGTGTGTGTGCGTGTGCGTGCTCAGGGGAGCTGGATGACCACCTGATGCCCGTGGGCAAGGAGACGGTGAAGTACGAGGAGGAGCTGGACCTGCACGACGAGGAGGAGACCAGTGTGCCTGGCCGGCCGGGGTCAACCAAGAGGAGGCAGTGCTACCCCAAAGCCGTGAGCATCACCTCCACCCTCTCCTCTCCTCTACTCTCCTCTCTGATTATCTCTGCTTCCTCTCCTCTCCTCTCCTCCCCTCTTTTCTCCTCTCCTCTCCTCTCCTCTCTGATTATCTCTGCTTCCCCTCCTCCCCTCTCCTCTCCTCTCCTCTCCTCTTTTCTCCTCTCCTCTCCTCTCCTCTCTGATTATCTCTGCTTCCCCTCATCCCCTCTCCTCTCCTCTCCTTTCCTCTCCTTTCCTCATCTCTGCTTCCACTCCTCCTCTTCTCCCGGCTTCTTCCATCCAATGCGTTGTTGCCATGATGCTAAATTATGACTTTGATACGATACCTTACCTAAGTATCTCGATACTAATACTGAATCGACACCATGGCACAAACCTTAAACAACATGTATTTTTTTTTTTTTAATTAGGGACAGAACTGTAAAATGTAAAAGAAGTACTAGTGAGTGCTGTCCTTGATTCAAAAACATGAATTAATGAATTAAGAGGAGTCCATGTCCAGGCCTTACGCCTGTTTTTTGCCCTATAAATGTTTTTTTTAGACTATGTAATAAACGTTAACTGTGCTTTGGCAGATACCGGAGTGTCTTCGGGACAGCTACCCGGTCCCTGAGCAGCCGTGCTACCTGTACGTGATCGGCATGGTCCTCACCACCCCCCTGCCTGATGAGCTCAACTTCAGGCGCAGGAAACTCTACCCCCCAGAGGACACCACGCGATGCTTTGGCATCCTGACCGCCAAACCCATACCCCGGGTAACCACTTCGCACTCTCTCTCTCTCTTTTCCTCTCTTCCTCTCTCTCTCTCTCTCTCTCTCTCTGTCTCTCTCTCTTCCTCTCTCTCTCTCTCTCTCTCTCTCTCTCTCACCAAAGCTAAACATTTAAACAACATACAGAATTCTTGGAGTACAAATATAGGGAAAATACATACTCATTCAAGATTAACAAGCTCGTGACTGTGCCTGTGTGGTGCCTGGGTGTGTGTGTGTGTGTGTGTGTGTGTGTGTGTGTGTGTGTGTTCCTGGGTGCATGTCTCTCTCTTTATCTGTCTCTCTTACTCTCTCTCACATACACACTTTCTCTCGTTCTTTCTCACACACACACACACACACACACACCCTCTCTTTCTCTCTCTCATGCTCATTTTCCCTCTCTCACTCTCTCGCACACAAACACACTCTTTCTCTCTTTCTTTCTTTCTCTCTTCCTCTCTTTCTCTCTTCCTCTCTGATCAGTCATGCATGGTGATGCTGAATCAATTCCAATTTGCTAAAACTAAGAAGGAAATCTCTTGTTTTTACAAGCACAGACACAAAGCAAGACATACGCACACACACAACGGCATATTTGCATCTGCTGGGCCTAAATTCCATTCCAGAAAATCTGCAAATGTTTAGTGCACTTTACATTCAAGCGTGTCCAGTAGTGTTTCTTTGAGCCCAAAAGAAAAACAAATTCTCCTTCCATGTCTTCTATTCACCTGTCCCTTTTAACATTATTCATTTGTGTAATTAAATCAAATGTAATTATTCTCATGTTAGTCAGTTTTATTTGTAATCCAATATTTGGTTTTAGGTCCTATTTTTATATCTTCTGTGAATCAGTATGGTCTGTTTTAATGTGTAGCAGACTAAGTGCAGCAGGGCGGGCTCTGTAATGCCGTGGTTGTGATTGTGAGTTTATTTCCGCTCCCAGATCCCACACTTCCCAGTGTACACGCGCTCCGGCGAAGTGACCATCTCCATCGAGCTGCAGCGCTCGGGCTTCCTGCTGTCGCCGGCCCAACTGGAGCTGATCACGCGCCTGCACCAGTACATCTTCTCCCACATCCTGCGGCTGGAGAAGCCCGCGCTCGAGTTCAAGCCCACTGAGGCCGACGCCGCCTACTGCGTGCTGCCGCTCAACATCGGTCAGTTCCTCACCACACCAACACGCCTCACGCGCTTAATCGAGCCACTTGCGGTCAGTTTACTGTGAATGATAGATAGATAGATAGATACTTTATTGATCCCCAGGGGAAATTCAAGAGAAAGATCTTGTCAGAAGTGGGATTCGAACCCACGCCTCCAGAGAGACTTGCTTTTTTCGAATGGAGATTTTCATTGAAGTTTGCTTTTAATCTAGGAAGAGGCTGAGTCTATGTGCTTGGAACTGGCGCACAAGAGTTTGGACACAAAGTAAATTTGAGTAAATGCTAAAATGCTAGCGCTTGTTGCTATTACAGTGCTAACTTTAGTCCAATAACCATGGGTGCTAGTGCCTGTTGCTACTGCACTGCTAACCTTAGGCTAATAACCATGGGTGCTAGTGCCTGTTGCTACTGCACTGCTAACTTTAGTCTAATAACCATGGGTGCTAGTGCCTGTTGCTACTGCACTGCTAACCTTAGGCCAGGGGTCGGCAATCTTTTTTGCCTGGAGAGCCGCTTTTATAAAAAATTTTTTTTTTTTAATCTCAGAAGAGCCACATAAAGACGGTTACAAGAAAAAGTTTGGATATTTAACGTACAGGTACTTTCATTCAACAGAGGATTTTTTAAATACATTTTTTACTAGTTTTAATGTGCAAGTAGGCTAACTTGAAATGTAAAGTGGAATGACAGAAGTATAGGCCTTAGGCTTCCCATTTAGGCTAAACACCACCCCCTATTTTTCCAGTGTCCTTTGGTATGCAAAGTAACATCATAGTTAACAACATAACACTCAATTTTCGTTGACATGTCATTGGCGAAATTGAACATTAATTAGGCCTACCAGAGATTAGATTTGGTGATGGCCTTGGAGTCTGGCTGGCTCATATTCAGTGAGGTGAAGTTTCATGCAAGAATTGAGGCTGTCACCATTTAAGGGCAACTCCACGCAAAACTGTCATATCC
This sequence comes from Alosa pseudoharengus, assembly GCF_046254945.1. Taxonomy (NCBI): domain Eukaryota; kingdom Metazoa; phylum Chordata; class Actinopteri; order Clupeiformes; family Clupeidae; genus Alosa; species Alosa pseudoharengus. The sequence continues at coordinate 3,907,646 of NW_027468680.1, forward strand.
ATAACGGCAACTAAGTACCATGGCATTGTGTTGGCGTTATGGTTGTGACCGTTTTGCACGGAATTGCCCTTAAACGTGAGCGCAGGTTTGTCTTTATATTTTTCATATATGAGAAAGATTTCTCACATGCAAGTGGAACCGAACAGGGTTAACACAGCAATACTAACTCGTTGCACTGTGTGATATGTAACGGGCAGTTCATTTTGCGTTTTCAGAATCAATCTTTGGATGGAAACTTTCCCATTTCAGCCTTGTGTTCGCACTCGCAGGTTGTGGTCACTGACGTTTCGTTTCTGACATTTTCCTTATCTAGCCTACAGCAAGCTCACACATCAACAATAAAAATTAAAGTGTTCTCGTTGACTGAAATGAAGGGAAATCGGTGATGTTGTTTGATATTGACATGGCAACGAACCGCGAATGTAACAATATTGTGCAAGTACAGGCTACGGTTACGGAGTCAAGTGAGGTGGAAAGTTATAGGCTAAATCACTCAGATAGATCTACAATATTACATTTTGAAAATGAATTAAAATACATTTTAATTAAATACTCATTAATTATTTTCAAAAGCTGAGCCGCATCAGAGGGATCAAAGAGCCTCATGCGGCTCCGGAGCTGCTGGTTGCCAAACCCTGCCTTAGGCTAATAACCATGGGTGCTAGTGCCTGTTGCTTGTACAACGCTAATCCTAGGCATTTGGAGGGAGGTCTATATACTTACTTTAAAGTTACAGTACCTGCTGTCTACCATTATACAGTCCTAATGCTGATACTCTGTTGTGTAGTGTGTTAGATCAGCCCTGCTTACTACTTCCTACCACTCAGTGTTATATGAATCAGTTTTCGGAGGGGCCGTATAACAGTGCATTTTTGCAGATGGCCATTTTCTGTTTTCTATTGCATCCTGGTACTTAGCTGTGCGATCTGTGAGGCCTCCACATCCATTCTGTAGCTCAGCAACGGAGGCCATTTTGTTTTGTCGACATGCTTAGGCTAGTTCACAGATGTTCCATCCATGACCCTAACACGGTTTGCAGAGGGGTGTGTGAGTGTCAGAGTTTATCACTGTCAAGGCCTCAACAATCAGACGTTAATTGAATGTTAATGTATGCACTGTCGCATACTTATAAGAGCTGTGTATGGAATATGCAGCCGAAACAAAATAGAACTGGGGAACCTTGGATTTCTCTTACGTACTGTCTGGAACATTTAGAACTGACACAGAGGGCTGGTTTGCCCTTGACTGTTTGAAATGCTAATTCACAAATGTGTGCCTATTTTTCCACACTCCCAAGGAAGTGTAACATTCCCCCCTTCAGGAGAGCAGGGATGTGGCATTTTCCCCCAGGGTCCAGCGGTCTCTCTGAGTAGCGCAGAGCAACAAAATCCACCTCTAACAAGCCCGCACTATAGGCAGTTGTCCAAGCCTGACCGACGGCACTGCATTTTCTCGTTAAACTGAATTTGTGTGAGGTAGTGGATATCAACAAAATCCACCTCTAGTAATTCCAAACTAAAGGCTTGTGCCATTGCATTTTCGTGATTGAGTTAAATTGTGATGAATTTGGTAGAATTATGTTCCGAGTTCTGAAATACATGCACCTCTTCTTTGAGATGTTTAATTCAGGTGGTCAGTGGTAGTATTGCTGAGGTCATTTTGGTGGACCACATCTGCTGTAGTGGTCCCCGGTGCAAACCACATACGACTGGAGACCAAGCGTGCACAGCCAAGGTCTTTAGGATCGAGGCCTAGAGTGCGAATATGGCTGACACGGTTCTTTTACTGCTGTTGTTTACTTAACTAGTGCCTGTTTAATTTGTTGAATATGCCTGTGTGTGTGTGTGTGTGTGTGTGTGTGTGTGTGTGTGTGTGTGTGTGTGTGTGTGTGTGTGTGTGTGTGTGTGTGTGTGTGTGTGTGTGTGTGTGTGTGTGTGTGTGTGTGTGTGTGTGTGTGTGTGTGTGTGTGTGTGTGTGTGTGTGTGTGACGCGCACATGTACGCTACCTTTTTCCCTTCGGTTTTCTGACCTGTGGTTTGTGGTGTGTTTGGCAGCTCTTTGAAGTCTGTTCTCCTTTTGTTTTCCTAGTCGAGGATTCCAACACTCTGGATTTGGACTTCAAGTTCATGGAAGACATTGAAAAATCGGAAGCCCGTATTGGCATCCCAAACACCCAGTACACCAAGCAGAACCCTTTCACCTTTAAACTGGAGGATTACCAGGATGCAGTCATCATTCCAAGGTGAGATGGGAATTACATTCACATTTCCAATATTTTAACACATTCCCACAAGGAGTAACAACAAATGTATTACTCAGGGTCAAGCATAGACACAAACTGACTAATTCATTTTGTCCATCAGGTATCGCAATTTTGACCAGCCTCACCGCTTTTATGTTGCGGACGTCTACACGGACCTTACCCCGCTCAGTAAATTCCCATCGCCGGAATATGAGACCTTCGAGGAGTACTACAAAACCAAGTACAACCTGGACCTGTCCAATCTCAACCAGCCACTGCTGGACGTGGACCATACATCCTCAAGGTAAGGTGGAGAAGGAAGACCAGGGGGTGGGGGGAGAATACATTTCATGGCTGAAATCCTTTCCAAGCATAATGCTGACCGTGTGTGTGTGTGTGTGTGTGTGTGTGTGTGTGTGTGTGTGTGTGTCGCTGGCAGGCTGAACCTGTTAACTCCTCGCCATCTGAACCAGAAGGGAAAAGCCCTGCCCCTGAGCAGTGCTGAGAAGAGGAAGGCCAAGTGGGAAAGCCTGCAAAACAAACAGGTAATGATTTCCAATGTCCAGCGCGGGCCGAGCCTGAGCCCATCTGGGGAGGCCAGGACACGGTGGTCCACGCATCTTGGGGGCTCTGCTCTCCACTAACGTTTCTCATTAAGCAATCACACAATACAATGCTCACACACACACACACACAATGACTCGCACTCCTCCCGAGGCTTTGCCTATAATTACATTTTCGGGGAATCTGTGTGGGGCGAGGTTGGATGTTGGGTCATTGAAAATGTCAGCTGGTACATGCAGTCCCTCTAACCCCCCTAACCTTCTCTCTCTCTCTCTCTCTCTCTCTCTCTCTCTCTCTCTCTCTCTCTCTGTCTGCCGTCTGCCTTGTGTTCTCCGCCTGCCCCCCTCCCCTCCACCCCCCCCACTCAGATCCTGGTTCCTGAGCTGTGTGCCATCCACCCGATCCCCGCCTCTCTGTGGAGGAAGGCGGTGTGCCTACCCAGCATTCTCTACCGCCTGCACTGCCTGCTCACTGCCGAAGAGCTGCGATCTCAAACTGCCACGGACGCCGGCGTCGGGGCCCAGAACTTACCCCCTGACTTCAGGTACCCCAGAACTTACCCCCTGACTTCAGGTACCCCAGAACTTACCCCCTGACTTCAGGTACCCCAGAACTTTTACCCCCTGACTTCAGGTAGGAAGGAAGGCCTTGTGTTGTACAACGCAAAGGAGACCTTAGGTACGAATTAACACTGCATCACTCAATACTCTTACCAGAGGAATGAGAGTGCAGAAGGTTTAAGTCTACGTGGAGGAAGTGGTAGAAGGAGGAGGTAGAGCAGGGAAGAAAGGGAAGTGCATGTTAAAGCAACACCAAAGAGTTTTTTGTACCTTAAAATAATGTTTCCAAAATCGTTTCAGTGGTTCATCAACTTGTAACAGGGTGAACGGCACTTCTGCATTCGCTTCGCAGCCCTCTATCAGCTATAACCGCACTATATAAGTTTGCCAGATCGGGTAGCGGATCTGTAGTTCGATGGAATGAGACATAAGAAACTACAAATTTGACTTGCGTTTGATGTCGTAATACATCGTACTTTCATAAATCATGCAACATATTCTACCTTGTCTGTGGACATTGTTATTTGCAAAGCCGGTGCTGGATAAACAAATAGCGTGCGTGCGACAGAGGGAAAGTTCTTTGGTGTTGCTTTAGGTGTGTTTGGTTGTTAAAAGTGTTAGGTGAGGAAATACGCCCCGTCATCTTGGAGGTTAGCCATTAATCCAATACCCATCATGTACATGTATAGTTCTATATCTAGTTCTGTTCTAAATCATAACAAAATATTTGGATGTCTCCACAAAAAATGCATGGTTGGTTTTGCCCAGTGCAAGTAATGGGATAAGGTGCAGAGAGCCTTTCCTGATTGGTCAACGTTTTTATATTGATGTTCCACACAAAGGATGGATGGACAGCTGTTGAGCTTTGGGATAATAAGCTGAATAATGACCAGATGTTGCTCTGGAGGACAGCATGTGGCACAGGTCCAGTCTGACTCCATATTAGGTACATTTCCATTGCAGAAACTCAGGGCATGTCCCAGGTGGCGTTGAGGTTGAATAGGAATGGTCTCCTGATCGTCCCTTTCAGAATTTATGTTTCCATTGCGGTGTTGGAACGGCCCGACCTTCTTTGCTCTTTGATTGCATTGTCATTTTTCTTCAGAGGCAAACGTTTTTGCTCGTTTTTAGAGTGAGTGTTGTTGTCCTCCACTTGTGTTGCGTTCAACCAGACAGTCAACTATCACTGCAACCATCACCCAGCAGTTTTAAAGCTATAGTGTGTAGGTTTAGGTATTTTTGGCGAGTTTAGAGATAGAGGTCTCAGTAGCATACAGACATCACACACAACATGCACTAACAGCAGAAAAAGTTATAAAAGTATATAATATAAAAAACACAACTAAGCAATAAGGACAGTAGAAGATAAAGAATACTAAAATACAAATTATACTTAATAACACTAAATCTAAATCAAGTCTAAAACAGTATCCACATAGTTTGCTTAGCGGTGATTAAACATGAGGTGCTTGCAATGACTGAGACAGGGACTGAGCCTGTGATTCTCTGTGCATAGTAAGATAAGCTAATGTGCTCTGTGAGAGTGAGTGTCATGGTGATGGTGCAAATGAGTAAGTCCAACAGTGCAACAGTGCAAGAATAAAGTCTAGAGACCAGTATAAAATAAATATGGACATATAAGAGAGTAGACAAGGTTATATAAAAAAACTATAGAAAAACGATATCAGTGCAAGAATAGAGCTCCCTCTAGAGTCGCGATGTATTTATATGTTACTCTGCTATTGTAAATAGCAAACTTCTCGAGATTTATCCCGCCTGTACACAATGCAAATGCTTTACTTGTGGAGGTGAAGGATTAACAACAGGCAAAAACTATCTCAAAAGAGCTATATCTAACTGACCAGGTGATGTTTCACGGTTCTCGCGAGTTTTGGCGGGGCGCCACTCTTGGAAGTTGCATGGCTGGTTTTCTCAGTAGGGTATCGCTACGTCTATGCTGTATAGCTATGCTAGATGAACGATTCGCCTATTACAAGTTCGTTTACCATCATAAAGGTGTATATCTTGCATAGTGTGCCTTTAAGGGGCATTTACACTGACATGCTTTTGTATATGTATAAGTATATATACTCTTTTGATCCCATGAGGAAATTGTGGTCTCTGAATTTATCCCAATCCGTGAATTAGTGAAACACACTCAGCACACAGTAAACACACAGTGAGGTGAAGCACACACTAATCCCGGCGCAGTGAGCTGCCTGCAACAACAGCAGCGCTCGGGGAGCAGTGAGGGGTTAGGTGCCTTGCTCAAGGGCACTTCAGCCGTGCCTAATGGTCGCGGTTCGAACCGGCAACCCTCCGGTTACAAGTCCGAAGCGCTAACCAGTAGGCCACGGCTGCCCTTGTCACCTCCAGACACGCTAATTAAATGTTTACCCTGTGGACCGATGCGTCTTGACCGTTGCAGCGTGTCCAATATGTATGAGTGAGGCGTGAGGAGCTAGCTATTTGGCTTAGCGTAAAGTGTCCAGTGTTTCCCACAGAAATGAATTCCATTTGTGGTGGTTGGCTTGCAGAATGAACTTGAATACAACCGTTTTTAACAAATTAGCACAGCATGGTTATGATGCTAACCAGATTTAAGCACAATTTAGTACAACCTGGAAAATCATTGTGTGGTGGTCAATGTTGATATTGTGGTGGGCCGCCACAAATAAGTCAATGTATGGGACACACTGGTGTCATAGCATGAACATGTACTCAGTCAATTTCCACCCTGCCTTTTGTAACACTCATTTGAAGTCCCCCTCAGTGCCCCATAGATGTGCCTGCCTGTCCTCTGTCCTCTGGAGTCATTGTTCCCCTCTATGTCTACTGCTTCATGTCCAGGTATCCCAATCTGGATTTTGGGTGGAAGAAGTCCATCGACAGCAAGGCTTTCATTTCCTGTCCCGAGCACAGCGATCACTGTAAGCACGAATCGCCGTCACCGACGCCCTCTGACCCCGAAGAGACCCCCCTACCACACGAGAACTGCAACGCACCAGACGAAAAGCTAGAGCCGCCCTCGCCCCCCCTTTCGGACACGCTACCGCCACCACGGCTGCAGTTGCCGCAGGAGGGCCGAGGCGACCTTCGAGACGGCGTGTGCTCCGGGAACCTCCTCAATGGCACCGGACCGGAGACCCTCGAGGCGGCGGCGGTGGCAGAGGCGGAGACCACTACCTCACTTCCTGTGCAGTCCCCTCCCCCGAGCGGCGGCGTGCACCAGGCCCAGCCTCCACCCCTGGCCAGCCATGAATGTAACCCCGACGGGAGCCCGGACCTCTGCGGCGGACTCGTGAAGCAGAAGAAGAAACCTACCTCAGACTGTTGCCCCGCTGTCGCCATCGCCACCACCGAGACCACCGTCGCCGCAGCAACGACCCCGAGCCCGCCCCCGACCCTCAGCACCGCAGCACCTTCGCCCGCCCACAGTCCCACGCCGGCAGCGGTGGAGTCGCCAAAGACGCTGGGCCCCAACCCCGGGCTCATCCTGCAGGCGCTCACGCTCTCCAACGCCAGCGACGGCTTCAACCTGGAGCGGCTGGAGATGCTGGGCGACTCCTTCCTCAAGCACGCCATCACCACCTACCTGTACTGCACCTACCCCGACGCCCACGAGGGACGCCTGTCCTACATGCGCAGCAAGAAGGTGAGCGCGGGTCACGCGTTTTACACTTTTTCTTCTAATGGTAGTTGAGGAGTAAGCCAGCTAAAGTAAGCCTGTAGCTGAATGAGGCGAAAGACGTGAAGGTCAAAGTTACTGTGCTGATTTGTATAGGTTTTGTGTTCTCTGTATATTTGTGTTAAGGAAGCTCTTGATGGTTCATCTAAAGTATTTGCCTTCCTAATATCAATTATCAATAGAAGGGTTTGTTTTTAAGATTTCAGCAGATTAATATTTTGTCCACAAGCCTTTTCTCTTGTTGTACACACCTGATGATGGAGGATGGTTGGCCTGTGGCCTTATCCATTCCTTTACTAAAGCGTCCCTGTGTATGGTTGGGGAAGTTCAGCGTCCCTGTGTAGGGTTGGGTTCAGCGTCCCTGTGTAGGGTTGGGGAAGTTCAGCGTCCCTGTGTAGGGTTGGGTTCAGCGTCCCTGTGTAGGGTTGGGGAAGTTCAGCGTCCCTGTGTAGGGTTGGGTTCAGCGTCCCTGTGTAGGGTTGGGGAAGTTCAGCGTCCCTGTGTAGGTTTGGGTTCAGCATCCCTGTGTAGGGTTGGGGAAGTTCAGCGTCCCTGTGTAGGGTTGGGGAAGTTCAGCGTCCCTGTGTAGGGTTGCGTTCAGCGTCCCTGTGTAGGGTTGGGTTCAGCGTCCCTGTGTAGGTTTGGGAAAGTTCAGCCCTGATCCCTCAACATGTATTACGTTACATTACATTTATTTATTCTTAGCCGACACTTTTGTCTAAAGCGATTTGCAAACATGAGGAATAACATTCCAACTACAGCTGGAGCAGTGGTGTAGTCTAGTTAGCTGTAGTGGGTATGCAGTGGTGTAGTCTAGTTAGCTGTAGTGGGTATGCAGTGGTGTAGTCTAGTTAGCTGTAGTGGGTATAGTGTGATGTAGTCTAGTTAGCTGTAGTGGGTATGCTGTAATGTAGTCTAGTTAGCTGTAGTGGGTATACTGTGATGTAGTCTAGTTAGCTGTAGTGGGTATACTGTGATGTAGCAGTTAGCTGTAGTGGGTATACTGTGGTGTAGTCTAGTTAGCTGTAGTGGGTATGCAGTGGTGTAGTCTAGTTAGCTGTAGTGGGTAGACTGTGGTGTAGTCTAGTTAGCTGTAGTGGGTATGCAGTGGTGTAGTCTAGTTAGCTGTAGTGGGTATACTGTGATGTAGTCTAGTTAGCTGTAGTGGGTATAGTGTGATGTAGTCTAGTTAGCTGTAGTGGGTATAGTGTGATGTAGTCTAGTTAGCTGTAGTGGGTATGCAGTGGTGTAGTCTAGTTAGCTGTAGTGGGTATGCTGTAATGTAGTCTAGTTAGCTGTAGTGGGTATAGTGTGATCTAGTCTAGTTAGCTGTAGTGGGTATGCTGTGGTGTAGTCTAGTTAGCTGTAGTGGGTATGCTGTAATGTAGTCTAGTTAGCTGTATTGGGTATACTGTGATGTAGTCTAGTTAGCTGTAGTGGGTATAGTGTGATGTAGTCTAGTTAGCTGTAGTGGGTATAGTGTGATGTAGTGTAGTTAGCTGTAGTGGGTATAGTGTGATCTAGTCTAGTTAGCTGTAGTGGGTATAGTGTGATCTAGTCTAGTTAGCTGTAGTGGGTATGCTGTGGTGTAGTCTAGTTAGCTGTAGTGGGTATGCTGTGGTGTAGTCTAGTTAGCTGTAGTGGGTATAGTGTGATGTAGTATAGTTAGCTGTAGTGGGTATACTGTAATGTATTATAGTTAGCTGTAGTGGGTATACTGTAATGTAGTATAGTTAGCTGTAGTGGGTATACTGTAATGTAGTCTAGTTAGCTGTAGTGGGTATAGTGTGATGTAGCAGTTAGCTGTAGTGGGTATACTGTAATGTAGTCTAGTTAGCTGTAGTGGGTATACTGTGGTGTAGTCTAGTTAGCTGTAGTGGGTATACTGTAATGTAGTCTAGTTAGCTGTAGTGGGTATAGTGTGATGTAGCAGTTAGCTGTAGTGGGTATACTGTAATGTAGTCTAGTTAGCTGTAGTGGGTATACTGTGATGTAGTCTAGTTAGCTGTAGTGGGTATACTGTAATGTAGTCTATTTAGCTGTAGTGGGTATACTGTGATGTAGTCTAGTTAGCTGTAGTGGGTATACTGTAGGGGTGTAACGGTACACAGAAGTCACGGTTCGGTTCATACCTCGGTTCGGACATCACGGTTCGGTACGAGTTCGGTACAATGGAGGGAAAAGCAAAACAAAAATGCAGAAAGCATTTTTTTTTTGTACATGTCTCAGGCTGTACCACCTAGTGTCATACAGTCTCTTCCCTGAGCTATCTGCAACAGCCTGAAGTGTGTAAGATGTAGGCTAAACAGTACAATAATTACCCAGACTCCATCTGTAACTTGTAAACAAAATAAGACAATCAGCTATAAAACTGAAAATAGGCTTATTTCTGAAAGTGCAAATTACATAGAAAAATTATTTTTAAAAATCCACTTAAGCAAGACCTTCAACATCTGTGTTTAGTTGTATATGGAAGGGTCTACAATTTGCCTCAATATTTTTTTTTATTGTGTGTAAAGTAATAATCTAGCCAACTAACTGTGAAAATATCACACTATTTTGCCTTTTTTTTAAAAGACGAAATTGCTCCTTTCATTTCATAAACAGACTACAACTAGAAGTCACGTGACTTTGCCCTTTGACGTTAACTCACCGTAGCATGGTTTGTTTATTAGCGTTGTCACTTTATTTTGCTGTCTATGCACTTAACACTACCAGCTCCTCATGTGAGAAGTTACAAGTTACCCCAACATAAAGGTAATTACCACGCGATTTACATAGCTTTCTGTCATTACGAAATCATTTAATTTAAGCCATAGGTTTTGGCCCTATTTCTATGTGTATCCAAAGGCTGCTGAAGCGCAGGGAAAGTGTTTTCCCCTCGTTTCAGTGATTGGTAGCCTACATCATCTGGGTGATGGCTTCGAATATGTGTAGCATTTTTTCCACTCACATACCCAACAACTGCTGAACAACGCCGACACACAGTTTCATCTTATCCACTACTCTTTCGCCTGTACTAACGTTACTGTAACTGAAGTTCTCAAACTTGCGATCTTAAAGAGACCAGCGGATCCTCTAACTCTTGTGGGTCTGACCTTAGTGCTGCTAATGACTGACGGACTCGACCGACGACCTGACAAAAAAAACATAGGCGCCAATCAGAGCTTCAGAGCTAAGGCGAGGCTACAGATTAGCGTTAGGTGTCGCTAAAGAACTCCCGTAACTCTCGCTACTTAACAGTAATTGCGCATGACATTAATTAATCCGCACACGAGTTTTATGTATTTTTATACCGTGTATTCTCCGTGTAAATTCATGCACCGAACCGTGACGCCCGTACCGTTTCGGTTCAATACGAATACATGAACCGTTACACCCCTAGTATACTGTAATGTAGTCTAGTTAGCTGTAGTGGGTATACAGTGGTGTAGTCTAGTTAGCTGTAGTGGGTATACAGTGGTGTAGTCTAGTTAGCTGTAGTGGGTATACAGTGGTGTAGTCTAGTTAGATGGATGCAGAGGAGACATTAGGTGAGGTAGTAATTGATATTACACCAATCAGTACTCTTCCTACCTCCCTCTCAGGTCAGCAACTGTAACCTGTATCGTCTGGGCAAGAAGAAAGGCCTGCCCAGTCGCATGGTGGTGTCCATCTTCGACCCGCCGGTCAACTGGCTGCCCCCTGGCTACGTGGTCAACCAGGACAAGAGCAGCACGGACAAGTGGGACTCGGACGAGGTAGGACTCAACTCATGTGGTGAGAGGTTTATAAAGAACAATAATGACGTGAAACTTTACTAAGTACTCTTTAGATATGTAATGATGACGCTTATGCCGAACATCGAAAACAGGCCTAAGCACCTCCGCTTGTCAAGCAATAACATTGATTCTGACAGTGAGCCAAATTGGCAATACTGTTGACCTGCTTTTTAGATTCCGTTTCACAGATTCATATGTATGTTATAATTGTTGTTTTGTATGTATTGCATGTTATGTTATTTACTGTCTATATGGCAGAATCAAAGTTATTCCTCAACCGAATGTAATTAGACCTGTTTTCCTCATTCATCCCTTAAATGTGAATGTGTGCATTCATGCACATTTTTATACCTGAAATGTGCATAGAAATGTGTCTATGGCTATGCAAATGAAACCATAAACTTAACTAAGTAACTAAGGGCACTTCTACTAGATGAGGTACTGTCCTGAAGTCTTTCTGCCCTAAACACACAGATCCTCAGCATTTGTGTATGCCTTGTTAAGTCCTTTGGTGTAGTCTTCTCTAGAGCCACTAGGGGGCAGCTTGGTCCTTCCTGTCAGGTCAGGGCAGGCCTTTGCAGTGGAGTTTGAGCTCCGTGGGCCTGCTGCAGTTTGAGCCACAGCGAAAACACAAGAGGTCTTTATCTGTCGTCATGGCGAAAGCCTGGCCCCGGGCCTGACAGGGGTTTTCAGACGGCCCTCGGGATTGTAAAATTTGAGTATAGAGTAGTCATAGTTGTAACAACCCAACGAAAGTGGATTTTGGGCCCATCTCCTACAACAACAACTTGTACCTTGTATTTAGAGATTAAAACCCTACTCATTTAGAAACGACTTCAAAATGCAGGCCTTGTTTTGGATGGAGTTGTGTGTTATTATGTTTTTGCAAATGTTGGCCCAAGGTCGAAGTGTAGCGTAATGGATTTTATCGCCACACACCAATTTGAATTTAGTTCAGCAGCGCGGAGGCCCTTTCACGTCTCCAAATTCCCACGTTTTACTGAAGTGTAGATCATAACTGAGTGGGGCAATAAAAAAAAGCCAGGCAGACCTCAGACGTTAAGTCGGGTGATTGGAAAATTCTCAGCATCCAACACGCTGAATTCCAAACAGGTTCGGTGGGTGTTTTTTAGAGCTTGATTTCCCCTCTTCTCCATTACTGAGGTCTCCCCCTGTGGTTGCAAGAGTGCGTGTGTACTGGCAGTTCGAGCCCCTTCGCCAGTCGCTGCGTAATTTTAAGTGTCAGGTCCCCGTGTTATTACAATATTAGGTATCACAGCCATTAACATTTTAATGAATATGCATTTGCCTTTTTCCCACATGGTCAACTTTATGAGCTATTAATGGCATAGAGATGATATTCAGCCTGTGTGTCGGCTATTGGGTTGCCTTACTGCCGTGAGTCATATGGTTGGCACTGCCCGGGCCTGAACACACACACACACACACACACACACACACACACACACACACACACACACACTCTCCCTGATCGGCAGTAACGCTCTGGCTTTCGCCCTAAACCACTTTAAAGTGTAATCTCCATCAAATGCCCCTTCTGAAGGGCTCTTGCCACTGCTGCTTGAGTCATTGGTTGTCAGAAGTGTCGGAGTCAAGGAGATGACGCCGTTTATTATTGTTATTATTTTAGTGTTATTTTAGCCAGTTATTTTCATTTTTAACGTTCTGGTGGGGCTCCTGTCTCGGCAGACTAAGGAGGAGCTGGCAAACGGGCGAAGCGGCATGGAGGACGAAGACGACTACGATGACGACGACGAGGATGACGAAGAGGAGGTGGCGGAGGTGACTATCGGCGTCGGCGTCGGCGGCGTCGGAGGAGGAGACGCGAACCCGCCCTGGAAGGAGGTGAAGGACGGCAGCGTGAGCGCAGAGGAGGAGGAGCTGGAGTACGACCAGGAGCACATCCGCTTCATCGACAGCATGCTCATGGGCTCGGGCGCCTTCGGCAAGATCTCGCTGGGCACCTTCCCCCCGGCCGACCCCTGCCCTCAGTGGCGTGCCCCCCGCAAGTCCCCGCTCCTGACCAGCACGCACGCGCACGCCGCGGGGGACGCTGGCGGCGGTGGGGGCAGTGTCGGCGGCGGCAGCGCCGAGGAGTTTGACTACAGCTCCTGGGACGCCATGTGCTACCTCGACCCCAGCAAGGCGGCCGAGGAGGACGACTTCGTGGTGGGCTTCTGGAACCCGTCGGAGGAGAGCTGCGGCGGCGAGCTGGGCAAGCAGTCCATCTCGTACGACCTGCACACGGAGCAGTGCATCGCCGACAAGAGCATCGCCGACTGCGTGGAGGCTCTGCTCGGCTGCTACCTGACCAGCTGCGGCGAGCGCGCCGCCCAGATGTTCCTCTGCTCGCTCGGACTCAAGGTGCTGCCCGACGCCAAGGCCGGCGAGCTGGTCGTGGCCCGCGTCGCTCACGGCAACGGGCAGAGCCCCGGCGAGCCGCAGTACGGCTGGCTGCAGATCCCGCCGCGCTGCATGTTCGATCATCCGGACGCCGAGTGCACGCTCGTACACCTCATCTCTGGCTTTGAGAACTTTGAGGCCAAGATCAACTACACGTTTCAGAACAAGGCCTACCTACTGCAGGCCTTCACCCACGCCTCCTATCATTACAACACTATCACAGGTAGAAACACCTACTACTCCTACACCATCACATATACACAACATGGCATAAACACCTCCTATCATTACAACACTATCACAGGTAGAAACACCTACTACTCCTACACTATCACATATACACAACATGGCATAAACACCTCCTATCACTACAACACTATCACAGGTAGAAACACCTACTACACCATCACATATACACAACATGGCATAAACACCTCCTATCATTGTCACAGGTATAAACACCTACTCCTACACCATCACACGTTCACAACATAACACCTCCTATCATTACAACACTATCGCATGTATTGTACACAACATGGCATAAACACCTCCTATCATTACAACACTATCGCATGTACTGTACACAACATGGCATAAACACCTCCTATCACAACAGTTTGTCAACTAAGAATTAACAACCGAATTATCTCATATGTCTATACATTTTTGCAAAACAATGTTATGTTAGTTATAAAACAAATCTTAAAACATATGCTGACTGATGGGGTCCAAGCAGCAGGAGGCTCTTAGCACCTTAGACAAGTTTTAGACAAAACAAGGGGTTTAGGCTGTCCAGCCAATGTATGAAATACACCATCTGCCCTGTGTCCTGTCCACAGATTGTTACCAGCGATTGGAGTTCCTCGGCGATGCAATTTTAGACTACCTCATAACGAAGCACCTTTATGAAGATCCGCGGCAGCATTCGCCCGGTGTGCTGACCGATCTGCGCTCAGCCCTGGTCAACAACACCATCTTCGCCTCCCTGGCCGTGAAGTACGACTACCACAAGTACTTCAAGGCCGTCTCGCCCGAGCTCTTCCACGTCATCGATGACTTTGTGCAATTTCAGCTGGAGAAGGATGAGATGCAAGGCATGGACTCTGAGGTGAGACCCCTCTCTCTCTCTCTCTCTCTCTCTCCCTCCTTCCCTCCCTCCCTCTCTCCCTCTATTCTCTCTCTTTCTCTCACTCTTTCTCACCCGCTTACACACTCTTCCTCTCACTCACTTTGTTTGTATGTATATCGCACATTTTATCTGTTTCTCTCTCTCTCCCTCGCTCACTCACTTTCTTTGTATTTCTCGGTCATTTTCTCATATCTCGCATTCACTTTCTGTCGCTATCTCTCTCTGCCTGTCCTCTATCTCTCTGGGCCCTTTGTTCTTTCTTTCTGTTTCCATCTCTCTCTCCCTCCCTCCTTCCTCCCTCTCTCTCTATTCCCTCTCATTTTCTCTCACTCTTCCTCACCCGCTTACTAGTGCTGGGCGATATGGCTGAAAACCCGATATAAGCATTTCATATCAGTCATTATCAATAATTATTGATTTAAAAAAAAAAATCTATTTCAGATAAGGACCAGAAGGGAAAAAAAGTCCAAATTAAACACTTTTATTTTAAACTTAACCTTCCTATGATTTTAATCACTTCAGTTATCAATCAAAGCAAACAGGGAAAAGAAATAGTAACACAATCATGAAAAACACTCAAATAAATCAATGTGCACATAAGTCTGAATGAAAAGCAGCACTGGTTGAAGCCTGGAAATATTGTAAACAAACTAGCTTAATTGGCTAGTTTATTATAGTCTACTGGTTAGACTGTTCAGTTTCCCCACGTGTGTTTAAGTTTCAAATGAATACTTTTCCCCTTGGGACAGGCCCATTTGAGTCTTGGTAAATACTTTTCCATTAGCATCGGGATTGAGATGATTAGAACTTAGCAGTCAATTTGAATGCAACAGTTTTGAACCAATCTGCTAATTTAGCCAGTCATCTTGCACGATTGTGAATGTTTGGATTACATGTGCATGCTGAGGAGGGATGCGCCTGTTGAGAGGGAGAGGGAGAGAGAGAGAGAGAGTGCACACAGCAAGGACTCATTGGGAGTCTGGTGAGGTAGGCCTACTTCTATCGCCTACTCTGGTAGAGTTGCACATACTAGCTACAATGCAAGATATATTTATCTTATTTATTTATGGACAACGTAAGGAGGTGGGTGCTTTTTTTTATTGATATCGATTACATGTCTAATGCGATACATATCGCTATCGTTTTATCGCCCAGCCCTACCGCTTACACACTCTTCCTCTCACTCACTTTATGTTTGTATGTATATCGCACGTTTTGTCTGTTTCTCTCTCTCTCTCGCGCTCTCTTTCTATCTCTCTCTCTATCTCTCTCTCTATCTCTCGGCCCTTCCTTCTCTCTCTCTCTGGCTGTCGATCATTTTGGGCCCTCTGGTAAACTAATCAGACCCACAGATCACATGACGTTTTGCTTTGTTCGGTCATGCTACTTATTTGCATTCAAAACTCTAGTCCCGGTCTTAGGCCATCATTATGTGAATTCTGTGAATTTGTTTTTCTTTTTTTGGTGATGCAGTTGGATTTGATTTGTTTTGAAATGGTTATCTTGGCACCGAATCTGCCCTTGTTTGACTGGAAAGCTTTTTAGGCCTAAGGGAGAACACTGGATACAGTAAGCGGAAAGACAAATTCATTTCAGTACACACGCACACGCAAACGCACACGGACACACGCACACACACACACACACACACACACACACACACACACACACACACACACACACACAGAGTTCCTCATTGTAAAACTAGATGATTGCATCTCTGCAGACTTGTGCTCGGGTGTGGTGTGATGGTAAAGTGTAACCGTAGCATTTTAGGCCAGCGTCTTGTTTGAAGAGAGAAACACACAGTTCATCACCATTTTTTTGTTTACAATTTGTCACTCTATCCTTTCATCACTCTGTGACTTGTTTGTGAGCGCGTGGTTTTGCGCCCCTCTCCCTCGTCCGTCGTTAGGTTCAATCTGAGGGAATGGCGAGTGCGTAACTGTTTGTTTGCGTCCCGTGCGGGCTTCTCGCCTCTCGCCGGCGAATAAACAGGAATCTAAACCCCCGAATGAACCCCTGCTGTGTTCCTCCTCCAGCTTCGCCGCTCCGAGGAAGACGAGGAGAAGGAGGAGGACATCGAAGTCCCGAAGGCCATGGGGGACATCTTTGAGTCGCTCGCTGGAGCTATCTACATGGATAGCATGATGTCTCTGGAGACTGTTTGGCGAGTGTATTATCCAATGATGCGGCCACTTATAGGTAAGAAGGATGGCCTCCGCAATGTATACAGTCATGGTCAAATGTCTTCTTTTATTGAAATGTTTGGCCTTTATTTGTGTATGTGGGCGGGTGTCTGTGTGTGTGTGTGTGTGTGTGTGTGTGTGTGTGTGTGTGTGTGTGCTGACATTTTGATTTTATTTCATTTTTTCCGCCACAGAAAAATTTTCTGCCAATGTTCCTCGTTCTCCGGTGCGTGAGTTGCTGGAGATGGAGCCAGAGACGGCTAAGTTCAGGTGGGAATCACACACACACACACACACACACACACACACTCGTTCTCTGGTGCGTGAGTTGCTGGAGATGGAGCCAGAGACGGCTAAGTTCAGGTGGGAATCCCTTCTCAGATGTAGCCACAGCAGGTTTAATGATGCCCATCACTCACACTCTCTTTCTAACACACACACACACACACACACACACACACACACACACACACAGACACAGATTTCACCTTTCCATACATTGTGCATTCCATACAAGATGTATAAGGAATCAAGATATACTGTAGGCCATTGTTTAAGGTGTAATGCAGGTTGCTTACTGTGGTGTGTTGTTGTGACTGCATTACTCCGGTTGCCATAATGACACTGCATGAGGTCACATGGTGTGGTGATGTCAGGAAGCACACCTGTAGCTATTATGCCTGTAATCAGAAAAGCCTTTTTTTGTTTTTCCTCCCAAATGCAGACAGCAGGTACTATAGCAAGTTAGAAGTGTGTAGTCCTGTAGTTAAACAGTTAAAGCCCCTACTAACCTCATCTGCATAGATCTGCAGAAAGACACATTTTTCATTGTCATTGTTCAACTGTTTGCCAATGTGTGTGTTGTTGTGTTTGTGCCCCTGCGCAGCCCTGCGGAGCGCACCTATGACGGGAAGGTGCGCGTGACGGTGGAGGTGGTGGGGAAGGGCAAGTTCAAGGGCGTGGGCCGCAGCTACCGCATCGCCAAATCGGCCGCTGCCCGCAGGGCCTTACGCAGTCTCAAAGCCAATCAACCTCAGGTCCCGACCAGCTGAGCTTACCGCACACACACACACACACACACACACACACACACACACACACACTCTCACTCATACACCCATACACCCCTGCTTTCGACACCAGTCTCCAAGTAGCGAAGACATCCTGGCAACAACGACTGTGCTTTTTTGTTTGTTTGTTTCCCCCCTTTTCAGAAAGAGAACGACTTTGCAAAGTTGATTTGATTTACCTTTGTTTTTGTTTATTTTTATTTTTATTTTTTTTTCATTTTGCGCAAACACAATCCGTACTTCCCCTCGTCCTCCTCCCAGGTTTTGTATTTTCCATCAGAAATGTGCTTTATTAACACATCGCTAGTGTCCAGAAGGAGAGAAAGGTCAGGTCTCGCTTTTTTCTGGTTTGTTTGTTTGTTTGTTGTTGTTTGTTTGTTGTCTTTCCTTTTTTTTCCCCCTCGTCAAATTAACCTCTGCTTAAAGTTAGTGGGTAATGAGGCTTATGCTTAAAGTAGTGATAGAATGTACTGTGGAAACGTATCCCAAAACGGAAGAGAAACAGAAACGCTAACTCCTCAGTCGGTGCACTAGTGCCAGTTTTAAAGCGGTTTTTACAAATGGTGTGGCATAGCAAGAGACAAGGGTGTTCGGAATGCGGTCGGACAGACCACCCTTTGGGCAGTGAGGTATCTTAATCGTTATTGCACTTCCACTAGGGTCTGCTTGTGTCTTCAGCTTAATCGTGACCATTTTTGTCTGATCAGCACCAAATCTGTAATTTTTTTTTTTTTTGCCTTGGAGAAAGGAAAAACAGTTCTCCCTCATATCCTTTGTCACGGATAGGAATTCAACATTCCCAATGTACTGTCATTGAAATTGTTTTTAAATGAACAGCACTCGAAGTTGCATGTTTGTGTTGCTATATGTTATCATAGCCAATTGGATGGATTATATAAATGCTGTAGTGCTACCAATTATGTGTAGAGAACAATATGAGATGTTTATCACGACACAAGTCGCTATCATTGGTTTCAATAATGTCTTTTGATACCAAGAATATTTACATTTAGTTTTTGGTGATTATAAGCATTAGATGCTCCATTGACTGACTTATTTAGTTTTGATATTATAACAAAAAAAAGAGACATATCACTTGGGAAATATGCTGCAAATTTTATATAAAAAAAGTAAAAAAAAAGAATTGGATACTTCTCTGAGACACAAAGCACCTTTACATACAGTCTATGGGACATTCAATATTTTTACTAGACAACTTGTATCTCATGCACTTCACTTACCAAAGCTAAAGTTGATGCGACGTCTAAAAGGCTTCATGTGAAATCCGACATGAGTAATTCACAGACATAGGCACATGAAAGCCAGCCTGTTGTGTTGTTTTCATTTAGGTAAAACAAGTGACATAACCTTTTGTCTAGCTTTTGATTTGTGTTAATAGGCATTCTTCACTTGAATACCTCAGTTAATTGCATGCATTATCTTTTTTTTCGGTGCTATGTTTATTATTAAGCTTGAATTTCTCATCTTTTGCACTGTAACTATAATACCTCTTTTATTTTACCTTTTGAAATCTGTTGGGTTGGTTGTCCTGTTCTGTCAGCAGTCAACGTTTGCTTAATTGTTGTTGTTTTTGTTTTGTTTGGTTTTGTTTTGTTATTTCAACCTCCCCTTGTTTAGAATTAAGGAATTCGTGTTCAAACACCATGGAAACGCGTAGACATCAACGAGCACATAGGAGCCTTCTGTCTTGCGTTAACACGTTCTTCTGTCGAACTTAGTTGGCTCGTGGAGCGACCAGAACTGCGACGCTGACGTGATGTTCACTTGACACTTGTGTTGATGGGCGATTAACAGGTTGCACTCACTAGTCTTTGATTTACCTCGCTAATTCTAGCCTCAATCACTTTGCTGTTCTCATCACCCTTCTTCTCAAAGTCGTACCAGTTTTCTCTAGATCTGTGATTCTCCTAGGATTACCAAAATGGAAAAGAAAGAAAGAAAATAGATTTACAAATTTGAATGCGGTAGTGATAAATTTGAATTTGATTTTTTTTCTTCCTTTTTTGTTTTAAATGCTGTAGTCCAATCGGAACGATTCAGGAATGGGCCATTGTGGAAAAAGGGGCAAGTGGAATTGCAAAGGCACATAAATACCTGGATGTGCTGCTACCTCACAATACTGCAGTCCGTTTCTCAAAAAGTATTTGAGTCAATCATGGTGAATACAGTTAAGGATTATTCACCAATATAATGGCATCAGGGCATCAATACATATTCATGTTCGCTTCGACCATATTTTCGATGTTTAGTTGGAAACTGGCAGTGTATCATAAACATATTTGTCGGGTACGTAAACGACACTTTTTTGCACTGATGAGACATTCCCTCAAACTCTTCTCAACCTTGTGTATTTGTACCAGAGTGTGAGCTTCTGCGGTGCCTTCTGTCACTGTGCTCCCAACTGAATACGTCGCCTCCAGCGATCCTACCTGTACGTGCTGCAGTGAACTGCTCGCAGTACCATATGTCGGTCGTTACAAAACGAGATGCTCATCGGCCCTTCCAATGTGCATGGGTAACACGAGGGATACAACTTCCCCCTATGCCCCTCAGTCCCTCAGTGTTGGCCAACCACAATATTTTTTTTTTTTAAATAGTTAATAAACGTTTTATGGATTCTGTCACTTGAGTGCATCCTTTCAAAACTTTCTGTTGCCACTGAGATCTAAAGTAGGCATTTGTTTTGGCCAACCAATCGAGTGCAATCCTGTTTCTTTTCTCAGGCAAGAGTTGAGTGACCATTACAAGTTTGTCAGTTACGATTCAAAGCCTTTTCGTCGATTCGCTTTTTTGTTTTTTCGCAAACTCAGTACCTGACTGGGGTTATTCACTG